>NC_041381.1:241935473-241962410 GCF_002162155.2 Triticum dicoccoides | reverse complement strand
TGTAGGACCTTGAAGTATGTCTAGAGGGGGGGGGTGATTAGACTACTTGACCAATAAAAACTTAACCTTTTCCCAATTTTAGAGTTTGGCAGATTTTAGCTATTTTAGGACAAGTCAAGCAATCATCACACAATTCAAGCAAGCATGCAAAGAGTGTATAGGCAGCGGAAATTAAAGCATGCAACTTGCAAGAAAGTAAAGGGAAGGGTTTGGAGGATTCAAACGCAATTGGAGACACGGATGTTTTTGGCATGGTTCCGATAGGTGGTGCTATCGTACATCCACGTTGATGGAGACTTCAAGCCACAAAGGGTAATGGCTGCGCGAGTCCACGGAGGGCTCCACCCACGAAGGGTCCACGAAGTAGCAACCTTGTCTATCCCACCATGGCCGTCGCCCACGAAGGACTTGCCTCACTAGCGGTAGATCTTCACGAAGTAGGCGATCTCCTTGCCCTTACAAACTCCTTGGTTCAACTCCACAATCTTGTCGGAGGCTCCCAAGTGACACCTAGCCAATCTAGGAGACACCACTCTCCAAGAAGTAACAAATGGCGCGTTGATGATGAACTCCTTGCTCTTGTGCTTCAAATGATAGTCTCCCCAACACTCAACTCTCTCTCATAGGATTTGGATCTGGTGGAAAGAGGGTTTGAGTGGAAAGCAACTTGGGGAAGGCTAGAGATCAAGATTCATATGGTAGGAATGGAATATCTTGGCCTCAACACATGAGTAGGTGGTTCTCTCTCAGAAATGGTAAGTTGGAAGTGTAGGTTTAGTCTGATGGCTCTCTCCACGAATGAAGAGGAGGTGGAGGGGTATATATAGCCTCAACACAAAATCTAACCGTTACACACAATTCACCAAACTCGGTGGGACCGAATCATCAAACTCGGTCGGACCGATTTAGTAAATCTAGTGACCGTTAGTGATTTTCGGTGGGATTGACATGCATCTCGGTGAGACCGATTCGGTTAGGGTTAGGGCATAACGTAATCTCAGTGAGACCGATTACACAAACTCGGTGGGACCGATTTGCTCTTTTCGGTGAGACCAAAATGTTACAAAAAGGAAACAGAGAGTTTACATTTCAATCTCGGTGGGACCGATCGCTCACTTCGGTTAGACCGAAACGTTACAAAGGGAAACAGAGAGATTGCAACCCCATCTCGGTGACACCGAGATCCCTATCGGTAAGACCGATTTGCTTAGGGTTTGTGGCAGTGGCTATGACTTTTGGAATCGGTGGCGCCGGATAGAAAGAATCGGTGTGACCGATTTTGGCTTTGGGTTTAGGTCATTTGTGGATGTGGGAAAGTAGTTGAGGGTTTTGGAGCATATCACTAAGCACATGAAGCAAGAGGCTCATTAAGCAACACCTCATCCCTTCTTGATAGTATTGGCTTTTCCTATAGACTCAATGTGATCTTGGATCACTAAAATGTAAAATGAAGAGTCTTGAGCTTTTGAGCTTGAGCCAATCCTTTGTCCTTAGTATTTTGAGGGATCCACTTTCATCATCCATGCCATGCCATTCATTGAGCTTTCCTGAAATATATGTCTTGGAATAGCATTAGCTCAATGAGCTATATGTTGTTATGAATTACCAAAACCACCTAGGGATAGTTGCACTTTCAATCTCCCCCTTTTTGGTAATTGATGACAACATATAGATCAAAGCTTCGACAAATGATAATAAAATTTAAATAACATCGTCGCTTTGAGAAGTATGTGATAAGCAAGAGCTCCCCCTAAATTTGTGCATAGTTTTAGATTTGCTTTGGACTGCAAATGCACAATGAATTAGGCTCATGGGTTACTCTTCCATGTCACATACATCTTGGTGGAGCGCTCAAAATAATAAACAATGAATACATGCACTCATCACCAAGCATAGTGAGTGATCACATAATATAGATAGGATAATATCATCAAACATGCATAAGTGTAGCTTATGATCAAACACATGATCATCAATGTCTCACAAGCATAGTATCTCAACCAAAAGCAAACAAAGATTGAAAAACCACCAAATAAAGCAAGAGAGAACAAAAGCAACACTCTCTCTCTCTCGAAGCCTATGATCTATACATTTTCTCCCCCTTTGGCAACAAGTTACCAAAAAGTTCATAGAAAATGCATAGTGCTAGATCGACTCTCAGGCTTGATCTTCTGGTTGTGGTGTCCTGGTAACTCCTTGGACGAAGGCTTCAGTTGATGTAGAGGGTGCTGGAGTTGATGCTGAAGCTGGTTGCACTGGAGCTGAAGGGGCAGTAGCTGGTGCTGAAGATGTTGCTCTAGTGTCTTTCACTGGCACTGCAACTGACCTCTGGGCTCTGGGTACTCTGGCAAACACATTTGTGGTAGTCTTGCCCTTCCTCTCCTACATGTCATCCTGCAGCTGCTCCACAACTGACTGAATCTCAGTTACCTTGACATCTAGATCATAGAATTTTTGTTCCATGATTCTTTCCAGGCTCTCCTGGTTTTGAGTTAGGGTGGCCAACCCCTTCTCAATCCTCAGAGATGATGCTATCAAGTAACCAAGCTGCTCCTGTTTGGTTTTCAAGAAATATTCAGATGCCTCCTCTTGAGTTGGCATCTTGGCAGCCTTCTCCTTCCTTGCCTTCTCCTTCTTCTCTTGAGCTTGAACTGATGATGGATCATCCTCATTCATGACACCCTTCAAAAAGATATTTTCCTGTGCCCATCTTTGAGTTTATCAATTCTTGAATCTGAGGTGCACATCCACAGCTCCTCTTCTGATCTGCTACAGTCCTCTTTATGGTTTCAACTATAAGGCTCATGACTTTGAATTTTTGTGGCACATCAAATAAATGCAACATATTAATGGCATGCCCTCTGATCATGTTGTGGTCACCAGACTTGGGCAACAAAGTGTGCCTCAGAATCCAATTTATGGTTGGCAACCCTGATAGCAGAAAGTGAACTGATCCAAAAGTAAAAGTCTCTAGGGCTTTGTCTGGGATCTCCTTATACATGTGAGCCATTGAATTGTGACCCATCTTCTTCTTTGCATAAATGTCCAGATCATCATCATTCTCCTTTGGGGCATTTATCAGACTTGCCCATTCTTCTACAATGGACTGGTACCTTGTACCTTCAGACATCCAAACAATTCTTCCATCTGGGTAAAAATGTGCTGTGGAGTAGAATTGCATGATAAGTTCATCATTCCAGTTGGTGAACTTCTGTCCAAAAAAATCTGCAACTCCACAAGCAACAAAGCTGTCTTGCACTCCAGGATAGTGCTGTTCATTCTCCTTGATGAATTTCCAGTCAACCCACCTCATGTCACAGACTATGGGCTTCTTGTCCAACAGAATTGTTTCATAGAAGTCCTGCTGTTCCTTTGTATGGAACCTGTAATCAACAACAGTTCTTCTCCTTGTGGCATATGGATCTTCCACCCTCCACAGTCTCAGCCCTGAATCCTTCCTGATTCTCATGTCCTCAGCCATAGGATGGACATCATTGTGGTCTGGTATCTTTGGCTTGAGCTTTCTTAGAACTTGTCCTTCTTCATCTTCCTCCTCAGCAACCTCATGCACTGGGGCCTTGTTCTTCTCAGCAGCTGGAATACTCCTAGTATTCCTCTTTGGTGCAGACTTGGCCTTGGGGGCAGCTTTGGGTGCTTCCTTGGGCTTAGATGTTGCAGCCCCAGATTTAATAGCATCACCCATAAGCTTTGGTGCCTTTGGTGCTGGTGCAGCAAGCTCTTCCTCTTCCATCATGGAAGGTTGCCCTACAACTCTGGCTATGGTCTTCTTGACCCTTTCCTTCCTCTTCTTGCTTTCATCAGCTGGCTCTTTGGGATCAGGATTTACAGGCAGTTGAGTTGATGCTCTGGCCTTGGGCATAGGTTGCCTTCTTGCAGGCCTTTTAATCTTCATGCCTGGCTTTATATCCTTTGCTGAGCCATATTCCTTCTTGAGCACCACTTTCTTGGAAGTAGCCTCATGTTCCTCAGCTTTGTAGTCTTCATCCTCTGAATCTGAAGTTCTTTTCCTCCTTTGCCTAGTTGCAGCCTTAGGCAAATTGCTAGGAGTACTTCTGCTCCCTTCATCTGAAGTACTGGAGGGACTAGTGCCCTCACTCAAGTCCATCTGCTCTTCTGGCCTGTTCTGGCTGTCACTTTGTTCAGACATACTGCAAAAGCTGACTGCTGACCCTGTGAAGAGTTATAGATGAGATAGAAAAGATGAGCATCACAAAAATGCAGAGGTTTTTGTAAAAGAATGACTCAAAAGTTCAGTTTTAGTTTTCCACAGAAAGCATTTCGGATCCACCGATTTTCAAACTCGGTGATACTGAAGCAGTTTTTGGAACCTAAACTGATGATCTCGGTTGGACCGAGTTTCAGTTCGGTGGTACCGAGACTGCTAGGGTTTCACAAAATCCTCAAATCGGTTGCACCGATTAGTAATTCTCGGTCAGACCGAGAGTCACTAGTGCAATGGCATAAGCCAAATCGGTGAGACCGAGTTTTTCAACTCGGTGGATCCGAGATGGTTTCGGTGGAAACCTAAACCTAAAAATTTGAATCACATCTAACCTATGAACTACTTTGGCTGGATAGAAGAGTTTCAATCGTGGCAAGATTCAATATGAAAACAATGTGCTAGGAATCAGATGTGGATAGCACAAAGATCAAGTCCATACCCTAACTTGGCGGTGGACTTTCTACGGCGGCAACGGCGGGGACGAAATCCGTTGACGGCGGCGAAGACCAGCGACAGAAGGCGGCTGGCGACGAGGAGACGATCCGGAGACCACGATGGCAGAGTGAGCTGTTGCACAGGCGAAGGGTTTCGGAGAAATTTCCAAAATTTTGCCCGTGGCTATATATAGCCCGACCCTGTCGGTGTGACCGAGTGGAACAACTCGGTGGCACTGAGATGCATAACTGTGTTCAATTACAGCAAATCGGTGAGACCGAAAAGTTCAAATCGGTTACACCGAGATTGAAAACTCAGATCAACTTGATGATCTCGGTAGGACCAAAATGGAAGAATCGGTCAGACCGAGAATCACAAAGAGGTTTTGGAAGTTTAAGTCTATGACGAATCGGGGACTCCGAGTGCTCCTCACACAAAGTGGTTCGAATCTGACTTGGTCAAATTTTGTGATGTAGCATGAATAGAGTTTGAGACGAGAAAAGCATAGATAGCTAAAGAAGGTTCTTAGGCATTCTTGTCCATCCACTTGGTCAAAATAAGAAAGAACCAAACAATCAAAACAACAAGTGGATGTCCTTGAATGAATAAAATATGCACCAACATGCTCACACAATAAAATTGCAAATGAAATATGTGGCAAAGCATGCACAACCAATTCTAGCATCTATCAAACAATTGGCGATGACTAGGTCATCTATATATGAGTATATTGACTTAGGAGTCAAATGAGAACATTTGATCATAGGTCATACTCATCGTTTAAGCTCAAGTGGGGTTACCACTTTTACATAATGCATTAATGTGTTCACACCATTAGAGTTGCTTTGACTCAATTCTTAGAGTTAAGCTCCCCCTAGATGTGAGATCCCCCCTTAGGGGGATGAACTAGCCTTGGGTTTTGTCGATGATGACTTCATGTAGGTGTTGAAGATGTAGATGCTCAATGTTGATGTAGATCATTTGGAGCAATCCTTTGGAGTGAGTTGCACTTTCAACTTGCCTACATGGGTTAGTCCCACAAGGAACAAACAAAAATATCCATAGACATAGAGTGATGCACACACAAGATGATGTCCATGAAAACATTAGGTTACCTTGTCCCTTGCCTTACCAACATGAGGGTTTGTGACTCCTTGAACTAGTGCAAGATGTGAAAGTTGATTGCACTTGTTCTTGCCAAAATGATATGAGTGAAGAATGTTGGCGGAGTCACCCTCAAGAACTCTCTAGTTCTTCTTCTTCGGGATCCACATCATCTTGATGGGAATCCTTGGAGTTGTAGTTGTACTTGATGAAGTAGAACTTGACGTAGTCTTGGGAACCCACTTGATGGAGACCTTAGGTGCTTCTTCAAATGCATCAATCTCTTCTTGAAGCTTGTCCTTGCCTTTGTTCTTGTGGTCTTGTGGTGGAAGATCATCTTAAGCTTGTGTCCCCTTGAAGGAAGTAGGATCATACTTCTCTTATTGAGGAACAAACTTCGTCTTGGGGTATTGATCTTCTTCCCATTCAACTCCATTGGCATTGAACTTTCGTTCAAAACCAACACCTTGATTCTTTCGGTGTCTTCCTTCCTTGCGTACAATTTCCTCGAATTGCTTACTCCCAGCAAGGCTCTTGTAAACACCTTTCTCTATAATTCCCTTCAATAAACTATTTTCTTGCTCAAGTGTAACTTGGCTAAGAAAATCATTAGTGGAATCAAGAGAACTACTAGAAGCAACAACATTGGATTTGACATTATTATTGTTACTACTAGAGGAAGTATCTTTCTTGTACTTGTTACTAGACTTGACTTGAGGCATGTAAGTAGATAAGAGTAAACACTTGGCAATGTAAGAAGAACTTTTCTTGCAGAGATCATCATTGACTGCCTTTAAGAACTCATGCTCTTGCTCAAGATTGAGCTTTTCAAAGCGTAACTTCTCATGAGCCCTTAAAAGTTCTCGATGATCTACGAAGATAGTTTCATGAGCCAACTTAAGAGTGTTTAGTTCTTTAGTTAGAAGCTCAATTTTCTCCTTATCATTGTCATTCGTTTGATTAGCATGATTAATTGACGTTTCATCATAGTATTCATCACTAGAGTTGTCAACAAGTAAATCATCATCCACAAGCAAGTCATCTTCATCACTATTAAAATCAACATACTCGGAATGTGTTACCTTTGGACCTTTGGCCATGAAGCATCTTCTAATTCCTTCATTTGGTGAATCAAATATGTCGTAGGAGTTAGTTGACACAAGTGCTAGACCGGCAACACCTTCATCTTGAGTATGTTTGGAGTCGGAGTGATAGCTTTTCTCGAAGTGATTGTCAGAGTCGGAGCCGGAAACCCATTCACCAACATGAGCTTGATGTCTTAATTTTGTGTAGCTCCTTGATGACTTGTCCTTCCTTTCCGAATCCTTGCTTCTCCGTGAGGGTCTTCGTTCATAACAATCATCTCTACTCCTCCTCTCTCTTGGTGGTGATTCTTCTCTTTTGCTTCTTCTTTTTGGAGAATCTTCTCTTCTTTTGTAGGGTGCCGTACACTCATTGGAGTAGTGTCCAGGCTTCCCACAATTGTAGCAATTGCGCTCTCGACTAGAAGATCTCTTGTCATGATAAGACCTTGACTTGGAGCTTCTTTGTTTGCTTCTACTCTTGTAGAATTTGTTGAAGTTCTTCACCATTAAGCTCAATTCTTCATTGAAGGTTTGTTTCTCACTTGATGATGTGGGGGCTTCACTTGAGGATTTGTAAGCACCACTCGACTTGTTGTGGAGTTCCTCCTTGTCCTTGAGTGACATCTCATGAGCAACAATCCTTCCAATGACTTCCGTTGGCTTGAGATTTTTGTAGTTTGGCATCATTTGGATCAATGTGCACACGGTATCATACTTTCCATCCAATGCTCTTAGGATCTTCTTGATGATGAATTTGTCGGTCATCTCTTCACTCCCTAAGCCAGCAATCTCATTTGTGATAAGAGCAAGCCTAGAGTACATTTTAGCGACACCTTCACAATCCTTCATTTTGAACTTGTCAAGCTGACTTTGGAGCACATCCAACTTGGATTCCTTGACGGATTCGGTACCTTCGTGCATATCAATCAAAGTATCCCAAATTTCCTTTGCATTCTCAAGACGGCTGATTTTGTTAAATTCTTCGGGGCACAATCCGTTGAAGATGATATCACAAGCTTGAGCGTTGTATTGCAGCATCTTCAATTCTTCCGCATTCGCTTCACGGTTCGGTTCTCTCCCATCAAAGAATTCACCTTGCAAGCCAATACAAATAATTGCCCAAACGGCGGGGTTATGTCCGAGAATATGCATTTTCATCTTATGCTTCCAACTAGCAAAATTAGTACCATCAAAGTAAGGACCTCTACGGTGATAATTTCCCTCGCTAGACGCCATACTCTCCTAGGTTGTGAAACCAAGGCTATGACCACCAAAAGCTATGGAAATCAAAACAAATGGGACCAAAGCTCTGATACCACTTGTAGGACCTTGAAGTATGTCTAGAGGGGGGTGATTAGACTACTTGACCAATAAAAACTTAACCTTTTCCCAATTTTAGAGTTTGGCAGATTTTAGCTATTTTAGGACAAGTCAAGCAATCATCACACAATTCAAGGAAGCATGCAAAGTGTGTATAGGCAGCGAAAATTAAAGCATGCAACTTGCAAGAAAGTAAAGGGAAGGGTTTGGAGGATTCAAACGCAATTGGAGACACGGATGTTTTTGGCGTGGTTCCGATAGGTGGTGCTATCGTACATCCACGTTGATGGAGACTTCAACCCACGAAGGGTAACGGCTGCGCGAGTCCGCGGAGGGCTCCACCCACAAAGGGTCCACGAAGTAGCAACCTTGTCTATCCCACCATGGCCGTCGCCCACGAAGAACTTGCCTCACTAGCGGTAGATCTTCATGAAGTAGGCGATCTCCTTGCCCTTACAAACTCCTTGGTTCAACTCCACAATCTTGTCGGAGGCTCCCAAGTGACACCTAGCCAATCTAGGAGACACCACTCTCCAAGAAGTAACAAATGGTGTGTTGATGATGAACTCCTTGCTCTTGTGCTTCAAATGATAGTCTCCCCAACACTCAACTCTCTCTCATAGGATTTGGATCTGGTGGAAAGAGGGTTTGAGTGGAAAGCAACTTGGGGAAGGCTAGAGATCAAGATTCATATGGTAGGAATGGAATATCTTGGCCTCAACACATGAGTAGGGGGTTCTCTCTCAGAAATGGTAAGTTGGAAGTGTAGGTTTAGTCTGATGGCTCTCTCCACGAATGAAGAGGGGGTGGAGGGGTATATATAGCCTCCACACAAAATCTAACCGTTACACACAATTCACCAAACTCAGTGGGACCGAATCATCAAACTCGGTCGGACCGATTTAGTAAATCTAGTGACCGTTAGTGATTTTTGGTGGGACTGACATGCATCTCGGTGAGACCGATTCGGTTAGGGTTAGGGCATAACGTAATCTCGGTGATGCCGATTACACAAACTTGGTGGGACCGATTTGCTCTTTTCAGTGAGACCGAAATGTTACAAAAAGGAAACAGAGAGTTTACATTGCAATCTCAGTGGGACCGATTGCTCACTTCGGTTAGACCGAAACATTACGAAGGGAAACAGAGAGATTGCAACCCCATCTCGGTGAGACCGAGATCCCTATCAGTTAGACCGATTTGCTTAGGGTTTGTGGCAGTGGCTATGACTTTTGGAATCGGTGGCGCCGGATAGAAAGAATCGGTGTGACCAATTTTGGCTTTGGGTTTAGGTCATTTGTGGATGTGGGAAAGTAGTTGAGGGTTTTGGAGCATATCACTAAGCACATGAAGTAAGAGGCTCATTAAGCAACACCTCATCCCTTCTTGATAGTATTGGCTATTCCTATAGACTCAATGTGATCTTGGATCACTAAAATGTAAAATGAAGAGTCTTGAGCTTTTGAGCTTGAGCCAATCCTTTGTCCTTAGTATTTTGAGGGATCCACTTTCATCATCCATGCCATGCCATTCATTGAGCTTTCCTGAAATATATGTCTTGGAATAGTATTAGCTCAATGAGCTATATGTTATTATGAATTACCAAAACCACCTAGGGATAGTTGCACTTTCAACCACCTCACGTCGAACATGGTGGTGCTGCTATCCGCCTTTGTTACTCTCTGTGAGGGTTACCTTGGCGTTCTCCCCACCCTCGAGCTCTAGGAGGAGTTCTTCTACACCAAGCTCGGCACCGCTGCCAAGGGGGAGGCGGCTCAGTGTGGAGCCTTCGTCAGGCTACAACATCCAGGTGCGAGGAACTGCTTCCCAGCCATCAGCTTGACACAGTCGGTCAAGCTGTGGCAAAAAACTTATTTCTACGTCAAGAATGCCCACCCGACGGCGGACTTTGTCAACCTGCCTGCTTATGTAGCTGGCTCGCCGGCTGAGCCCCGCACTAACTGGGCATTTCGGCCGAAAACACTGTCGGTCTCCTCCTCCGCCACCATTGCCCAACTTAAGGTGATATCAGAGGCCGAGGGCCTCAAGGGGTCGGACCTGCTAACCGCCTTTGTGGTGCATTGAGTGCTCCCTCTTCAAGGCCGGCCTCACATGATCAGCCAGATGAGCGGGCATCGAGACCCGTGCCGGATGTGCACCAGGGAGATTCTCGGCTCGGAGGTGGCCCGGGTGGTGAATTACATCTTGAACTGCAAACTCTCTAAGGCAGAGTGGCAGTTCGGCAAGCAGCCGTACACCCGCGCACACCCGCCGCCCGCGGTGAGTCCTCAACTCTTGTTTCTCTTCATTTGCCGCGTTCTTCTTTGCCGCTTGATCAGTCAGTCATGATGCAGATCTTCACAACCCAGTTGGAAGATGACGCCCCGGAGCAAGGTCACGAGTACCTGCCCGACCAGTCGGCGAGTGACGCTGACGACCCCAACTTGGGGGCGGCAGCCCTGGAAGAGGACGATGCCATGGGTGGCGGCGGCGGAGTAGGCGGCTCCGAAGGTGGAGGCGGCCTCGGCGATTGGCCAGACAACAATGAGAAGGAGAACGAGCCGCGCTGTCCCCCGGTCACCGAGAAAGCGGGCACGAGCTCATCAGCTGCGCCGACTGCACCAGGTGGCGCACCATAACGCCCAGCTGGCTCGTTGCTGTTCGACAGCCGGCCGAAGAAATCCAAGAGCATGGCGGCAGCGACCAGGCGGGGGGAGGCTGCCGCGAAGGCGGCTCGGTTTTAGAAGACCGTGAAGCAGCCCCTGATGGTGTCTATGTAGGTGTTTGATTCCTCTTGCATCCTCTCTCCTTTTTTCTTGCAACTTCTTTCTGAATTCCTTTTCATTTTGCTCAAATAGGGCCCCGCTCTCTCTTGAGTGGTCCGACTCCGCCTCTGTGATCGGAACGGCGGAGGGCTGCGCCAACACCCACCGCATGGACCCGCGCGCCGAGCTCCAGGCGGCGAAGGAGAAGAACACGCAGGAGACGCACGAAGAGCGGGAGGAGGCGGAGTGGCAGAGGGTGGAGGCGTCCAAGGCGGCGCAGGAGGAGGCGGTCGCGGCAGCTAAGGCCCAGGCCGATGTCGCGGCCAAGGCCCAAGCGGACGCCGCGGCCAAGATCCAGGTGGACGCGGCTGCCAAGGCGCAAGCAGAAGAGGTCGCACGCGGCCGGACTCCACGACTTGTCATCCCCTTGCGCGCCACGCCACCCGCACCCGAGATTCCGACACCGACTGGAGGAGCCGGCAACGACCGGCCAATCATGGAGAGGGGAGGAGGCGATGTCATCATCATGGGGGCGGAGATGCCCCCGCCAGCGCGGACTGCCGAGGCCCAAAGCAATCGGCCTAATGCACCACCGGCGCCACCGGTTGGTGGCGAGCTGGTGGTGGGGGCGACCCCCGTGGTCCGCACTCTGGCACGCCGACGTGCAGCGAAGGTGGCTTCGGCGCCACGGCAGCAGGAGGATGTGGAGACCACCAGTGCTGCTCCGCCAGAGTGGACGCCTAGGGGCGGAACGGCTGTTTTGAACATGGCCGCGCAGGACGTCCGGGTCCGGCTCCAGGCTCAGGGCACCACTCTCCAGCATTATATGCAGGACTTCCTAGCAACGTGAGCGGCCATTCGGGTATGTTTCTTGTTTTTGATTCTTGTAATCTTCTGTGGGGGCGCGTCAGCGCACCCACTGGGTGTAGTCCCTGAGTTCCGGTCCGGCTGCTGAGCAGGCGGCCTGGAACTTTCAAGTAGGCTCAAGTGCTGACTTGTTTTCTCTCCTGTTGTCTTCGTTGCAGGATTATCACAACATCGGCATGGCCACCTTCAACTCCTAGGTTCAGGAGCTGGCCCAGCGGACCACTGATTTGACCGAGAGCCGGAGTAAGCACTCCGCCTTCTCTCTCTCGCGGGGGCGCGTCAGCGCAGCCGCCGTGTGTAGTCCCCGAGATTAGGGCCGACTGCTGAGGAGTCAGGCCGGATCTCCCAGGCAACTTCTTGCCTTCTCTGTTGATTGTTGACCGTCTTTTCATTCTTGTCTTTGCAGAAGCCAATACCACCTTGCAGCAGCCAATGCCACCTTGCAACAGCAGCTGGGCGAAGCCCAAACCGCGCTGCACGCCAAGGAGGAGGAGTGCAGCAAGGTGGCCTGGGAGCGCGACCGTCTGGTCAAGGAGCTGGCTGACCAGGCGGATCGTCACAAGGCGGCCCTTCAGAAGGTGAAGGACAACGAGGCCAGTCTCCAGGCCGAGTTCGAGACTCAGTGCTCGAACTGGGCCGATACAGAGAGGGCGCTGAACGACGGCTACGGCCATATCGAGGAGATGGTCGATGGTGAGTTGTCTTCTCCTTTCTGTCTTTTGTCGATTGTTATATGATCCGGCTTCTGGCTTCATACTTCTTTTTCCTTCTTGCGTGGAGTACTTCCCTGGTTACGCCGTTACCGCCAGCCAAACCGTCGAAGCTTGCCGCGATGAGCGAAGGCTGGCTGGTACGGAGATCGCGCCCAACACCCCTCAGTCACTCGACAAGCAGCTTCTCGCCATCCAGGCTCGTCTCCAGCCAGCTCATCAGATGCTCCGCCGGCTGCAATGTGTCGGAGCCCAGGTGATTTCCGCCCTCAAGCCAGACATCCAAGCTCCACGCACCCCCAGTCGGACTGCCGACTGGTTGGATGTGGCTGTCGGCCGCTTCGAGGCGTGAAAAGGCTCCTCGGCCCGGGTAGGCGCACGGCGGGCCATGGAGTTCGTCAAGGCATGGTATCCTGGGCTAGATCTAGCCTAGTTGGCCACGTTCCGGCAGGAAGCCAATGCAGAGTTGGTGGCGGTGAGGCGTGATCTCATTCAACGCACCGTGGCGATCGCCGAGTACATTGAGACTGACTTCTTCATCTCCGAGCTGGACGAGGAGGGTGCCGAGGCGCCGCCGAACTGGTTCGGGCTGAACCCGGATGACGACGATGACTTGGCGATGGAGATCGCCTCCAACGACTAAGATGAGGATGAGGAGGGCGAGGATGGTGAAGACGCCGTGCTGGAGGACAGAGCGGACGGCTAGCCTCAGTTCGACCGTGCCTTGAGCAATAAGTCACGAGTGAGTGCATCGACTGCTGCTGGAGATGACCAAGCCGAGATTCACCAACCGGCCATTCCACCAAGCAGCGCTGCCGACTCCACAAGCCTGCCGGACCCGCCTGCTGCTCCCTTGGCCTAGGCGGCCAATTTTTATCTTAACTTTTCCTGCATTGTAGTCTTTTGAACAAGCTCGTTAAATTCACGTAGTTCCACCCACTAGGGGTGTATTTAAACTTGTTAAATTCTATCTTTAAAGCCTTGCTATGTAAATATTATCTCGCACGTGTTGTGCTTGCACCGAATTCCAACTTGTCTTGATTTTTGTTCTTTTGGCTTTTTCCTTTGCGGCCCTCCCTTGGCTGTCGCCTTGCCAGCCAGGCGGCCACTCTGCGCACTGTGGCTGGGTCAAGTACTTAGCCATTTGGGAGGACAAGTACTTTGGCCATTTAGAACGTAGCAAGGTAAGTAAGAAACTAGCCGGCCGGCTTCTCAGCAGCCGGTCGGTGAGGCGGGAAGCCGGCCTATCTTATGTATATGCTCTTGTCCTTAGCCATTTTTCATGTGGACATCATTTCCTGCCTTTAACTCTTGCCAGCCGAACAGTTGCTCTGCGAACTGTGGCTTGTTGCAAGAGAGGGCTTAGATGCTGGCACATTACTTGTCCGACTACAGGTAGCACTGACATAATACAAGGCGGCAAGCCCCCCGGGCCGACTGGTCGAACCTGGTGCCAGGCAGAAGAATGAAATAACACATTCTTAGGCATAAAACTAATCATATAGATAAAAAGGGTAGTCCCCGAGTGCTCCTTGGGGGACCTGATGTCTTGCTCTTAATACAAAAGGTAGCGTGGTACATAGTGCATCAACTATAAAATCTTCGAAGGAGGTTTGCATTCCATGGGCGCTCTGATTCCTTGTCGGAGTTGTCCCTCTTGCGTGCCCTAGGCTTCTGTGCATTGTTCAGGTAGTAGGAGTCGTTGCCCAAGGCTTTGCTGATGATGAAGGGGCCTTCCCAAGGGGCCGAGAGCACAAGGTCGCCCTCTTGTTAGGATCTTGGCTTAACATTCCGACTATGGTAGCGGCATAGGCTCTGCTGGTAGATGGCGGACCGGCTAAGTGCCAACAACTGGCCCTCTTCCAGCAGATCGACGTCGTCTTCTCGTGCTTCCTTCGCCTCCACTTCCGTGTACATGGTGATGCAAGGTGAGTCGAACTCGATGTCGGTTGGGGTGACAGCCTCGGCCCCGTGCACAAGGAAGAAAGGAGTGAAGCCGGTTGACTTGTTCGAAGTGGTGCGTAGGCTCTAGAGGACGGCCGGCAGCTCGTTGATCCAGCAGCCAGCCGGGCGCTCCAGTGGCTCGACCAGTCAGGGCTTGATGCCGGAGAGGATGAGGCCATTTTCCCGCTTGACTTGGCCGTTTAACTGCGGATGGGCAATGGACACTAAGTCCAATCGGATGCCCTGCGTTGCGCAGAAACGGGCCAATGCTCCTTTGGCAAAATTTGTGCCGTTGTCGGTGATGATGTTTTGTGGTATACCGTACCGGACGGTGATATCTGCGATGAAGGTCACAGCAGTCGGCCCATTCAACTTCTTGATTGGCTTTGATTCAATCCACATGGTGAATTTGTCCATGACGACAAACAGATGAGTCATGCCGCCGCGTGCTGTCTTGAATGGCCCCACCATGTCCAGCCCCCAGACGGCAAAGGGCCAAGTGAGAGGGATGATCTTGAGTGCAGAAGCCGGCAGATGTTGCTTGGAGCTGAATTTCTGGCACCCCTTGCAATGCTTAACCAAGTCCTTGGCGTCTTCGAAAGCAGTCGGCCAGAAGAAACCGTGGCGGAAAGCCTTGGCAACAAGTGATCTTGAGGCCGCGTGATGGCCGCATTCACCTTGGTGGATATCTTTGAGGATTGCCTTGCCTTTCTCTGGTTCTACGCATCGCTAGAAGACTCCAGTCATGCTGCGCCTAACAAGCTCTCTGTTTACTATCGTGTAGGCTCCTACCCGGCGCTGCACTTGCCGGGCCGAGATCTCATCAGCCGGCAGCTCTCTGTTCACTAGAAAGTTGAGAATGGGTTGTGCCCATGGTGGAGCTGCGACTTCTCCTACTGTCAGTACGGCCACTACAACTAGGGCGGTTGGGTTGGGAGGTGGTGGGTTGGAGTCCGCCACCGCTTGCTGTCTTATTGAAGTCCCCGGGCCGACTGCTGCAGTCCCCGGGACGGGTTCTGAAGTCCCCGGGCCGGGTGCAGCTGCAACAGTTCCCGAGCCGCGTGCCGAAGTCCCCGAGCCGACTGCTGAGGTCCCCAAGTCGGATCTGACTGTTTTAGGGTCAGTCAACAGGAAGATTGAATTTGATTCTGGCGAAGACTTGATAGACGACTTGAGGAGGCACTGAAGGGAGATGCCGGATGGTATGGCTTGCCGGGTGGAGCCGATTCGTGCCAGGGCATCTGCTTGCTTGTTGTCAGCCCGTGACACGTGAAGGAACTCGCACCCTTTGAAATACCTGCTGAGTTGCTGGACGAGAAAGCGGTAGCTTGCCATGTTTGCATCCTTGGCGTCCCAGTTGCCAAACGACTATTGGACCACCAAGTCTGAGTCGCCATAGCACAAGATCCGGCGGATGCCAAGTTCTTTGGCCAGCTGGAGCCCGTGTACGAGCGCCTCGTACTCGGCCACATTATTGGAGGCGGGAAAATGGATTTGCAATGTGTATCTGAGCTTGTCGCCTTTGGGAGAGGTAAGGATGATGCCGGCTCCCAGACCGGTGCGCATCTTGGAGCCATCAAAGTGCATTCGCCAATGGGTGGAATCCGGCACTGGCGGCAGGTACTGGGTCTTGGCCCAGTCGACGAGGAAGTCAGCCAGTGCTTGGGACTTGCTGGCAGTGCGAGGCTGGTAGAAGATGGTGTATCGAGCCAGCTCGATGTCCCATTTGGCCACCTGGACTGATGCATCTCTGTTGCCCATGATCTCGGCAAGTGGGGTAGTGCAAACAAACCGTGATGGGGTGCTCTTGAAAGTATGGCTTGAGCTTCTTGGCGGCAAAGTACACGCCGTAGCACATCTTCTGGTAGTGGGATAGTTCTGCTTTGAGGCTGACAGCACCTCGCTCAAATAGTACACATGCCTCTGGACCGGCTGTGCCTTGCCCTCTTCTGGGCGCTGTACCACAATGATTGTGTTGACCACCCGGCTGGTTGCGGCAATGTAAAGGAGCATGGGCTCTTTTGCAGTCGGAGCCGCCAGGACAGGCGGCGTAGTTAACATCTTATTCAGCTGGAGAAAAAGCCTCGTCCGCTTGGTTGTTCCACTCAAAGTGAGTGGTTTCTTCATGAGCTGGTACATGGGAAGAGCCTTCTCTCCCAGCAGACTGATGAAGCGGGTAAGGGATGCCAAGCACCTGGTGAACTTCTGGACGTCTCACAGTTGGGTGGGTATCTCCATCCTCTCGATGGCTTTGTTCTTCATAGGGTTGCACTCAATGCCGCGTTCTGAGACCAAGAAGCCAAGGAGCTGGCCGGCTGGTACTCCAAAGACACATTTCTTGGGGTTGAGCTTGATTTGAAAATGGCGCAGATTGTCGATTGTTTCTTAACATCTTCCAAAAGGGTACCACGCTTCTCGGTCTTCACCACAATATCGTCTACGTAGGCGTGGGCATTTCTGCCGAGCTGTTTAAGGAGGCACTTCTGCATGCAACACTGAAAAGTGGCACCGACATTTCTCAAGCTGAATGTCATGGTAAGGTAGCAGAAGGCTCCGAATGGTGTGATGAAGGCGGTCTTCACGCGGTCGGCCGGGTTCAACTTGATCTGGTGTTAGCCTGAGTCGGCATCCAAGAAACTCAACAGCTCGCATCCGGCTGTGGAGTCTATTACTTGATCAATCCGAGGCAAGGCAAACGGATCTTTGGGGCAAGCTTTGTTGAGGCTAGTATACACTACAAAAAGGTTACACTTCCGTGATGATACGTGTTTGTCACAATAGGTCACATTTTCTGTCATGCATGTACATCCATGATGATTTTATGACAGAATAAAGATAGTCATACCTGTGCTATCGTAGAAGTGTTCCATGACATTACCAAAATTATCATCACGGAAGTGTCCACTTCCATGACGATAAATGGCTCGTCATAGAAGTGCTTTCGTCAAGGGTGACCGACATGTGGCATCCACCGTAACGGAACGCCGTTAAGCTATCGGGTCAGGTTTTGGATCCGATAACCCGTTAACAGCCCCGACCAATGGGGATTTTCCACATGTAAAATCATCATTGGCTGGAGTAAACACATGTCATCTCACCGTTGGGACAGATGTCATCCACTCATTGGACCGAAGGCGCCTATGATACGTCGACACGTGGCACAGCCCATTCATGTGAAAAGGCCGGCCCGTTTGACTTGGTCAAAAGGTGGCGGGCCGGCCCATGGAAAGCAACGGCCTGTACGCATATAGCCCATTTACAGCCCGCAAACACAGGGCCCGTTACAACCTATCCGAATTAGGCCCAGTAGCGTCATCTGGGTCGTCCAATATGATTCCAGCCCATTTTAACTTCCGGCCCATATATGGCCCATGACGTCTTTCGGCCCATATGAGGCCCTTTGTAACTCTTGGTCCATTAATGGCCCGTGCTGAAACTGGCCCATAATGAACAGTGTATCACTTTATGCCCATTAACGACCCATTATTCCATTGGGCCGTTTCCAGCCCATGTTATCTTTCGGCCTTCTCAGGGCCCATTTATTCTTGGGCTCATTTCCAGCATTCGGTTACTTACGGCCTGTTACTGTCATTTTCTGCTTGTGGGCCAAATTCAGCCTGTTGTTATAGTAGGCCCGTTTGTGGCCCGTTAATACGTTGGACCGTTTTCATAGCGTCATCAAATACGACCTATTAACGATGGCCCGTTATGGTTGGCCCATGAACGGACGATTGCAACTCTAGCCCGTTTACGGCCATAATGCGGTCTGTTATTGGCCCAATGTTAGCCGATCGATCATCCGGCCCATATAAGGCCCATTGATGATACAGCCCGTAGAAGGCCCATTGTGTGTACGGCCCGTAGAAGGCCCATTGTGTCTACATCCCGTAGAAGGCCATTGTTTCTACGACCCATAGAAGGCCCATTGTTTCTATGGCCGGTAGGAGGCCTAGTGTCACTACAGTAAATATGTAGCCCATGGTTATTGTGGCTTAGTTTTAAAAAATAGGTTATTGCGGCCACTAGCAAACCACGGAAAAAGAACTGCACTGA
Organism: Triticum dicoccoides; assembly: GCF_002162155.2. Classification (NCBI taxonomy): domain Eukaryota; kingdom Viridiplantae; phylum Streptophyta; class Magnoliopsida; order Poales; family Poaceae; genus Triticum; species Triticum dicoccoides. The sequence continues at coordinate 241,943,884 of NC_041381.1, read as the reverse complement.
CTACAAGCAAACAAATAAATAAGCAAGCAACTTATGCTAGGCTACCACGGGTATTACACATATTACATCCACTGGGCATCAAAGTTCGCCACCAGTGCAAATAAAGGGAACAAAGCAGCATATAAACGCCGCAACAAAACAAGTCCAGAATTGAAACCACTTCAGAAGTGCTCAAGAAACAATATCCTGGGTACCCATAATGCTGGCAAGATGTTTAGCAAGCTTATTATTCTCTTGTTTGGCGCTTAAATCCTCCAGCACTTGTTGTTGCACAAGAAAGTACACATCTGAATTCTGCAGGGACTTCCTCAGTCCTTCGGCTTCTTGCCGCAGCACAGCTGACTGATGCCTTTCAGCTTGTAGCTGAGACTGAAGAAGCCGAAGTGATTCAGGCAGCGAGTTCGAAGAGCTTGTGCCAGCGGTACTGGCCAGTAACTCGAACACTACATCAATGCAGGACTGTGGGGTTTTCTCACTGTCTACAAGATCGTTTTTATCACCTTTCTTGGAGACCAACAGGGTTGTCTCACTATCTTGAACCTTATCTGCATTACTTTCTCTACCATTGCATAGTGGGGTGCTCTTCTCCAATATTCTGTTTGCATACTACAAGAGAAACAAGCAGACACATCACATGTTTAGCTTGTAGTATACGAAACTCATTTTGGGAAACCAGTTCAGTAGTAAGGCGGACATGATAACATCATGAAACAAACATATATCTATGTACTATGGTCACTGTATTGTCCATATCATTCTAGTTTATGTTGCCTAATCAAGATAGAGACACAGTTCAACTCATATATTTTAAAGACACGACAGCATAGACAGAATATAAGTGTGAGAAACTACACAGCATTGGCATCACTTGTAATGTGCATCACATGAGAGCATAACTGTTTATACAACTTAAATTGAAATCAACATAGATTAAGAAGTTAGAACAACAATCCAGTTAAAGAAATAGGTTTAAAACATACTTGTTGCGCCATTGGAGTTTCAATTGGATCCTTCAAATTCAGAAGTAGTTGGTATGAGTAAATACAGTGATGCAACAGCAAAGGAGTAAGGACCATAGCTACGGAATCTGACCTGAGAACAGTTGCTCTTCTGCTTTAAACGTGGAGTTTGGGTTAGCTGTGGTAGTCTTCATGGTTTGGGCACTGCAATAGCTTTACAAACTGCTCGTGTGGGGGTACTCTGTGGTGGACATGGTTCTTTGTCAACTAGAAGTGGGTTACTATCCGTTGGGGTTGCGGTTAGATGGGTTGTAGGTGGTTCTCTGCCCAACGGTGTAAGTGTGCAATCTGGAAGAGTCTCGATTATGTGTGGCGGGGCTAGTTTGTGGGCCAGTACAACCACGGAGGGGGGCACCGCACATGGCTAAACAATCAACTTGTGTGTTCTAGGGTGCCCCTGCCCCCGTATATAAAGGAGCAAGGGGAGGGGGCCGACGGCCTCATAGGGTGCGCCCCAAGGGGGGAATCCTACTCTAACTAGGAGTAGGTTCCCCCTTTTCCTAGTGCAACTAGGAGGGGAAGGAAAGAGGAGGAGAAGGAAAGAGGGGGCCGGCGCCCAAGCCCTAAACCAATTCGGTTTGGGCCTGGGGGGGTGATGGGGTCATGTACCTAGGGTAGGGTCACAGACCTGATCTAAGTACCCTGCCCAAGGACACCCTTAGAAGAGATCACCTTCCAGTCGACCTACGAGGGATTCACTCGACTGACTTGAAGGACTCGACCACGAAGACTCACTCGACCACCAGAAGGTCAAGAGGCACTCTGCACTGCAACGGTCTGTAATTAAGTAGACTTTATGATAGTAAAGACACTTTATGTGGGGCGTTACCAGTAACGCCCCGGACTTAATGTACCTTAAACCCTTCATTACGTGGGTTGGCTGGGGTCCTGGCGCACTCTATATAAGCCACCCCCCTCCACAGGCAGAAGGGTTCGGCACCCTGTAATCCATATACACATAATCCACTCGACCGCCTCCGGGCTCCGAGACGTAGGGCTTTTACTTCCTCCGAGAAGGGCCTGAACTCGTACATCTCTTGTGTTTACAGCCTCTCCATAGCTAGGACCTTGCCTCTCCATACCTACCCCCCACTCTACTGTCAGGTTTAGATCCACGACAGTTGGCGCCCACCGTGGGGCCGGTGTTTTAGCGATTTTGTGGAGAAGTTGCGATTCTTCCGAGTACTTTCATCATGGTAGCTGCTGGAGTTTTGGTCGAGGGTCGAGAGATTCGTCTCGGTGCTCTCACCTTCGTCGCCGACGACTCCGCCTGGCTCCAGGAGGCTCTACTCGACGTCGATGCGCTCCCCGTCCGCGGTGCGACGCATTTTCGCGCATGTGTCCGTGGCGTTCTGCTGCGGCAATCGTCGACCCCATATCGGTCGACTCCCCTATCGACCACCCTCCCGGTCTCCCGCCAGCGCAAGCGCTCGGGTCGGTCGAGGCTTCAGCGATGGGTGAGACACGCGGTGGCTCGCCAGACGGCCACCACCCAAGTTGCGGCAATCGAGCCCGACGAATCTCTCTACGGCCTGTTCGATCTGTCGACTGGCTCCGTAGAGACTGCATCCGAATGCGATAGCAGTGATCCAGCGGCAGAAATCCTGATGGTCGACGGGCCTCGCAGCCCCCCTGGCTTCGCCCGTGATGGTGGGGCAGGCGACGGAGGCGACCCCGCACGAGACCACGAAGAGTACCAGCCCGAGCCACTCGACTCTCTGCAAAGAGAGGAACTTCGCCGCAGGAACATGGATGCCCTGCATACTCCCATCGCAGGAGAAACCCCCGAGGCTCGCGCCTTGGAGGAGGCACGTTTGGCCAATTTGGCCGAACGCGCTCGCCTGGAGAATCTTTAGCGAGCACTCGACGAGAGCGCGCGGCAACGAGTTCCCGACGCCAATCGACGTCAACTCTTCCCGCCGACTCAGGTATATCGAACCCCAATCCAGAATTTAGCAGCTGCGACCCGTATAGCAGAGTCCATCCAGCCCTCTCAGTCAGAAGCTGGCAGAGGCTTGATGCAGATCAGGGATCTGCTCCGGGCAGCAGGAGATCAGAATTCAGCCATGTCGCAGTCGCGCAACAGAATTCACAGTCGATCCGTCGCTGCGAATATGGTTCAGTCGGCTCACAGTCCCAGATCGCCTCCGCGGCGTGAAGGGCGCGAGAATCGGCGAGACCAATATGGAGACCGACACGACCGAGATGATAGGCGTCGAGTGCTCACTTCCCCTCCGAGGGGTGGGTCTTACGCTCCTCGGCAGCAAGATGACAGACGTCAGCTTAGTGCGGGGCGAAGAGTTCCAGTCGACCCCAGAGAACCAGGCTTCAACGCGCGATCCATTATAGTGCAAGGCTTGGTCGACCGGAACAGAGCCCATCGAGGTGGACTCGACAGAGATGCGCCCACGAGCAGTCGAGTGCACGTTTCTGGTCCGGAATGTTTCAGCAGAGCTATCAGAGCCGCAGTGATTCCTCCCAATTTCAGGTTGGCAACAGGAGTCAGCAAGTTCACCGGTGAGTCTAAGCCCGAAACTTGGCTTGAGGACTACCGAGTGGCGGTTCAGATTGGTGGTGGGAATGACGAGGTGGCCATGAAGCATTTGCCCCTCATGTTGGAAGGTTCTGCCAGAGCGTGGTTGAATTAGTTACCTCCTAGCAGCATTTACACTTGGGAAGATCTGTCCTGAGTGTTCGTCAAAACGTTTGAAGGAACTTGCAAGCGACCGGCTGGATTGACGGAGCTACAAGTCTGTGTGCAGAAGACCAATGAGACTCTCAGGGAGTATATTCAGAGATGGATCACTTTGCACCATACTGTGGAGAATGTGTCTGATCATCAGGCAGTCTGCGCCTTCAAGGATGGTGTCAAGAACAGAGAATTGAGTTTGAAATTTGGTCGAACCGGAGACATGACCTTGAGTCGGATGATGGAAATTGCTACCAAGTACGCCAACGGCGAAGAAGAAGACCGACTCCAAAGCGGCAAGCACAAGCCGAGCCAGTCAGAGAAGGGAAACACCAGTCGGAAACAAAAGCGGAAGGCTGAACCGGTAGCTCCTGGAGAGGCTCTGGCCGTGACTCATGGAAAATTTAAAGGGAAACCAAAAGGATCCTGGAACCCTAAGAAGGTAAAGGATAAAGAAGGGAACGACGTGATGGATATGCCGTGTCACATCCACACGAAGAAAGACGAAGAGGGGAATATCATTTACCCAAAGCATACCACTCGCCAATGTCGACTCCTGATCCAGCAGTTTCAAGGAAAACAATCTAAAGACAAGGAAAAGGAGTCGGACAAGGCCGAAGACAAGGAGGACAGTGAGGAAGGATATCCGCATGTCAACTCCACTCTGATGATCTTTGCAGATGTGGAAAGCAAGAGTCGATTGAAAGCCATTAACCGCGAGGTGAACATGGTTACCCCAGCAAAAGCAAATTATCTGAGATGGTCCCAAACACCCATCACATTCGACCAATCTGATCACCCGACTCATATTGCCACCCCTGGGAGGCAAGCTTTGGTGGTCGATCCAGTTGTCGAAGGCACTCGACTGACAAAGGTGCTGATGGACGGTGGTAGCGGGCTGAATTTGTTGTATGCAGACACACTGAAAGGAATGGGCATTCCGATGTCCCGACTGAGCACCAGTAACATGAGCTTTCATGGAGTTATACCAGGGAAGAAAGCCGAGTCACTCGGCCAAATAGCTCTGGACGTGGTGTTTGGTGATTTGAAACATTTTCGCAAAGAGAAGTTGACGTTTGAGGTCGTAGATTTTTAGAGTGCATATCATGCCATTTTGGGGAGACCAGCTTATGCACGGTTCATGGCTCGACCATGTTACGTGTACCTCAAATTGAAGATGCCCGGCCCCAAAGGAGTGATCACTGTCACCGGTGATCGGAAAAAGGCAGAAGAGTGCTTTCAGAAGGGCTCAAAGATTGCTGATTCCCAGGTGACAGCGGTCGAGTTTGAAGAATACAAGAAAAACGCAGATCCGAGTGATTTGCTGCGATCCAAGATTGTCTTTTTTAGACGCCTACTCCGGGTACCACCAGATCCGTCTGTACGGACCCGACGAGGTAAAAACAGCTTTCATCACTCCATTCGGGTGCTTCTGCTATATCACCATGCCATTCGGCCTCAAGAATGCTGGAGCCACATTTATGCGAATGATTCAGAAGTGTCTACTCACTCAAATCAGTCGGAATGTGGAAGCGTATATGGATGATATCGTCGTCAAGTCACGAAAAGGTTCCGACCTGCTCCCTGACCTCGCCGAAACATTTGCCAACCTCAGAAGGTATGATATCAAGCTCAATCCATCAAAGTGCACATTCGGAGTTCCTGGTGGCAAGTTACTCGGTTTTCTCGTTTCCGAGTGAGGGATCGACGCTAATCCAGAAAAGATAGGCACTATTCTCCGAATGAAACGCCCTGTGCGAGTGCACGATGTCCAGAAGCTTACTGGATGCTTGGCCGCATTAAGTCGATTCATCTCACGACTCGGTGAAAAGGCATTGCCTCTTTACCGACTGATGAAGAAGGCAGACAAGTTCGAGTGGACTCCAGAAGCTGATGCAGCGTTTGCCGAGCTAAAAGCTCTGCTCTCCACCCAGCCGGTGCTTGCTGCTCCAGTCAGCAAAGAGCCTTTGTTGCTTTATATCGCAGCCACAGGACAAGTCGTCAATACAGTGCTTACGGTCGAGCGGGAAGAAGAAGGAAAAGCTTTCAAAGTTCAGCGCCCAGTGTATTATTTGTCTGAAGTCTTGACTCCATCCAAGCAGAGATATCCTCATTATCAGAAGCTTGTGTATGGAATATACATGACCACAAAGAAGGTTGCTCATTATTTCTCTGATCATTCCATCACAGTCGTCAGCGACGCTCCACTATCAGAGATTTTGCACAACAGAGATGCAACTGGTCGAGTGGCAAAATGGGCGATTGAACTTCTTCCCCTTGATATCAAGTTTGAGGCAAAGAAAGCCATTAAGTCCCAGGCAATAGCAGATTTCCTCGCCGAGTGGATTGAACAGCAGCAGCCGACTGAAGTTCACTCGGAGCATTGGACCATGTTTTTTGATGGCTCTAAGATGTTGAATGGTTCCGGTGCTGGGGTTGTCCTGGTTTCCCCCAGAGGAGATAAGCTCAGATATGTGCTCCAGATTCACTTTGATTCCTCCAACAATGAGGCAGAGTATGAGGCCCTCTTATACGGATTGCGCATGGCCATTTCACTTGGCGTCCGTTGCCTGATGGTCTATGGCGATTCAGATTTAGTGGTCAACCAAGTGATGAAGGAGTGGGACGTGAGAAGCCCAGCCATGACTGGATACTGCAGTGCAGTGAGGAAGCTGGAAAATAAGTTCGAGGGGTTGGAGCTCCATCATATACCCCGACTGAAAAATCAAGCAGCTGATGATCTAGCAAAGATAGGTTCCAAGAGAGGAGCCATTCCGAGTGGTGTGTTCTTGGAGCATATACACACTCCGTCAGTCAAAGAAGATCCTTTCACCGAGGAAGCTCCACAGCCCAAGAGTGCCACAGATCCAACTGAGGTTGAAGTCCCAGCAGTGGTCGACTTGGTCATGGAGGTCTTGGTGGTCATTCCCGACTGGACAGTTCCGTATATCACGTATATCCTGAGAAAAGAGCTTCCGGAGGATGAGGAAGAGGCTCGACAAATCGTCCGTCGGTCTAAAGCCTTTACCGTAATCAAAGGACAGTTATATAGAGAAAGCGCGACTGGAGTTGGTCAGAAGTGCATAAGACCAGAAGAAGGTCGAATCATCCTTAATGATATCCACTCGGGGACCTGTGGTCATCATGCGTCCTCTCAGACCATCGTGGCCAAAGCATACCGAGCCGGATTTTACTGGCCAAAGGCGAATGAGATGGCGAAGGAAATAGTGGATAAGTGCGAGGGATGTCAGTTCTACTCGAATATGTCGCACAAGCCTGCATCAGCTCTGAAGACCATTCCACTCGTCTGGCCTTTCGCAGTATGGGGGTTGGACATGGTCGGTCCTTTGAGAACAGGTCGAAGTGGCTTCACGCATGTACTGGTGGCAGTCGACAAGTTCACCAAGTGGATTGAGGCTAAACCAATCAAGAACCTTGATGCCGGTACTGTTGTTAGCTTCATCAGGGAACTGATATTCAGATATGGAGTCCCGCACAGCATCATTACGGATAATGGGTTGAACTTTGACTCGGAGGAATTCAGGGACTTCTGCAACTCTCAAGGCACACGAGTCGACTATGCTTCAGTCGCCCATCCGCAGACGAATGGACAAGCAGAGCGAGCCAATGGCCTGATTCTCAAGGGATTGAAACCCCGACTGATGCGTGATCTCAAGCATGCAGCTGGAGCGTGGGTCGATGAACTTCCCTCGGTGCTTTGGGGACTGCAGACCACACCTAATCGATCGACCGGAAGAACTCCATTCTTCTTGGTCTACGGAGCTGAAGCAGTCTTGCCGAGTGATCTTCTCCACAATGCTCCTCGAGTTGAGATCTACAATGAAGCAGAATCTGAACAAGCGCGGCAGGACGCAGTCGACCTTTTAGAGGAAGAAAGGGAGATGGCTCTGATCCGATCGACCATCTACCAACAAGATTTGCGTCGTTTCCACGCCAGAAATGTGAGGGGTCGAGCCTTCCAGGAAGGAGATTTAGTTCTCCGAGTGGATCAGAAGAAACATCACAAGCTTGCTCCTTCTTGGGAAGGACCCTTTATCGTCACCAAAGTTCTCCACAACGGGGCGTACCGTCTTTACAACGTCGAACATAATATCAACGAGCCCCGAGCTTGGAACGCGGAACTACTCCGCCCATTTTACACTTAAGTTTATCACTCGGATGAGTTGCAATAAAGTACTCCTGTAGTTCATGGATTTCAAAATAATAGTGTCATAGTTCCTCCATAATTTTTGTCACTTTTTATTTTGTCCAATAAAATTTTCCCCTCAGTGGGTGACTTAGCCGCGAATCCGTTTCGCCTAAGTTTGTAAAAATCCTTACCGAGTGGTGAGCCAGACTCCCACTCGGAGGCTTAGCTGCGAATCCGTTTCGCCTAAGATTAAATAAAATCCTACCGAGTGGTAAGCCAGACTTCCACTCGGGGGCTTAGCTGCAGTCCAAGTACTCGCCTAAGTTATAAAAATCCTACCGAGTGAAGAGCAGACCTCTCACTCGGGGGCTTAGCTGCAGCCCAGTGCTCGCCTAACATTAAATAAAATCCTACCGAGTGGTAAGCCAGACTTCCACTCGGGGGCTTAGCTGCAGTCCAAGTACTCGCCTAAGTTATAAAAATCCTACCGAGTGAAGAGCAAACCTCTCACTCGGGGGCTTAGCTGCAGCCCAGTGCTCGCCTAAGATTAAAT
>NC_041381.1:241890393-241934432 GCF_002162155.2 Triticum dicoccoides | reverse complement strand
GGGGGCTTAGCTGCAGCCCAGTGCTCGCCTAAGATATAAAAATCCTACCGAGCGAAGAGCAAACCTCTCACTCGGAGGCTTAGCTGCAGCCCAGTGCTCGCCTAAGATATAAAAATCCTACCGAGTGAAGAGCAAACCTCTCACTCGGGGGCTTAGCTGCAGCCCAGTGCTCGCCTAGGATATAAAAATCCTACTGAGTGAAGAGCAAACCTCTCACTCGGGGGCTTAGCTGCAGCCCAGCACTCACCTAAGTGGATTAAGGAATAAGTCGACTGCAGTGAGCGTCTTGCTTTGAACCTGCAAAAGACATTTCAAGCCAAAAGCAATCATGTTCAAACATCAAATTCAAGTTCGGAACGATACCTAAAGGAACCGAAAGTGCTCAGGCGCTAAGCCTGTTAAGGTTTATCGGTTACAACTCCACTCGGCATACCGAGGCAAATTTAAAGCGTCGAGCTTAAAAGAAGTTTTTTACCCCTCCTGTGGAGGGCTGGAAGGTGCAACAAACTCATCAAGATCAATTCCATCTGCGATCCGAGTGGCAGCAGCAATGAAAGTTTCCATAAAGGACCTGAAGTCGTGTTTCTTGGTGTTGGCCACCCGGAGGGCCGCCAGCTTGTCTTCTCGCGCATCTTTGCAGTGGACTCGGGCCAGACACAGAGCAACATCTGCACCGCACCGAGCCGAGGACTTTTTCCACTCCTGCACTCGACCAGGGACCGTGTTCAAGCGAGCCACCAGCGACTCGAGGTCGTTCGGGAGTGTCTCCCTGGGCCAGAGCGTTGAGTCGATGCGAGATGTGGCGACCTTCAGCCTTGCAAGATAGTCCACGACAGCTGCAACACGGGACTCCAGTCGGAAAACATTCATGGCAACTTCGTCGTTCACCGGAGAATTGACGGGGTCAAGGTTTGGTTCCAGCCGGCTAGTCTCTTCTTCAAAGTCTTGACAAAATTCTGCAAGGGCGATCGCCGAGTCAAGGAGATGGTCGAATGGAAAAATCACAGTTGAAAATGATTGTTGAGCGTAAAGGTTTACCTTCAAGCATAAGGAACAGCTTCTTGGCAAGACCACTCAGGAAGGCCTCCAGATCATTTTTCTTGTCAAGAGCAGCTTTTAGATTGGTATTTTCTTGCTCAAGCTTGGTGACTGAAGCTAACTTCTCGTCAGCAAGCTTGATCTTCTCAGCTAGTTCAAGGTCTTTTTTCTGTTGGGCCTCCTTCACCTTAACTGCAAGTTACAGCAAGATCAGATTTTGAAACAAATAAAGGGAAAAAGCAGTCATCAAGGTCTCACCAAACATACCTTTGGTCTCCTCCTTTGCCTTCGTCAGATTCTCCTGAGCCAGCTTCAAATCCAGCTCGAGCTAAATGTGCTTGTTTTCCAGCTCAGTGTAGCGAGCCGCAAGGTCACAGGATCTCTGCGAAGAATCAATCGACTAAATGTCAAAGATAATCCACTTCCGAGTGGAACAGGAAAAATCATGCGTTTCTAAGACTACAGCCGAATACAAGCATTTGACCGTAGTCTCGGGGACTACACCCAGTGGGTGCACTCAGCGTGCCCCCACTAATCCTATTGAAGACAGAGTGGACCAGTCGACCTCAAAAAAAACAAGATGTATTCTTTAAGACTGTAATCGACTGCAAGCAGTCGACCACAGTCTCGGGGACTACACCCAGTGGGTGCACTCAGCGTGCCCCCACCGGTTTGCGAAATCCATTCGCCATAGTCGAATGACGGAAAGACTGAACTTATAAAGCCTAAGGCCGACTGCCAGCAGTCGACCTTAGCCTTGGGGACTACACCCAGCGGGTGCACTCAGCGTGCCCCCGCTAACACGGAGTTTAAATCGACACACCCAGTGGGTGATTACTATAAATTCTGGATAGAAAAGTTTTTGATAGCATATCCTAACAGAACAAGTGGTGGTCGACTGACTTGAACATTGCTTTGAAGGGCGGAACTGGCGTCGTAAGCTGCCTGGCTCGCATCCCGGATGGTCTTCAACTGCTCCATCATGATCCCTGCCTGGCGTATCGCCTCCTTCGCGGCGCCAGCTTGGTCCTCTAGGACGTGGTGCGTCGTGAAGAGGGAGGGCTGCAGAGCACTCGTCAGTGGATCTGCGAAGGACACAGTGTGTCGAGTGGTGTTCTCTTCCTCCGCGACCAGAGTCTCAGGCACCGTCACATCCTGGGGCACCCTGCCGGCAGACGCTTTCCTACTCCTTCTGTGCTGCAGCGGTTCCTCATCTTCATCATCATCAGGGAGAGTGATAACAACATTGGATGGAGCTACAGAAAAGAATCAGAGTTAGAGATCATGAGTCAGACGACTAGAAACGGTGTTAATAGTATGGTACCAGGTTCTGAGGTTGCTGCGTCCTCCATCTCATGGTCGTCAGCCCGGGCTGAGGTCTCAGAAGTAGCAGCACTGCAACTCCAAAGAATCAGTCGACTAACTCCAGCGCCAACCAGAGATAAAGTTCGCACAAAACAAGAAGACTTAAGCAGCATGATTACCTTGATATGGTGGGGATGGACACCTTCATCTTTGGCAGGAGCTTGGTCGGCTTTGATGGGGCCGCCCTGGGCTGCTTCGACGCCTTTTCAGTCGGCGCCGGAGAGGTGGTCCGAGGGCGCTTGGTCGACTGTGTGACAGTCGCAACCCCCTTGCCACGTTCAGTCGCAGGGTCATGGACAAGCTTCGACTGCCTTTCCGAGCGCGGTGGTGCAACCTCCTCCTCCTCCTCTTCCTCGTCCTCATCATCATCATCATCATCGTCATCATCATCATCATCATCCTCAGCGGCGTCCGAGTCCCACTCCTCCTCCTGGCTCTCGCCCCCGCTCGCTTCTCCCTCCTCAGTCGGAGCCTGTGCTCCATTGGGCATCGAGTACAGCTTAGTGAGGGCCTGATAGACATCAAGACAAAGATCAGTCGACTGATCGGCAGAGAAAACAGAAATAAATGTGACAAGAATACAATGGGAAGTGGAGCAGACATACCTTGTTTGGATCACTGTGGTGGTCGAGTGGAGGAATCCTTCTGGCTCCGCGAGGGTTATCCTTGTTCCCAGTAACAGCGGCCATCCACCTTTCCAGAGTGGCATCGTCGACTGCTTCTGGATTGACCCGAGTCACATCCTCAGTCCCGCAGTACAACCACATGCAATGGCTTCGGAACTGAAGAGGCTAGATACGACACCTAAGAAAAACCTCCAGGAGATCCATACCCGTCACTCCCTCCCGAACCAACTGAACTACACGCTCCATCAGCATCTTCATGTCAGCTTTCTCCTCCGGAATCACCTTCAGAGAGGAGGGCTTGTTCACTCGGCCCATGGTGAACTGAGGGAGTCCACTCGACTGCCCCGGCGTCGGCTGATCCTGGCAGTAGAACCAGGTCGACTGCCAGCCTCTGACTGACTCGGGAAATGTCATGGCTGGGAAGGTGCTCTTGTTCCTCACCTGGATCCCCAGACCCGCACACATTTGGACAACTCGAGTTTTTTCGTCGCCTGGGCTCGCCTTCTTCACGGTCTGAGAGCGACACGTGAATATGTGCTTGAACAAGCCCCAGTGCGGTCGACAACCCAGAAAACTCTCACACATGGACACAAACGCGGCAAGATAGGCGGTAGAATTCGGGGTGAAGTGGTGGAGTTGCGCCCCAAAGAAGTTCAAGAAACCACGGAAGAAAACGCTCGGCGGCAAAGAAAATCCACGGTCGACATGGGTAGCCAGAAGCACGCACTCACCCTCTTCCGGCTGGGGCTGCCACTCTTTCCCCGGAAGCCTTGCAGCTCCATGAGGGATCAGGCCCTCGTTGGCCATGTCGAGGAGATCCTTCTCCGTGATGGTCGATTGGACCCAATCTCCCTGGACCCAGCCTTTCGGCAGGCGAGATCTAGACGAAGACCCGCCGCGACTGGTGGATCTCCCCTTCGCCTTCTGTGTCGCCGACGCCTTCTTCGCGCGTTCCAGCGCTGCCGTCTTCTCCTTGACCATGGCTGCCGGCGAGACGCGCGAGGAGAAGTTGTGCGGAGGCGAGAGCGAGCGCGTTGGGCGGAGACGAAGGGAGCAGAGAGAGAATGCTAAGGCACTGCTCAAAAAACCCTCGTCGGGCGCATTTATAAGATCCCTTCCGAGTGGATGACAGGTGGGCCCGGTCGATCTAATCATATCCCGAAACAGTTGCGCGGACGTGATACGTGGCGAAAAAAGAGGCGCGGGGATCGAGGCGTCTATGCCCTGTCCCATCCGAGCGCCGCGGTCCGCCCCGCTTCGCGCGCTTCCCCAAATTTCGTATCCCGCGGAATCCGCGAACGGCAGATCGGTCTGCCAGACGCAGGATTTCCTGCGATCCGTCGCTCGGAAATCGGCGAAGTCCAAAAGATCACTCGACGAAGGAAAAGAATGGATCGAGTCGACTGAAGAAAAGTTGCTCACTATCAACAAAGAAATTTTTTGGTTCAAAACAACGCACGACCAGTACGCGAAGGCTAATCGGAAACAACATCAACTCCTTCATCACTCAAGCCTCAATCCATTCGGGGGCTAATGATGGAGTCATGTACCTAGGGTAGGGTCACAGACCTGATCTAAGTACCCTGCCCAAGGACACCCTTAGAAGAGATCACCTTCCAGTCGACCTACGAGGGATTCACTCGACTGACTTGAAGGACTCGACCACGAAGACTCACTCGACCACCAGAAGGTCAAGAGGCACTCTGCACTGCAACGGTCTGTAATTAAGTAGACTTTATGATAGTAAAGACACTTTATGTGGGGCGCTACTGGTAACGCCCCGGACTTAATGTACCTTAAACCCTTCATTACGTGGGTTGGCTGGGGTCCTGGCGCACTCTATATAAGCCACCCCCCTCCACAGGCAGAAGGGTTCGGCACCCTGTAATCCATATACACATAATCCACTCGACCGCCTCCAGGCTCCGAGACGTAGGGCTTTTACTTCCTCCGAGAAGGGCCTGAACTCGTACATCTCTTGTGTTTACAGCCTCTCCATAGCTAGGACCTTGCCTCTCCATACCTACCCCCCACTCTACTGTCAGGTTTAGATCCACGACAGGGGGCACCCCACAGCTCCCTTGCTGCCCTCTGTTTCCACTAAGGCCCATGAAGGCCCATTGACACCCCCCCGGGGGTTCCGGAACCCTCTGGTACTCCGTTTTTATCCGGAAGTTCTTCGGAACACTTCTGGTGTCCAAACATAGCCGTCCAATATATCAATCTTTATGTATCGACCATTTCGAGACTCCTCGTCATGCCCGTGATCACATCCAGGACTCCGAACGATCTTCGGTACATCATATCATGTAAACTCATAATACCAATCGTCATCGAACGTTAAGCGTGCGGACCCTACGGGTTCGAGAACTATGTAGACATGACCAAGACACATCTCCGGTCAATAACCAATAGCGGAACCTAGATGCTCATATTGGTTCCTACATATTCTATGAAGATCTTTATCAGTCAAACAGCATAACAACATACGTTGTTCCCTTTGTCATCGATATGTTACTTGCCCGAGATTCGATCGTCGGTATCATCATACCTAGTTCAATCTCTTTATCGGTAAGTCTCTTTACTCGTTCCATAATACTTCATCCCGCAACTAACTCATTAGTTACAATGCTTGCAAGGCTTATAGTGATGAGTATTACCGAGAGGGCCCGAAGATACCTCTCCTAAACACGGAGTGACAAATCCTAATCTCGATCTATGCCAACCCAACAAACACCTTCGGAGACACCTGTAGAGTACCTTTATAATCACCCATTTACGTTGTGACATTTGGTAGCACACAAAGTGTTCCTCCGGTATTCAGGAGTTGCATAATCATATAGTCTGAGGAACATTCATAAGTCATGAAAAAAGCAGCAACAATGAAACTAACACGATCATAATGCTAAGCTAACAGATGGGTCAGGTCTATCACATCATTCTTCTAATGATGTGATCCCGTTGATCAAATGACAACACATGTCTATGGTTAGGAAACATAACCATCTTTGATTAACGAGCTAGTCAAGTAGAGGCATACTAGGGACTATATGTTTTGTCTATGTATTCACACATGTACTAAGTTTCCGGTTCATACATTTCTAGCATGAATAATAAACATTTATCATGAAATAAAGAAATAAATAATAACTTCATTATTGCCTCTGGGGCATATTTCCTTCATTATCTTGATGAGAAAAAGATATATCCTGTTATTATTAGTGCTATCCTTTCAGAACATGAAGAAGAAAGATTATTGAATGTTCTGAAGAAGCACCGAGCTGCCATTCGATATATGCTTGATGATTTAAAGGGCATTAGTCCCACTCTCTGTCAGCACAAAATTAATATGGAACCTGATGCTAAACCCGCTGTTGATCACCAATGACCTTTAAATCCTAAAATGAAAGAAGTGGTAAGAACAGAAATACTGAAGCTTCTGGAAGCAGGTATAATCTATCCTATAGCTGATAGTAGATGGGCAAGTCCCGTTCATTGTGCCCCTAAAAAGGGAGGTATTACTGTTGTTCCTAATGATAAGAATGAACTTATTCCGCAAAGAATTGTCACTGGTTATAGAATGGTAATTGATTTTAGAAAATTAAATAAAGCTACTAGAAAAGATCATTACCCTCTACCTTTTATTGTTCAAATACTAGAAATATTGTCAAAGCACACACATTTTTGTTTCCTTGATGGATATTCTGGTTTTTCTCAAATACCTATCTCACAACCTGATCAAGAGAAAACCACCTTTACTTGTCCTTTTGGAACTTATGCTTATAGACGAATGCCTTTTGGCTATGCAATGCAACTGCTACCTTTCAAAGATGTATGACTGCTATATTCTCTGATTTTTGTGAAAAGATTGTTGAGGTTTTCATGGATGATTTTTCTGTTTACGGAACTTCTTTTGATGATTGCCAACCTTGATCGAGTTTTGTAGAGATGCGAGCAAACTAATCTTGTCTTGAGTTGGGAGAAGTGCCACTTTATGGTTAATGAAGGTATTGCCTTGGGACATAAAATTTCTGAACAAGGTATTGAGGTGGATAAAGCTAAAGTTGACACAATTGAGAAAATGCCATGTCCTAAAGATATCAAAGCTATTCGTAGTTTCCTCGATCATGCTGGTTTCTATAGGAGGTTTATTAAAGACTTCTCTAAAATTTCTAGGCCTCTTACAAATCTTTTACAAAAGGACGTTCCATTTGTTTTTGATGATGATTGTGTAGAAGCCTTTGAAACACTTAAGAAAGCCTTAATTCCTGCACCTGTTGTTCAACCACCTGATTGGAACTTGCCTTTTGAAATTATGTGTGATGCTAGTGATTATGATGTTGGTGCTGTTCTAGGATAAAGAGTTGATAAGAAACTAAATGTTATTCATTATGCTAGTAAAACTCTAGACAGTGCCCAACACAATTATGCTACTACTGAAAAAGAATTTTTAGCAGTGGTGTTTGCTTGTGATAAATTTAGATCTTACATTGTTGATTCTAAATTTACTGTTCACACCAATCATGCTGCTATAAAATATCTTATGGAAAAGAAAGATGCTAAACCTAGACTCATTAGGTGGGTTCTCATGCTACAAGAATTTGATTTACATATTACTGATAGAAAGGGAGCTGAGAACCCCGTGGCTGATAACTTGTCTAGGCTAGAAAATATTCTTGATGACCCACAACCTATTAATGATAGTTTTCCCAATGAACAATTAGCTGCAATAAATGTTTCTCATAACACTCCTTGGTATGCTGACTATGCTAATTATATTGTTTCTAAATATATACCACCTAGCTTCACACACCAACAGAAAAAATTCTTCTATGATTTAAGACATTACTTTTGGGATGACCCATATCTTTGTAAAGAAGGAGTAGATGGTATTATTAGACGGTGTGTACCTGAGCATGAGCAGGGACAAATCCTACAAAAATGTCACTCCGAAGCTTATGGAGGGCATCATGCGGGACACAGAATTGCTCACAAGGTATTGCAATCTGGTTTTTATTGGCCTACTCTCTTCAAGGATGCCCGTAAGTTTGTTTTATCTTGTGATGAATGTCAAAGAATTAGTAGTATTGGTAAGCATCAGGAAATGCCTATGAATTATTCTCTTGGTATTGAACCATTTGATGTTTGGGGTTTTGATTACATGGGACCTTTCCCTTCCTCTAATGGGTATACACATATTTTGGTTGCTCTTGATTATGTTACTAAGTGAGTAGAAGCTATTCCAACCAGTAGTGTTGATCACAATACCTCTATTAAAATGCTTAAGGAAGTCATTTTCCCAAAGTTTGGAGTCCCTAGATATTTAATGGCTGATGATGGTTCACATTTTATTCATGGTGCTTTCCATAAAATGCTTGCTAAATATGATGTCAACCATAGAATTGCATCACCCTATCATCCTCAGTCTAGTGGTCAAGTTGAACTTGGCAATAGAGAAATAAAGCTAATATTACCAAAAGCTGTCAATATGTCCCGAAAGAATTGGTCTAAGAAATTAGATGATGCACTTTGGGCCTATAGAACAACATATAAAAATTCTATGGGTATGTCTCCTTATAAAAGGGTTTATGGAAAATCTTATCATTTGCCTCTCGAGTTAGAA
The DNA here is from genome assembly GCF_002162155.2 of Triticum dicoccoides. NCBI lineage: Eukaryota > Viridiplantae > Streptophyta > Magnoliopsida > Poales > Poaceae > Triticum > Triticum dicoccoides. The sequence continues at coordinate 241,925,780 of NC_041381.1, read as the reverse complement.
CATAAAGCATATTGGGCAATTAAAGAACTCAACTGTGATTTCAAACTTGTCGGTGAAAAGAGGTTATTTGATATTAGCTTAGATGAATGGAGAATCCAAGTTTATGAAAATGCTAAGTTATTTAAAGAGAAAGTTAAAAGATGGCATGACAAGAGAATCCAAAAGAGTGAGTATAAGGTGGAGAATATGTTCTTTTGTACAACTCTTGTTTCAGATTCTTTGCAGGCAAATTTCTCTCAAATGGGAAGGACCGTATGTTATTGAGGAGGTTTATCGATCTAGAGCCATCAAAATAAATAATGCCAAAGGTAGTAACCCGAAGGTTGTCAATGGGCAAAGAATAAAACATTATATCCCAGGTACACCCATTAATGTTGAAAGCAATATTATGCAAACTATGACACCGGAAGAACACATAAATGAAACCTTTTGTAATACTCTAGAATCGTGAAAAAAGAGAAGGTACGTGATACGATAAGTAAACGGACTCCAAAAAATCCGCAAAAATATTTTCTGTCAGTTTTGAAATATATTAAAAATTAGGAAAATAGGAAACAACCAGGAAGGTAACCCTGCGCATCCAGGTGGGTTATGCCCACCTTGGGTACCTTCCGGACTCCATTTTTCTTCCATTTGCTTGTTTCCCAAGATAAAAATATCTTTATATACCCCCCGAACCTATTGACCAACGTATCACGGAGAAATCTTCTGTTCTTCTTTCTTGCTATTTTTTGTCAGATCTGTTAAGCCAGGCATCATGTCTACTCCCTCCTCCAACAATGTAGAAGAGTATGCTTGGTTGATGAAGATTGAATTTAAGAGAGAAGAACCCAAAGAAGCCTTCAAGGGGGACAAGAGCAAGGAAGCTACTGGAGATCAAGCGCCGGTGGTCGAGCAAGCCTTGCCTGCTGAGGAGGAAGAAGAAGATATCCTTAGACCTTACTATGATCATCTACCCACACTGAGATTGAAGCTTTCCGGATCATCAAAACGGTTCGTGTGCAAAATAAATATCTCACTAGTGAAAATATTCTATTGCAAGAGCACATCATCGCTCTCCGGAGCATCATCCATAGATTGGAGTATCTTTTGAGCCTGAAGGATAAGATTGCTACTACTTCATCACCACCACCTCCGTCTTCATCACCAAAAGAAACTTGAGTATCAGGTATGGGCACTCCCCTTAGCTTGTGCCAATCTTGGGGGAGGTGCCCCCGTATCGTATCACCTCCATTATCGTTTACCTTTACTTATCTTAGTTCGATCCATAGTTATCTTTTGCTTTAGATGAATAAAAGTTTAGTTTGATCCTTTCTTTTCGAGTGTTTGCTTTGGCGGGGCTTAGAGAGGCGCCGCTGACGCCGGCACTTAGATTGCTTCCCAAGGGGATTATCCTCCGTTGCCTCATTGCCATTGTTTTCTTTGGGTGTGTCCACCATATATATATCATATGATGCGGTGGCTGTCCAGCGCACTATGGGTGGTGGTTCTTGTTCTTCTCCGGCATCGTCGTTCATATCGTCGATGTTTTCAGAGTCGAAATCAAGCATGTCGGTTAAGTCGTCGATAGTAGCTATCAAGTGGGTGGTGGGTGGGTAATGTATTTCTTTATCGTCCGCTTCCCACTCAAGCCGGACATAGTTTGGCCAAGAGTCTCCTGACAGAGAGAGAGATTTTAAAGAGTTTAGCACATCGCCCAAGGGCGAGTTCTGAAAGATATCCGCGGAGCTAAACTCCATGATCGGTGCCCAGTCAGGTTTGATGGGCACGGATGCACGCGGTTCGGAGCCCCTGGCCAGAGATGAGTTCGAGGGTCTGAAGACACAGACCTCCTTGGAGGTGAGATCTGTGTTCGGCTCTATCGCCGCTGAGTATGCGGCCTCCGTGACGGGGTCCATCCACCCGTCCTCGGATGGCACGATCTGCTTTGGATTTAAGGCTGGGCGGTTGCAGGTGTGATCTCCTGAATAGCGTCCGATGGCAGATCTAAGTCATGCTCATTGCGACTGTTGGGCGCACCTGTCATGGGCTCGAATCCGTCGAAGATCAAGTCTCCGCGGATGTCGGTAGTGTAGTTCAAGCTTCCAAACCTAACCAGATGGCCAGGGGCGTAGCTATCAATCTTCTCCAGATGGCCAAGCGAGTTGGCCTGCAGTGTGAAGCCGCCGAATTAGAAGATCTATCCGGGGAGGAAAACCTCACCCTGGATCGCATTGTTGTATATGATTGAAGGAGACATCAAGCCTTACAGCGACGAGACAGTGGAACTCTTAATGAAAGCACCAATATCGGTGTCAAAACCGGCGGATCTCGGGTAGGGGGTCCCGAACTATGCGTCTAAGGCTAATGGTAACAGGAGGCGGGGGACACAATGTTTACCCAGGTTTGGGCCCTCTCTATGGAGGTAATACCCTACTTCCTGCTTGATTGATCTTGATGATATGAGTACTACAAGAGTTGATCTACCACGAGATCATAGAGGCTAACCCTAGAAGCTAGCCTATGATTATGATTGTTGTTGTCCTACGGACTAAACCCTCTGGTTTATATAGACACCAGAGGGGGCTAGGGTTACAACAGAGTCGGTTACAGAGAAGGAAATCTACATATCCGAATTGCCAAGCTTGCCTTCCATGCCAAGGAGAGTCCCACCCAGACACGGGACGAAGTCTTCAATCTTGTATCCTCATAGTCCAACAGTCCGGCATAAGCATATAGTCCGGCTGTCTGAGGACCCCCTAATCCAGGACTCCCTCAGGCATCCCATGTGGCACTTCAACGGAGACGACGACGCCACCCGCTGTGGCCGAAAGGGTCCGGACTCAACCACCGCTCTGGTGGAAATACTGTCCGATTTATACAAGGGGGAAAGAGAGGAGTTCGTCTGCATTAAACCACGGCATGGCTTTTCCATGTACAACCCTCCAAGCTGGGTGAGATGCCATTCATCACTCTGCTCTATTCATTCCCTGAGCCTTTGTTTTTATAAATATTTATTTCTGTCTACTTATAACAGGAATGGTGGAAAGTAATCAGGGAGTTCCACAGTCCAGCACCACAGCCAGAGGACCGCAACCGGGCCGTTGACCCCAGATTTGAAGAGTATCCGGATATATTCTTGGAGTTTGTGGAAGGGTTGTTTCACCAGGCGAGCTGTGATGGCACAGAGGTGGCCATCATTGCTGACTATCCCGGCCTCCTCCCTGTATCGCATGCAAGTAAACAAGAGACTTATCTTTTGGAAAAGATTTATTCCCTCCATCTTACCCATCGCACAATTCTTACGCTCTAAAGGGAAGACGATCGGCGCGCCAAGCCGAACCCGAGGCGACTCGCCAGCAAGGGGCGCCTGTGCCAGGTAGGCCTTTAAAAAGGAAGGCAAACAAAAACATGGCGGAGCCGTCCTCAAGGAGGTATGGTTTTAAATACGCTCCGTGGTTCGTCATCTTAAAGTATGACACTATCCATTGTGCATTAGCAGAAAGAACATCCGCCGAACTATGTCCAGGGATCCTGCCAACCGTGCCTCCACTAGCAGGATCCCAAGCCCGGTCTCGAGGATGGAGGCCAACACGGGAGAAACACTGGACTGTCGTCCTACAGAGGATTCGGACAAAATGTCCGTTACAAATTCTGAAGTGGAGAGCGCCATGAATCATCGGCGCCTGTGGGCCGCACTCCGCGACCCTGGTTTTTCAGATGAGGCTTTTAATGCCTTCAACTTGGGTGATGCATACATCCGAGCTGCTCAGGATGGGCTTGCTAGAGCCACGGACCAATATTTGAAAGATATACGGGTAAGTATAAAAATGTGATAATTATGTATATCAGTAGCCCCTGAGACTTAAAGCACTTGGTACAACTGATTTAAGGATCATTGTACATATAGGTTCTCTCGGAGAAGAACAACCTGTTGTCTCAAGAGCTGGAAGAGTTTCGAACCCAACTAACGGTCGCTATGGCCTAGCTATCAAGATTCGAAGAGGCATCGACTGGTATGTATTCTCGAATTGAGGAGAAACAATATTGTGTTCATAAACCAATAATGCTAACAATATCTGATGACCAAAATCCTCAGGTAATCCGGAACCGAATCCGGGAACCCCACAAGAGGGTGAGCAAGAGGCACAAAGGTAAGCAGCCCCCGGCGAACGTGTACTTACATGGGTCATACGGAAGAATAACACGTTCCGAGATGCTAATACCCAGCTGGGTGAAGAATTGAAAGATGTTCGGGCCCAGCTGGCTGACTCCATGAAGGAAAATAAAAGGCTCCAGTGCGGCATTTTTAGTATGCTCTCAAACGAATGTTTACATAGTTCGGTAAAGATACGAACTAACAGAGTTATGTGTGTAGGTATGATGACGGGCCGTCCCGAAGAGGGGATGCCCAGATCCTCAGGCGATCTACTACAAGAGCTTTCGCAACTGCACGAGCAAGTTCGGCAGGTTATGCGGAGTGTCGCCAAGGCCTTGTGGCCATCCGCCTCCCTACCAGGAAGTATGGGGGAGCTTGCTCAACTTTTCAAGGGAGTGCGGCGGCGTTTTCGACTATGGAAGATATTTGCCTGTCGAGAAGGGGCAAGAGAGGCTTGGGCCATGGTGAAGACACGGTATACCAAGCTTGACCCGAATCATATGGCCCAGGTCGGACATGTAGGGTCGGATGGAAAAGAAATTCCCATTAGTCTCGTATATGACCAGGTAGGATTAGGTGCAAAATATTCCCAACAGGATTGTAGGCTAGACAACCTGTTGGATGGCATAGAAGAAGAAGAAGCATTTGAGTCTAAATGACCATGTACTTCAATTGACATATTTGTCCCTAGCCAGATTGTAGAACATTTGTCATGGCAGACCTTTTCGCTTCGACCTCTGGACCTGACAGTCCGGAGTGTTTCCGAATACCCGCTCGGTAATATAAACCAGGGTACACATGGAAGCCAGGCGTAGGGGTCATAATTGCTTGAACAGACAAGTACCCAACTAGCTATGTTATATTACATGGTTAGTAAGAAACATCTTCCAGAGAGAATAGTTCCGTTAAGGGTTGCTTTCCCTGGGTGCGCATGCATTAACGTGCATGTGCAAACTGCGATCAAAAAGTGTAGGACAGGTAACATCTAGGGGTTTGTATTGTGATAGGTAAAAAACATCTTTAGTCCACCGATCGAATATTCCCTTAAGAACGCTAGCTTTTGGCTTCACCCAGTATGAGGTACACGTCTGGAGTACCCGGTAGTAACAATCGCAGAGGTGCTCACTTTATGCCCTAGCCGAACTAACGAGAACGTAGGGCATAAGCACAGGAGCCAGGCAACCCAGCTTGGCCAAAACTTAAGTCATATCGATGCATATAATGGCGAAGAAAAGGAACATATGGAGAAAGGACGCATATGCAGTGGGCTTGATGCCTTGAAGATAATTATATTAAGCTTCTGTATAAGAAGCCCCCAGGTATAATGAGCACACATACTTGAAAATTAGTGCGTTATAAGTGTGTAGTCGAGCCACAATAAAGCGTTAGAGCTTTTCAAAAAGGAAAGGCAAGAAGAGGGCTAAAAATAAAATCAAAAGCAACAGAGGGAAGGAGACGAACGAGGAGTTCGGCGCTAGGCGTAGAATCTTCGGAGTCTGGCTCCGTTCCATGGGTTCGGCTCGAGGCGATTATCGGATGCATCCCGCAGTCGGTACGCTCCACCGGTGAGAACTTTGTCAATAATGAGGGGACCCTCCCACTTGGGCTTGAGCTTGTCCTTTTTCTTCTCCGGTAGACGTAGAACGAGTTCGCCAATATTATAAGTCTTGACCCGTACTTCTCTGCTTTGATACCTGCGAGCCTGTTGTTGATAGAATGCGGAACACGCTTTTGCGACATCGTGATCCTCTTCCAGGGCATCTAAACTGTCTTGCCGATCGAGCTCGGCCTCTCTCTCTTTTTACATGTGCACTCGAGGTGAGTCATGAATAATATCGCAGGGCAGCACAGCCTCTGCGCCGTACACCATGAAGAAGGGTGTGTGTTCGGTAGTGCGATTTGGCGTGGTCCGCAACCCCCAGAGTACGGAGTCGAGCTCCTCAGCCCAGTGCGTGTCTGATTCTTTTAAGGATCGCACTAGTCTAGGTTTAATGCTGCTCATAATAAGACCATTGGCTCGTTCGACTTGACCGTTTGTTTGAGGGTTATAGACGGAGGCATAATCAAGCTTAATGCCCATCTTGCCGCACCAAGTTTTCACCTCATCGGCCGTGAAATTGGAGCCGTTGTCGGTGATGATGCTATGGGGGACACCATAATGGTGTACTACACCCGATATGAAGTCTATCACGGGTCCGGATTCGGCCGTTTTGACTGGTTTGGCTTCTATCCATTTGGTGAACTTGTCCACCATGACCAACAAGTATTTTTTTTCTTATGGCTTCCTCCTTTAAGGGGTCCAACAATATCAAGCTCCCAGACCGTGAAAGGCAAGTTATGGGGATTGTCTATAGGGCGGTGGGTGGCATATGGCGTTGGTTGGCGAAAAGCTGGCATTCGACGCAATGTTGGACAAGGTCTTGTGCGTCTGCTCGGGCCATCGGCCAGTAAAAACCTGTACGAAAGGCCTTGCTTACAAGGGCCCGAGCTGCGGCGTGGTGATCGTCGAGGCCGGCATGAATTTCAGCCAAGAGCTGCCGTCCTTCCTCTTTGGAGATACATCTTTGAAGTACCCCGGTAGAGCTTTTCTTATAAAGCTCTCCCTCATGGACCTTGTAGGCCTTAGAGCATCGCACAATGCAGCGTGCCTCATTTTGGTCCTCGGGGAGTTCGTGCCTATTTAGGTAGGCCAAGAAGAGTTCGGTCCATGGGGCGATAACAGCTAGGATGAGATGGGCCAGGTGTTATTTCGGTGGCGGAGCCCCCGATTATGTCCGTGTGTTCAGAATCTGGGGTTGTGGTCGGATCCAGACTAATGTTGCCGGTCTCCCCTTCCCACACCATGGATGGCTTGAAAAGCCTTTCCAGAAAGATGTTAGGTGGGACAGGGTCGCGCTTAGCACCGATTCGGGCGAGGACATCTGCTGCTTGATTGTTTTCTCTAACCACGTGATGAAATTTGAGCCCCTCAAACCAAGATGACATCTTAAGGACGACATTACGATAGGCTGCCATTTTTGGATCTTTGGCATTGAAGTCTCCATTTATTTGAGATATTGCGAGGTTTGAATCCCCATGCACTTCTAGGAACTGAATGCCAATGGAGACGGCCATCTGAAGACCATGTAACAGAGCCCCATATTCGGCTGCATTGTTAGAGTCTGTATATAATATTTGGAGTACGTATTGGACTGTATCTCCTATGGGGGATGTTAAGACAACACCTGCCCCGAGACCTGCTAGCATTTTAGAACCGTCGAAGTGCATGATCCAGTTGGAGTATGCGCCGTACTCTTTAGGGAGTTCGGCCTCTGTCCATTCGGCGACGAAATCCGTTAGTACTTGAGATTTAACGGCTCGTCGTGGTTTATATGTGATGTTGAATGGGAGGAGCTCGATGGCCCACTTGGAAATCCGGCCCGTGGCATCGTGGTTGTTTATTATATCGTTGAGTGGTATTTCAGAGGCCACTGTCGGTGTCAAAACCGGCGGATCTCGGGTAGGGGGTCCCGAACTGTGCATCTAAGGCTAATGGTAACAGGAGGCGGGGAACACAATGTTTACCCAGGTTCCGGCCCTCTCGATGGAGGTAATACCCTACTTCCTGCTTGATTGATCTTGATGATATGAGTATTACAAGAGTTGATCTACCATGAGATTGTGGAGGCTAAACCCTAGAAGCTAGCCTATGATTATGATTGTTGTTGTCCTACGGACTAAACCCTCCGGTTTATATAGACAATAGAGGGGGCTAGGGTTACACAGAGTCGGTTACAGAGAAGGAGATCTACATATCCGAATTGCCAAGCTTGCCTTCCACACAAAGGAGAGTCCCACCCAGACATGGGACGAAGTCTTCAATCTTGTATCTTCATAGTCCAACAGTCCGGCCAAAGTACATAGTCCGGCTGTCCGAGGACCCCCTAATCCAGGACTCCCTCAGTAGCCCCTGAACCAGGCTTCATTGATGATGAGTCCGGCGCGCAGATTGTCTTCAGCATTGCAAGGTGGGTTCCTTCTCCGAATACTCCATAGAAGATCTTGAATATGAGGATCGTGTCCGGCTCCGAAAAATAATTCCCACATACCATCGTAGATGTAACGCCCCTAGTTCGATGCGCCAGGTGTCTTCTAGTTATTTGCCGTCGTTGCCATGTCATTCGCTTGCGTGTTGCACTTTGCCTTGTCATCTTGTTTTGCTTTGTTCCTTTATTTGTTGCATATGCCATGCTCATCATTGTTATATTGCATTGCCTCTTGTCATTTTGCATGCTAGTCATATACCTTTTGGTAATCATCATGTTGTTGCCATGTTCATCTTGTGCATTGCCCTTTATATATGTTGTGTGTTGCTCTAGTTGATGTGTGTGCATCACCCCTTTGCTATCTCTCTCAAACCAAGCCATGCACCATCACCTTCTCCTTCCTCTTCTTTTACTCCTTTATACAAGTGCCATTTCTCCCTTCTCCATTAATGCTCAATCTTTGCCAATAAATCATGCACCATGCCTTATACCTCTCTGTCAAGTTTCATCCTTTTGGGAGTTGTTTTGGTTGGGTTCAAAAATGGAGCAAGTTTGAATTTAATTCAAACAAGATTTATTTTTCTGCCTCTAAAAATGCCCAACTCAATTTTATCAAATTCCACATAACACCAGGGTCCTGAGGATATTTTCATATCTCACACGCCACTCTCCTATCCCTGTGCATTTTGTTTTCTCTGTTTTCTGTTTGAAGAAAAGAAAGGAAAGAGAAGAATGCATACAGGAGGAGGCCGCACGCAGCCCAGCAACAGCCGTCCCGCATAGCCACTTACCACTTCGAATCAAGCCCAAGCCCACCTCTGCTTCCTCTTCTACCTGCATCACCTATGTACGACCGAACAATAGCCATCAGATCACCATGGCACCGCTCGATGGGCTGCCGTACAGCTCCCTAGCGCCCTATATACCACCCCTCGACGTATGTGCCCTACCCTAACTTCTCCTCCTCAATTCAACGCCGCCACAACCCCTCTCCTTCTCTGGTTGTTCTTCTTCCGCAAGAAAAGGGCACCCGAGAGAATAAACCCCGCCTGCGTTCTCACAGCCGGAGGGCGCCAAGATCGTCTCCAGCATGTCCATCTTCTTCCTCTACGTCCACTACGTCCGTTCAGGCATCTTCTCCGCACCATGGCCGTCCCCGCCGTCTTCATCCGCAGCTCATGCCTCCACACAGTCACCGGAGCTCCTTCCCCGACGTCCTCTCCGTTGTCTTCTTCCTCGGGCCAACCTTCGCCACCGGCCTTCTTCTTCCTCGGGGAGCGACGCACGCGTCCCCGCCTTCGTCCTCGACCCCGTGGAAAGTCCCTGGAGCCCTAGATCGGCCTCCTGTTTCCTCTTCTTCACGGAGCAGGACGCCGCCACGATCAGTGCCTCGCCTCGCCCTCGGCAGCGTGTCTCAAGCCCCCTCGTCGACTCCCTCGAGCCCTCTGTGAGCAGCCGCGTGTCGGGGAAGCTGATCCACGAACACCTATGGGGACCGGCGGACCGGGCCCCTTTCGGTTCGGCGGGGGGCGGAGATCGCACGAAGAGCGGATCGAGGCGAAGCACATGAGTAGTTTACCCAGCTTCGGAGCTCTCCGGAGAGATAACACTCCTACTGCTGCTTGTCTGATTGTATTGAGTTCTTGCTCGGGTGCGCTGAGTGCTACAGTACACACGAGACCGAGTGTGAGTGTTCCGAACCTCCCGAACCCCCCTCTACGTTGCGCATGGGCCTCCTTTTATATGCTCAAGGGGTCACCGATAGGTGGCAACGCAGACAAGGGTAAAAATGGAAAAGGAGTTGCGGTTGGTACAACTACCATGTACAGTGTATCCTACCTAACCCTGACGGCAGGGGACAAAGGCATTAAATGCCCATCTGTGTCGCCCAAACAGTGCAGAAAAGGACCGTCAGGGACGGCACCGTTCGCCACGATGGTAATTTTGTCAGCGTCGCTTGCCACCTCGCACCGCTGGCTGCTCAGCCTCCTGCCACGTGCGCCTGGAAAGGCCCCCAGGGCGACACGTTGGTGGATGTGCTGGAGCGCGGGTACAGAGTGGTTGCCTGCCGCGGCAAGCGCCTTGCCGCGGCCGTTGTCTTGCCGCGCCCGGAAGCTTGTCGCTCACCGGGCCTTGCCGGGACGCGTGGCGCATCTCGGCAAGTTCCTTGCTATGCCTTGGTTGGCCTTCCCGGCAAGCTCCTCTTGCCGGGGCCTTGTCTCCTTGACTTGAATACTTTGTTCTTGAATGGCTCCAAAGGAACCACGGAGGACCTTGGCGGTCACCCGGCAAGCCTTGCCGCGGGGTGCTGCAACTGCCCGTGCACAAGTTCGGGATACTAGGGTACCCCTACTCTAGTACACCGACAGGAGCCCCCGGGCCTGGGCCACACACGGTGCCGAGCGCTATTGGGCAAGGCCCAAAGCAGGGCACGGGCACGCGCGGCCTGGGTCATGCCGTATCTTACTCCGTATCCACCGCGCCCTCCCCGAACGGCACGCGTTGAATGCGGCATCGTGGGAGAGATGATGGGTGGTTTCTTTATTCGGAAGGGCAAAACGTTCGCCCCCTTCCTCTTTATAAGCAGGGGAAACAGGGGCAGTTTGCCCACTTCGCTGGTTGCTACTCCAGTCTCGGAAATCTCCGCCGCTCCCCCCTTCTTCCCGAAGCTGAAAAAGAGCAGCGCTCCGCCCCCCCATTGCCACCAGAACCACCAACGCCATCGATCTCCCCCACCACTTCCGCCATGGCTCCGAAAGCCGACAAGGGGAAGGGCGTGAAATCGGTCGAGGCGCAGCGGCTCGCGGTGCTACGAAAGGAGCGGGCCATCTTCCCCCCTCAGCTTGACACAAAGGAGCTGAGGGAGTACTACTACCTCCTCTGGTCGACGGAGACGCGAGCACATCCACGCACGAAGGTACTCCTGGCTACCGCTTCGAGACTAGCTCCGAACGGGTATCCCTTCTTCGCGCTATTCTTCTACTGCGGGCTCTGCCCGCCCTTCTCTGAATTTTTCTGTGATATCATGAACACCTACGGGTTCCGCCTCCTTGACTTCACCCCCAATGCCGTTCTGACTATGGCAGTTTTCGCACATCTGTGTGAAAACTTTGTCGGAGTCCATCCAAAAGTAGCCCTTTTCCGCCACTTCTTTATGCCCCGGGTTGAGAGAGGAGAGCCCATTGCCAGCGGAATCTCTTGGATCTCGAGAGTCGGCAAGAAGGAAGCCTATCTGGAGGGAGAGCTCTGCAGCAAGTGGGATGAATGGAGAGCAGAGTGGTGCTGGATTCTCGAGGAGAACCCGCAGCCATTTACTGCCCTACGCCAAGCCCCAATAGTATGCGGCAACGATTGGAGCAACGTGGCCCCGGAAGATGATAGGCTGAAGATTGCCGTCACCCGCATCCTTCGCCTCAGGCTTGCCGGGCTCACTGTAGGCGCTGTTGGCGCAGATTTCCTTTGCCGCCGCATCGCCCCCCTGCAGGAGAGGGGGAGACCTGCCTGGGAGTTCCAGAACTCGGCGGATATCATGAGGCTGCGCCCGGGCCTCAACTTTAACTTCACTGTCCTGGAGCTGGACGCGATGCTCCTGGAGCTGTTCAAGCGTGATCCTCAGCATCCATTCATGTTGCCGCGGGATGTCGTTCCGCTGTGCAACAATTCTTCGCTTGACCGCATCCGTGCAATGATGCCACTGTGCGACTCTCACGGAATCATTCCAACTTGGCAAGAGCCGGCAGACGCCATCGTGCAGGAGTTCTTCGATGGCTTGGTAGAAGTGCCGGTCCGCGCCGATGAGCAGAAGAGCCTCACCCGCGACACCACCGATGCGGAGATGCAGCGCATCGCCACCAGGCTGGAAGAGGCGGCGGCAGCCGCTGCCACGGGTGAGTTTGGATTCACTGTGGAGGAGGCAGAGGCAACGGAGGCGGCAAGCCTTGCCGAGCGCGAGGAGTTTGCCGGCGAGGAAGGGCTTGCCGGGCCCGAGGATGAGTCGAGCGAGCCCGGCGTGGGAGATCTTGTCGGGCCCGAACCTTCAGGCAGCTTGCCGCAAACGGAGCCCCCAGCTCCGCCAAGAAGGCGTCTCCGCAAGGCCAGGGATGTAGCGGTGCGGCAGACGGGTCAACAGCCGTCGGGCCGCGCAACACGCTCTACCGCGGCAAGCACTGTTGCCGCGGGAGCGCCTCATGCCGCTGCGGCAACCGGAGCGGGGTCTTCCCGGTCGACCGCCACTGCTCCTGCCAAGTGGGCAAGGGAGCCTACTCCTCCGCCTCGTCGCGCCGGAGGCGAGCCGGACTTCGATCTCTCCGCGCTCAGCTCCGACGAGGAAGAAGAAGAGTAAGATCCCTTGTTGTTCTTGTAGTTCTTCAATTTTTGTTGTTTTGTCTTGTATCTAATTCGCTTTACTCTGAACTCATTCCTTTTCAGGACTCTGCCCCAGAGAGCGGTGAAGAGAGCCAAGGCCCCGGTGATTGTCATCGAGGACGACCCCACCACGACGGCAGAGGACATGTCCGAGACCACCTTGTCGGACCCGGCAACCATTCCTCAAAGCAGCCCCCAGCGCAGCCCCCCATGTAAGTATATGGTTTACTTCATGCTATCAGGCACGCATGGGTGCTCTTTCTTTTTTGCTGATATCTGTCTGTTGGTTTGTGTAGGAGCAGAGCAGCCTCACCAGGAGGGCCCGGAGGCCGCTCCCGAAGTGCCATCTGCTTCGACTACACCGCCAAGGGAGGATTCCCCGGCATGGGAGCGTTCTCCGGCAAGGGAGAATTCTCCGGCAAGGGGCAGTTCTCCAGCAAGGGATAGCAGCAGTGATCCTCCGGTGGTTGAGACCACGACTGCAGATCCAAGCATAGGTAACCCTTTTGCTTGAAAACTCCCCTTGGGTTCTTCTTCTTCTGATTTGCTTCTTGAGCATTTGCTTGACTTTTCTCCCCTCTTCGGTCGTCAGATCCACCTGCCACGGAGCCGATGGAAACCGAGGCCGCCGGCGAGGAGAACGTGCGCGGCAACAATGACGACGCCGCCGCCACCGAAGAAGAGGCCGGTGCCGATGATCCCGCCGGCGAAGAGGCCGCCAAGGCTGCCGCCGCAGAAGCAGGCGAGGGATCCGGCGATCGCACTGACGGCCCCGAGGCCGCAGGAGCACCAGGCGCTACGCCGACCGCCGATCCCTCCGCCGATGCTGCAGCACCAGGCTCCGAAGAGCCCCAGTCCGGCGCCTACTTGAAGGTCGGCGACAGTATCTTCATCAAGCTCCCCTGGGCGTCCAGTTCCAGGGCGCCAGTCGAAGGAGAAATCTTGGACGGAGAGGTGCTCACGGCCGCTGGGTTGACGCTAGTCGACGCGCCAAGCAGCAGCAGCGACGAGCCTGAGGAGGAGCGGCTGCTGCGGAAGCTGCTGTCGCTCTACCGCGCCCGATAGGCCAAACTGGCATCCCGAGAAGCGCTTGTCGTGAAGGTGGGAGTGGATATCGAGAAGCGCGCGGAGGAACTCCGGGGTCTGAGGCAGGAAACTCTCCGGTCCCTGGCGGAGGAGCGGGAGCAACTTCTCGAGGAGCGGAAAGCCTTCCTCCTCGAGAAGGATGAAGTCGAAGAGAAGCAACAGCTTGTCACCGAAAATCTATTTGCGCAGGAAGGAGAGTTGGCGCAGCGCAAGGTGAACCTTGACAGCCACGAGGAGGAGCTTGCCACGCGCGAGCAATCAATTGGCGGGGCTCTAAAGGAGGCAAGGGATGCTGCCGCAGCTGCCGAGGCCGCCAAGAAGGAGTTGGAGACGAAGGTAGCGCAGCTGGAGGCTGATCTCAGGGCGAGCGGCGAGGAGCTTGCCGCGCTCAAGCGTGAGCGCGAGAAGGACGCTGCCGCTCATGGTGAGCTGCAGGGTCTTCTCGCTGAGAGGAGCAAGGAGCTCAGCGCCGCCAAGGATTCCAATGCAGATCTCGAGTTGAAGCTGGCTACCTTGACTCAGACGCTGGACGGCGCCAGGGAGCGGGAGGTGGCCTTGTTGGAGAAGATCAAGGCCGACGAGGCGCTGCTGGCGAATGCTGCTGCCGCCCACGACGCCTTTAGGGAGACTGTGGAGCACTGGACTGAGGGTCTTGTGGATCTTGCCGCCGCCATCGACGGGGAGCTGGCGCAGCTGGGGATGGAGGATCTCGGGTACTCCTCCGACGAGCACCTCCAACCCAGCGCCAAGCTCAGCTTGTTCTTCAAAGGCGTGGCGACGGCCCTCCAGCAGCTCCGGGAGAAGATCCCAAAGCAGCTGGCCGACGAGTCGCGCAAGATCTGCGCAGGAGCTCTCCAGAAGGTGCTGATGAAGGTGGCCTTCCGCAACCCAGGCCTCAACTTCACCAACGTCGTCAAGTCCTTGCCGCTGGATGCTGATCTGGAAGCGCTCAAGGCCCTTGTCGCACCCATTGTGGACAAGGTGAGCGGAATCAAGAGGGTTGAGGGCGATCGCGTAGACTAGGCCGCCCGTTTTATCTTTCTCTTTGTCGCTGCTGGTCATGTTACGAGAACAATCTATTAGAGCTGCGACAAGCTATCTTGCAATATAACTCTATTTTGGGTAGAGATTGCTATGTTATTTCCTTTACTTGATTCCTTCCTTTGTATGTTTTTACCCTACGCTTTTAGGGAACTTGTCGGCGCAGGTGCCCTAGCCGCGAGCGCTGAGTGCGGGACATCAGCAGCCTGCTGGCGGTACCGCCTCCGACAAGAAACCTTGTCGCAACTAGTCGCAACTCACTTAAGTTGTTGAGCGGACTCGAAACAAAGTAAGGGCGCAACTAGCTACGAGTTGGTTCCTCCGCGCACAGGTTTTCCATACAAAGTACGGTCGTTCGAGGAAGATAACTTCAAAATTTAAAACTGATTGCTCAAACTTTGGCAACTTAGCTTTTCTGTCGTTTGCTTTCCGGTAAGGCGAAACTTCCTTGAACGATGCCTGGGCCACACCATGGGCCACACCATTATCTTCTTCTTTCCCCCCGGCAAACTTGTGGGCGAGGGGACCTTCCTTTCCTTTTTAAGAAAAAGAAAGAAGAGAAAATAAAGATATGGGGCCTTACGGCTCGTTATTGCTTATCGGGGGTGGTGCTGCACAAAGTGTCAGATAATGCATGCAAATATAAAGTAGAAAGCATGAAATTGACAAGATGTGCGGAGCACATGAGCTTTACTTATGCACGGGATCTGCGCTCGGCTTTGTACAAAGGATTACATGCAACATCGGCAAGACTTGCACAAAAGGTGGTTGCCTCTACGGGTAAAACTTACGAAGATGCTCGATGTTCCAGGAGTTGCTCACCGGAATGCCATCTTTGGTCTCAAGGCGGACAGCGCCAGGCCTAGTGACTCGTTTCACCCTGTAAGGGCCTTCCCACTTCGGTGTCAACTTGTTGGAATTCTTGGCGGACTGAACGCGCCGAAGAACAAGGTCGCCTTCCTCGAAACTTCTGGCATTAACTTTGCGGCTATGGTAGCGGCGCAAAGCTTGCTGGTATCGAGCAGCTCGTGCAGCAGCCTGAAGATGGTCCTCCTCAAGGAGCAGCGCATCATCTTGTCGCAGCTGCTCTTGCTCAAGCTCATCATAAGCGAGCACTCGAGGTGACCCGTATACGAGTTCCGTGGGGAGAACTGCCTCTGCTCCATAGACTAGAGCGAAAGGTGTCTGGCCAGTGGCTCGATTTGGCGTCGTCCTGATCGACCAAAGAACCACTGGCAGCTCCTCGATCCAGTTCCTTCCGCACCTGTGCAGCCTATCGAAAGTCCTGGTCTTGAGCCCGCGCAGCACTTCAGCATTTGCCCTCTCCGCTTGACCGTTGCTTCTCGGATGAGCAACAGAAGCGAAGCAGACCTTGGCGCCAAGATCTTGGACATACTGCATGAAGGTGCGGCTCGTGAATTGTGTGCCGTTGTCGGTGATGATCCTGTTAGGGATCCCGAAACGGCAAACAATCGACCTGAAGAACTTGACCGCTGACTGTGCTGTCACCTTCTTCACTGGTTCCACTTTCGGCCACTTTGTGAACTTGTCGATTGCAACCTACAAGTACTCAAAGCCCCCGACAGCTCGGGGAAAGGGGCCGAGGATGTCGAGCCCCCAGACCGAAAATGGCCAGGATAAAGGGATCGTCTGGAGAGCTTGAGCTGGCTGGTGTATCTGCTTGGAATGGAACTGACACGCTTCACACTTGGTTACTTGTGCAGTTGCATCCTGGAGGGCTGTCGGCCAAAAGAAACCTTGCCGGAACGCTTTGCCGGCAAGTGCTCTTGCGCCAATGTGGTGACCACATATGCCTCCATGTATTTCCGCCAACAGCTTTTGTCCGTCTTCCCGGTGAATACACTTTAATTTCACACCGTTGAGTCTTCTTCTGTACAGTGTGTTGTCGACAAACTGGTACATACTTGACTGCCGGGCTACTCTTTCCGCTTCTTCTTGCTCTTCGGGAAGTTCTCTTGTCTGAAGGAAATGGACAATCTGTTGTGCCCATGCTGGAGCTTGCGGCTCGACAACAAGGACCAAAGGCACATCTGCTGCTGCAGGAACATCCGCTTCTACGGCGAGAACCTGCGGCTCAGCCGGAGCTTGACGTTCCCCAGCAAGCTTGCCGGAGCAAAACTTGTCGGGAGAGTCTGCTTCAACGGAACAAACCCTAAGGCTTGCCGGAGCAGACTGCTCCTCAGCATCCTTGGTGTTGATCTTGGGGACCTTCTTGGCGGCGGCTTCAGGGAGCTCTGCCGGAAAGTAGTCACCAGAAATCAACTTCCTCTTCTTGCTCTGTCCATTGGATGGTGTTACAGACGGTTGAGTCAGCTTGAGCACAAAGATCCCTGGTTCCACAGGTAACTTAAGCGCGGCGCACTTCGACAGGCCATCAGCAATGTCGTTCTGAGCTCTCGGAACATGCTCCATCTGTAGGCCGTCAAAGTGCTCTTCTAGCTTTCTCACTTCATCAACGTAAGCTTCCATCAACGGACTCTGATAATTCTTGTTCACTTGGCGGACGACAAGCTATGAGTCACGCCTGACAATGAGCTTCTTGATCCCAAGGTCTGCCGCGATCCTGAGACCGGCAAGCAACCCTTCATATTCTGCGGTATTGTTTGTGGCTTGCTCCTTGGGAAAGTGCATCTGGACTACGTACTTGAGGTGCTCTCCGGTGGGTGCAACTAGTAGCACGCCCGCACCGGCGCCTTGCAGCGAGAAGGCACCGTCAAAGTACATCAGCCACTCTTTGCTTGCTTCCTTGACGGGGATGCTCATTTCTGGAATCTCTTCATCTGGTGTTGGCGTCCATTCTGCTATGAATTCTGCCAATGCTCTGCTTTGGATAGTTGAAGTGCTCTCAAACTTGAGGCCAAAGCTTGACAGTTCCAGCGCCCACTCGACAATCCTGCCTGTTGCTTTGGGATTTTGTAGTATCCTCTTTAGTGGAAAATGAGTGACGACTATGATCTCATGTGCTTGGAAGTAATGGCGCAGCTTTCTCGAGGCCATGAGAAGGCCAAAAAGCAACTTCTACACACCAGAGTACCTTGATCTAGCTCCCTGCAGAAGGGAACTGACAAAGTAAACTGGGCGCTGCACCATTCTTTTCTGCATCTTGTCATGCTCCTACGCAGATCCATCTTTGTCGGGACCAGAGCTTGCCGGTGAAGTCCCTTGCTTGTCGCTGGATGCATCTGCCGTGGTTGCTGGCTCATCATCCGCCTCCCTCTCCGCTACTAACGCAGCACTAACCACTTGATTGGTTGCCGCTATATACAGCAGCAACTTCTCTTGTGGTTTAGGTGCGACAAGTGTTGGAGTGGAGGACATGTATCTCTTCAAGTCCTGCAGCGCAGTCTCCGCCTCCGGAGTCCATTTCATTGGACCCGCCTTTTTCAATATTTTGAAAAATGGCAGGGCGCGCTCAGCAGACCTAGAGATAGACCTGCTGAGAGCAGCTACGCAACCCGCAAGTCTTCGTACATCCTTGACGCGCTTTGGTGCTTCAATCTGCTCAATGGCCTTGATCTTGTCGGGATTGGCTTCAATTCCCCGCTGATACACGAAGAACCCGAGAAGCTTGCCGGAGGGGACTCCGAACACACACTTCTCGGGGTTAAGCTTGAGGTTGATCTTGCGCAGATTTGCAAAGGTTTCGTCTAAATCTTGAATCAGAGTCGCCTTGTCCTTGCTCTTGACCACTATATCATCCATGTAGGCTTCCACATTTCTGTGCATTTGCGGCTCAAGAGCATCATGGACTACCCTTGCAAATGTTGAACCAGCATTCTTTAAACCGAAAGGCATCCGTACGAAACAGTATGTGCCACATGGGGTGATGAATGCGGTCTTCTCCTCATCCTCTTCTGCCATGAAGATCTGATGGTATCCTGAGTATGCATCAAGAAATGAAAGCAAGTCACATCCGGCCGTGGAGTCAACAATCTGATCGATGCGCGGCAAAGGGAATGGGTCTTTGGGACAAGCTTTATTGACATCGGTAAAGTCGATACAAAGCCTCCATTTCCCATGCGCCTTACGCACGACTACAGGATTCGCCAACCACGTAGGATGGAGCACTCCTCTGACAAGGCCTGCTGCTTCCAATTTCTTGATCTCTTCTGCAATGAATTCTTGGCGCTCCACTGCCTGTTTCCTGACTTTCTGCTTGACGGGCCGCGTATGAGGACAGACGGCAAGATGGTGCTCGATTACTTTCCTGGGAACACCGGGGATGTCAGACGGTTGCCACGCAAACACGTCGACGTTCGCCCGCAGGAAAGCAACGAGCGCGCTTTCCTATTTAGGGTCGAGAGTGTCACTGATGGTGAAGGTACCACCAGTGCCATCCTCCTTGGCGGACACTTTCTTGGTCTCTGGTGGAGCTGCCATTGTCTTCTTACACTTGCCGGTGGAGCTCGATGGTGCGTCCTCGACGGTAGCGCAGCACTCCGAAGAGGTGCGCTTGCCGGAGTGGGCATCAGAGCTCTTGCCGGACTTGGTCTTCTTCTTCCCCTCGGGGGCTTCAACGGCAAGTGACCTGCGATCTGTTGCGGCTGCTGCTTCCCGGTAGATCTTGTCGGCGCAGATAAGAGCATCCTTCTTGTCGCCAGGGACAGAGATGACACTTATCGGGCCTGGCATCTTCAGTATGTTGTATGCATAGTGAGAGGCTGCCATGAACTTGGCAAGTGCTGGACGGCGGAGTATTCCATTATAAGGCAATGGAAAGTCAGCAACGTCAAAAGTGACCCTCTCAGTTCTGAAGTTCAACTTGCTGCCAAATGTTACCGGCAACGTGATCTTTCCCTTCGGCTTGCTCCTTCCCGGATTGATTCCTTGAAATGTGCCGGTCTCTTCGAGCTCGCCATCAGGGATCTGAAGCTTCTGGAGTACCGCGGAGGAGATCAGGTTCAAGCCGGCCCCGCCGTCAACTAGCATCTTAGTGACCTTGAGGTTGCGGATAGTTGGTGAAACCAACATCGGCAAGCACCCGACCGCAGTTATGCGATCTGGGTGGTCCTCAATATCAAAGATGATAGGCGTGCTGGACCATTTCAGAGGCTTGCGTGACTCGACGGGTGGTTCTGCCGCATTGACTTCCCGCACCCACTGCTTGAGCTGGCGGTGTGAAGTATGCAGAGAAGCACCACCATCAATGCACATGACCTCTGTGGCTTTCTGGAACTCCTGCTCGTCGGTCTCGTCATCATCCATATCTTCATCATCGTCGTCATCTTCATCCTTGTCGCGGCCGCGGGGGGGTCTATCTCCTTGCCGCTGCTTAGCCTTGCCGCGGCGTCCTCCTCGGCCGGGACGTTTCTTGCTGGCTCCTCCAGCACCTTCCTGGGCTTTCTCCTTGTCGCGCCGCTCGTATTCAGCCTTTTGCTGCTCTACAAGCAGCTCGACCTTCTTGCAGCTCTGGAGGTCGTGGCCCTTGGTGCGGTGGATCTTGCAGTACTGCTTGTTGGTGCCGTCCTGCTTGTCGGCGACCGCCACAGCCGCGGCAACCTCCTTGCCGGAGCTACCAGCTTTGGGTTTCTTGCCGGACTGCTCAACGACTAGCACCTCTTTGCCTTTCTTCTTCCTGTTGTTCTGCCGCCAGTTTTTCTTTGCCGGGGCAGTCTCCTCACTATCAGATCCTCCTGCTCCTGTATTCTCTCCGGGGAGTTTCCTCCCTTCCTCAGCACGTGCACACTTGTCGGCCAGGGCATATAGCTCATTGACGTCTCTGATCTTGCACATCGCCATCTCCTCCCGCATCCTGCGGTTCCGCACGTTCTGATGGAACGCGCTGATTACCGCGGCAGGGTGGACATCTGGGATGTTGTGCTGTACACGGCTGAATCTCTGAATGTACTTGCGCAGGGGCTCTCCTTCCTTCTGGGCGAGTATATGAAGGTCGCTCTCTTGGCCATGAGGCTTGTGGCCGCCCGTAAAGGCGCCGACAAACTGATGGCACAAGTCAGCCCAGGAGGATATGGAGTTGTCCGGCAAGTGCATGAGCCAGGATCTGACATTGGGCTTGAGCACCAGCGGGAAGTAGTTGGCAAGGATCTTGTCGTCCCGCCCCCCAGCAGCTTGCACCGCGATGGTGTAGATGCCGAGGAACTCCGACGGATGCGACTTGCCGTCGTACTTCTCTGGTACATCTGGCTTGAAATTCTTCGTGCTGGGCCACTGGACTTGCCGCAGCTCATGAGTGAACGCAGGGCAACCTACCGCGTACGACAAGTCGCCTGGTTCCCCTGGCGCATGCATGTCAACAGAGGGCCCAGCGCGCTTGTCGGATTGACGTCGCGCTTCTCTTTGGTGCTCGATGCGAGTACGAGCGTCTTCTTGCTGTCGTTCGTGAAGAACTTGGCGCTAATCGCGACGAGCTCGTGGATCTGATGATGCGGTGGAGTCGCTGCCGAGGTGGATCCGACGAGTCGGCGATCTTGGCCTTCGGGGTGGAGAGTGCATGGTGGTTGCACCCCCACCGGTTTCGTCGCCACCGGCTCGTGCCTGGCAGTCCTGCCGCGGCCGCGATGCACTTGGCTGCCGCGGAGTGTCGCCGTTGGCAAAGCCGATGAGACTCTGAATGGTGGCCCTCCATCCGTCGATCTTGTCTTCCGTTGGAGGGTAATCTAAGAGCAGTTGAGCTCACGCCAAAGCTTCTGCTGGAGTGGTGGGCGGCAGTGGCGAACGGTGCGAGGAGCGGGATATGCTCGGACTTCTAACTATGTTAGAAGGAGCAGTATCCCGTCCAGGCGACCGTGTCTCACTCGTGCCAGCACATTGGCGTGCATGCTAGTCTTAAGCACCCTGAGATCCACCAGCTCGATCTTGTCCCAACGAACGTATAGTACTGCGAATACCATGACGCTGTCGGTCCTGCGCCTCCTGAGATGGGCGCGGTACATGTACGGACGCCGAGGTCTGTGCAGCCTTGTCCTTGGACCTGGCAGCATCATGAGCTTCCTCGTCAACGTCCGTTCTTCCGCCGGTGTCTACTCCACCACCCGTTTGCTCCAGTCGTGGTGGAAGTGACGTGGACGGAGCAGCTGCCGCCGAAGTTTTCTTCTTCGGTGGCATGTCGATGAAGAAGATGAAGATCTAGCTCGTGTGAAGGTCGGATCAGGTTCACACAACCTCGACGCCCCCTACCTGGCACGCCAAAGATGTCGGGGAAGCTGATCCACGAACACCTATGGGGACCGACGGACCGGGCCCCTTTCGGTTCGGCGGGGGGCGGAGATCGCACGAAGAGCGGATCAAGGCGAAGCACACGAGCAGTTTACCCAGCCTCGGAGCTCTCCGGAGAGATAACACTCCTCCTGCTGCTTGTCTGATTGTATTGAGTTCTTGCTCGGGTGCGCTGAGTGCTACAGTACACACAAGACCGAGCGTGAGTGTTCCGAACCTCCCGAACCCCCTCTACGTTGCGCATGGGCCTCCTTTTATATGCTCAAGGGGTCACCGACAGGTGGCAACGCAGACAAGGGTAAAAATGGAAAAGGAGTTGCGGTTGGTACAACTACCATGTACAGTGTATCCTACCTAACCCTGACGGCAGGGGACAAAGGCATTAAATGCCCGTCTGTGTCACCCAAACAGTGCAGAAAAGGACCGTCAGGGACGCCACCGTTCGCCACGATGGTAATTTTGTCAGCGTCGCTTGCCACCTCGCACCGCTGGCTGCTCAGCCTCCTGCCACGTGCGCCTGGAAAGGCCCCCAGGGCGACACGTTGGTGGATGTGCTAGAGCGCGGGTACAGAGTGGTTGCCTGCCGCGGCAAGCGCCTTGCCGCGGCCGTTGTCTTGCCGCGCCCGGAAGCTTGTCGCTCACCGGGACTTGCCGGGATGCGTGGCGTGTCTCGGCAAGTTCCTTGCTATGCCTTGGTTGGCCTTCCCGGCAATCTCCTCTTGCCGGGGCCTTGTCTCCTTGACTTGAATACTTTGTTCTTGAATGGCTCCAAAGGAACCACGGAGGACCTTGGCGGTCACCCGGCAAGCCTTGCCGCGGGGTGCTGCAACTGCCCGTGCACAAGTTCGGGATACTAGGGTACCCCTACTCTAGTACACCGACAGCGCGCCTCCCCATCTTCTTTCCCTATTGTTACCATCGCTGTAATACCCAATCCATGCTGCCCAAGTTCGTTCGCCATGGACGGCCTCGAGTTCGTGCTGGTGTTCATGTCGTGGCTCTGCTCGTTGATCCACACACGCACACACGTACCGCGCACGCCCACACTCGCAGCTCGCCTCGCTTCTCGCCCCGTGTCAGCCAAGCTGTCGCTGCCATCCGCTTTGACGTGCCATGCCCGATACGAGCATGAGCTCGTGCTCGAGCCTCTGTATGCATGCGTCGCCCAGCGCATCTTCCTCCCAATCCCGCACACCCGCCGCTGCCTCCTGGGCCCCACCGTTTCACCGGTGCCCGCCGGTGTCGTTGGTAGCTTCTCTGTTGCAGGGGAGAAGGAATCCTATACGCCGTGGGGCTAGATCAAAGGGGCCGTGCCCCAACCCTCCAACATAAGCAGCAGCAGCACAGTGGATCGGGCCATGGAGTTCTATCGGGGAGACCCTGGTTCGAATCCCCTCGGGAACAACTCCCCAATTTTTGGCTCTGCCCCCTCTTTGACAGTGGGGCCCCCTCGTCATCCTCTCTGTCCACACACACCCCTCTCCACACCCACACGGCCACACTCCTGCCACCTCAGCACCAGGGACCTCTCGTCATTGACAGTGGCTGGCTCAGCCCGTGTTCCCTTGTTGTTTTATTTTTTCTTTTGCATAATTTCAGAAATGCCCCTGTTTTGAATTGCTAATAACTAATCATGCATGCATCCAAATTAAACAAACTATATATGTAAAATGCTTAGAATTTTATCTAGTTTCACAATGTCCAACTTTCATCCATGTTTAAAATGTTTAAACTTGTTGTTTGTTTACTTTTGCTTAAATGCCATGGTAAAATGATTTATTTCATAACTAAATAACCGTAGCTCCAATTTTAATAAACTTTATATGTAAATGGGGTGGAAAAATGCATAGATTAATTTGGTGCACTTTGTTTTACTATTTAACAACATTAAAATATGTTTTATGGCAAAACAGTACCAAATTCGAATATTGCTCATGAGGATTTCCTGAAATTGTTGGTGGTTGTTCCGGCCTCATTTAAACTTGCCTAGATAGGTAGTTTCCATATGCTTCACCTCTTGCCATGTTTAACAACATTTAATATTGGTGGGTAGCTTAAATGAAAGAGAACTAAATAATTGAAAGTGGTGTTTCATCAATATGCAACTCGTTGCATATTGAGCTCCACTTAACTTGTAGTATTGTTTGTTGCACTTTGCCATGACATGCCTCTTTAAACCGGACATGCATCATACTTGGTTGTGCATTGTGCCATGTCTATGTGATGGTTCCTTACCATGTTGTTTGCTTCTTTCCGGTATTGCTTTTGCTTGATAGTTCCGGTAACATTTCGATGGCGAGGATTCGTTCGACTATGCCCGTTCGTCTTCTTCATGGACTCGTTCTTCTTCCTTGCGGGATTTCAGGCAAGATGACCGCTACCCTGGATCTCACTACTATCATTGCTATGCTAGTTGCTTCGTTCTATCGCTTTGCTGCGCTACCTATCTTTTGCTCTTCAAGCCTCCCAAATTGCCATGTCAGCCTCTAACCTTTTCACCCTTCCCAAAAAACCGTTGTTTGGCTATGTTACCGCTTTGCTCAGCCCCTCTTATAGTGTTGTTAGTTACAGGTGAAGATTGCCCCATGGTGGACAGGATTATGTTGGGATATCACAATATCTCTTATATTATTAATACATCTATATACTTGGTAAAGGGTGGAAGGCTCGGCCTTATGCCTGGTGTTTTGTTCCACTCTTGCCGCCCTAGTTTCCGTCATATCGGTATTATGTTCCCGGATTTTGCGTTCCTTACGCGGTTGGGTGATTTATGGGACCCCCTTGACAGTTTGCTTTGAATAAAACTCCTCCAGCAAGGCCCAACCTTGGTTTTACCATTTGCCTCACCACCACCTACTTTTCCCTTGGGAGTCGCTCTCTCGAGGGTCATCTTTATTCAGCCCCCCCGGGTCAATGCTTCTCTAAGTGTTGGTCCGAACTAGAGCCACTTGCAGTGCCACCTCGGGGAAACTTGAGGTCTGGTTTTAGTTGTATGTAGTGTTCATCCGGTGTTGCCCTGAGAACGAGATATGTGCAGCTCCTATCGGGATGTCGGCGCATCAGGCGGTCTTGCTGGACTTGTTTTACCATTGTTGAAAAGTCTTGTAAATCGGGATTCCGAGACTGATCGGGTCTTCCTGGGAGAAGGAATATCCTTCGTTGACCGTGAGAGCTTGTGATGGGCTAAGTTGGGACACCCCTGCAGGGTATAAACTTTCGAGAGCCGTGCCCGCGGTTATGTGGCAGATGGGAATTTTTTAATGTCCGGTTGTAGATAACTTGAAACCAGATACGAATTAAAACGCATCAACCGCGTGTGTAGCCGTGATGGTCTCTTTTCGGCGGAGTCCGGGAACTGAACACGGTTTTGGGTTATGTTTGACGTAAATAGGAGTTCAGGAACACCTCTTGATCATTGCTAGCTTCACGACCGTTCCGTTTGCTCTCTTCTCGCTCTTATTTCCGTATGTTAGCCACCATATCATGCTTAGTCGCTGTTGCAACCTCACCACTTTACCCCTTCCTTTCCCCTTAAGCTTTGCTAGTCTTGATACCCATGGTAATGGGATTGCTGAGTTCTCGTGGCTCACAGATTACTACAACAACAGTTGCAGGTACAGGTTATGCGATGATCATGACGCGAGAGCGATGTTTGCTTGTTTTGGAGTTCTTCTTCTGCTTCTTCTTTCAATCAGGGGATAGGTTCTAGGTCGGCAGCCTGGGCTTGCAGGGTGGATGTCGTTTGAGTTTCTATTTGTGTTTCATCCGTAGTCGGATGGTGCTCTTATGTAAGATGATGTTGTATTCGGGTGGCATTGTATGCCTCTTGTATGTATCCCCATCTATTATGTAATGTTGATGTAATGATATCCACCTTGCAAAAGCGTCTTCAAGATGCGCTTCTATCCTTGGTGGGACCTTCGAGTTCCTTTAGGATAGGGTCGCATCTTGGGTGTGATAGTAGAGAGCACAATATTTTACAAATCTAATCTGCTGACAACTTTTCATAGCGTGACATCACGCCACGGCCCAGTCAATATTCGAACCATTTTTCTCAACCAGCTATTGCACATATTGCGAGGCGGTTTCCTTGGCACGTCTTGTCGAAGCAGAGATCGTGTCCCCTTATCACGGGATTCTCATAAATACGGGTATGGGTAACCCAACCGTGCCATCAATCGTGGCGCTTGGGGAATAAGCGATTTTACCGGGCAAGTGGGGAGGCGCATAGTTTCTATTGCCTTTATAAAGAGATAGGGATTCTCCTTCTTCACCCACGCCTTCTTCTTCCCTCGTTCATCCATTCTCACACGCTCGAGCTCCAGCGCCCAAGTTCTCACCTTCTTCATAAAGCCATTCCAAACATGTCCGGAGCGGGAGGCAAGTGGATGGTCTCCTGCATTACGGAGGAGGACATCACAAAGCTCCGGGAGGCCGGATACCTGGCCGCAGACATCGCGCACCGGCTCCCGGACACAGGGCAGATCATCCCTACTCCGGAACCCCACGAGAGGGTTGTGTTCCTTGCCCACTTCGTCCGTGGACTGGGATTTCCTCTCCACCCATTTGTCCGCGGTCTCATGTTCTACTACGGGCTAGATTTCCATGATCTGGCCCCCAATTTCATCCTCAACATCTCGGCGTTTATCGTCGTGTGCGAGGCCTTCCTCCGCATCAAGCCCCACTTCGGCCTGTGGCTGAAGACCTTCAACGTGAAGCCGAAGATAGTGGTCGGCCAACAAGCCGAGTGCGAAGGCGCCATGGTGAGCAAGATGCCCAATGTCACTTGGCTCGATGGCTCCTATGTGGAGATCGTGAAGGGGTGACAATCGGGGTGGTTCTACATCACCGAGCCGCGCGACTCCAACTGGGCGGTGGCCCCCGAATTTAGATCTGGCATCCCCATGCGGTGTGTGCGAATGATCTATATATATAACTAAAATAAACATCCAATTACATAAGTGACTATACAGATCATTCGCACACACCTCAATAAACAATTGCATGCATTCTAAAGTAGGAGAAATGATCGTCTAGTCATCTACTTCTTGTGACACCGCCGCCACTACTCTGTTGCTCGATCCCTCGTCTGGAGCAGAAAGAAGACACTTCCTCATGTAAACGATCCGCCTATAAATCCCGTAGCTTGTGTACGCATCCTTGGCCGCGTACTTGATGTGTTCATCCAGTCTCTCATGCCAAACATTGTGCCAGTCATTCTTGTCCTTCTTGCCCTCATCATTCATCTTCATGTAGTAGGGGTCGATGATGGCCGAGGCGAGGTCAACCAGGGAGTTAAGTTTGTTGTTGTCGCTGCCCTAGACCATGTAGTGGTCCTGGATGTTGATAAGATTCCGACATTTCAAGCTCGAAACCTTGAGCGCTTTTAGATCGTTGGTGGTGTCCATCATAACGAAACTGTAGTTGGAGTTGTTGATAAATCTGGAGAAACCCTTGCAAGGCCTTGTGGCCAGGTGGTAGTGGTAGACGAGGACGTCATGTCGCACGCACACCTAGGCGATGACAACCTTCTGATCATGCCCGACACGACCGATGGTGTACTCGAGGTCGAAGCCGACCACTTGGTACTTGTCCTCGGCAAGGAACTGCTCCATAGTTTGGATGGAGCTCTCCATTGAGACCGGATCATTCGTGTACACCATCGAGAGGGCCTTTCCCCTCACGTGGGTGTCCACTACATGATGCATGGTGAACTGCCCGCCATTGTCGTCGTCGGCCGCTGGGAGCGCCATTGGACCCATGGGGAGCGCCATTGGAACAACTGGATGTCCTCTCTGTATGTGTCATTGTGGGTGTGCTTGTTGTGTTGCGTGACGCGAGAGATGAAGGTAAATGGCCGTAGGAATAAATGGGGGTCGGGCGGCCTAGATTCTCGGCGCGTTCGCATGGCAGTTTTTGCAACGGGTAACTGCATCATCACGCCGCGCCCGGCGCAACCGCATGCACACGAATGTGCATGATCATGCACCGGCCCCAAACATAGGCAGCGCGCATGGAGGGACGAGGGCAGAGCACCCGGAGGGACGCGAGAGTAGAGCAAGCATGGCAGGACGCGAGCAGAGCGTGCCGCGGCTGCCTCAACCACAAGCAACCACACACATAGAGCAGTTGAACACGTAGGAAATGGTCGCCTACAAGCCGGCCGACAGTTGTGTCGCTGCGTAGAGAGCTGCCATGTGCTACAACCTCCGTCTTGGTCTATAGTCCCCTTAATATTCTATGCCATACTTTGCCCTTAAATTTAACCAACAAAATGTTAATGCATGTTATAAAATTTATATAATTGGAAACTATGTTCAAATACGAATCCAACTATACAATCTTTGGCGACATGCATTCATATTTTATTAGTTAAATCCTAGTTATAAACCAGGACGGGGTACAGTAGGTAATTAAATTGTAAACTTTTTTTATTAATCGTATGTGTACGTGGCCTTTCGTCCTCCTCTCGCATGTCTTGTCACCCCGCTGCCGCAGACGGCTTACAACGTAAGCTTGCGCAACGCGTGATGTCTACTATGCAACTTTATTCTTGTAGACTCGTGTTGGGCCTCCAAGCGCAGAGTTTTGCAGGACAGTAGCAATTTTCCCTCAAGTGGATGACATAAGGTTTATCAATCCGTGGGAGGTGCAGGATGAAGATGGTCTCTCTCAAACAACCCTGCAACCAAATACAAGAAATCTCTTGTGTCCCCAACACACCCAATACAATGGCAAATTGTATAGGTGCACTAGTTCGGCGAAGAGATGGTGATAAAAGTGTAATATTGATGGTAGAAATATATTTTTATAATCTGAATAAATAAAAATAGCAAGGTAGCAATTGATAAAACAGAGAAAAAACGGTATTGCAATGCTTGAAAATGAGGCCTAGGGTATGTTCTTTAGCTAGTGCAATCTCTCAACAATGCTAATATAACTGGATCATATAACCATCCCTCAACATGCGATGAAGAATCACTCCAAAGTTCCTATCTAGCGGAGAACATAAGAATAAATCGTTTGTAGGGTACGAAACCACCTCGAAGCTATTCCTTCCAATCGATCTATCCAAGAGTTCATACTAAAATAACACCAAATAATTTCAGATTCATAATATTCAATCCAACACAAAGAACCTCAAAGAGTGCCCCAAGATTTCTACCGAAGAAACAAAGACAAGAACGTGCATCAACCCCTATACGTAGATTACCCCAATGTCACCTTGGGAATCCGCGAGTTGAGTGCCAAAACATACACCAAGTGAATCAATACGATACCCCATTGTCACCATGAGTATTCATTTGCAAGACATATATCAAGTGCTCTCAAATCCATAAAAGAATTCAATCCGATAAAACTAAATCTCAAAGGGAAAACTCAATTCATCACAAGATAGAGAGGGGAAAACACCATATGATCCAACTACATTAACAAAGTCTTCCATACATCAAGATCGTGACATCTGAAGAACACGAGAGAGGGAGATTAAACACATAGCTACTGGTACAAACCCTCAGCCCCGAGGGTGGACTACTCCCTCCTCATCGTGGTGGCCGCCGGGATGATGAAGATGGCCACCGGTGATGATTCCCCCCTCCGGTAGGGTGCCGGAACAGGGTCTAGATTAGGTCTCATGGATACAGAGGCCTTGTGGTGGCGAAACTTCTAATCTAGGGTTACCCCGAGGGTTTTGGGAATATTTTGTGATTTATAGGGCAAAGAGGGGGTGCGGGAGGCCACCGAGGTGGGCACAACCCACCTGGGCGCGCCTGGGCCCCCAAGGCCGCCCTGGTGGGTTGTGCCCCCCTCGGGACACCCCCAGGTGCTTCTCTGGCCCACTGGATGACTTCTGGTCCATAAAAAATCCACAAAAAGTTTTGCGGTGTTTTGACTTCGTTTGATATTGATTTCCTGCGATGTAAAAAACAAGCGAAAACAACAACTGGCACTGGGTCAATAAGTTAGTCCCAAAAATGATATAAAGTGGCTATAAAATGATTGTAAAACATCGAAGAATGATAATATAATGGCATGAATACTTCATAAATTATAGATACGTTTGAGACATATCAGCATCCCCAAGCTTAATTCCTACTCGTCCTCAAGTATATAAATGATAAAAGAAATAATTTATGAAGTGTGAATTCTAGCAAAGTGCATAAGTTTGATCAATGATAATTTCAATCACTTTTCCTAGCATCATAATAGCAATTCTTTCTCATAGAACTCATCATGTTAAAGTAGCAACCAATTCCCATGTTAAGGTTCAAACAGTGAATTCTCTTGAAACTCAACAACCTATATTCTTAGTCATCAAACAATTGCAATTCAACTTATTCAATAGAGTCTAAGTAAGAGCTCCACATACTCAACCATCATATAGTCTTCTATGATTGCTAACACTCACCGCATACACATGAGCAAAACGTTTCAACCGGACACATAGAAATATAGGGGCTTATAATTTCGCCTCCCAATGTATTGACCTCAAGGGTGATGTCAACAATAATAACTTATGCTACCCATATCCAATTGGATATATGTGCCTAGATCTGTCCTACCACATGATGCTTGCAAAAAGAGAAAAATAAAAAGGAATAGAGAGAAAAACTTTGACTCTTGCATGAAAGTAAATACATAAAGTAAAAGATAGGCCCTTTGCAGAGGGAAGCAGAGGTTGCCATGCGCTTTTTGTTTGTGTCATCAATCCCTTAGTGCAAAAGAACATCACGTTATATTGCCCCTTATGATAGCAACCTTTATTACGCAGTCTGTCACTTTTATTCTTTGCCATCACAAGTTCGTACAACACTCAATTTTCTCTTACACTAAATGATCTAACACTTTTAGAAGCAATTTTTATTGCCTTATTGCACCGATGACAACTTACTTGAAGGATCTTACTCAATCCTTAGGTAGGTATGGTGGACTCTTGAAAATAAGATTTGGGTTTAAGGGTTTTTGGATGCACAAGTAGTATCTCTACTTGGTGCGGAATTTTTGGCTAGCAAAGATGGGGGGAAACACCACATGTTGAAGGATCTATGACAATATAACTTCTATGTGAATATGAACAAACATAAATCATTATGTTGTCTTCCTTGTCCAACGTCAACAATTTTGCCATATAATATTTTGATGGGGGCTCATAATCACAAAAGATTTCCAAGATATTGTATTTGCATGTGAAAGTTCTCTTCCTTCTACTAATCATTCATGAATTGCTTGTATGACCAATATTGTGATTGTCAAGCCTCAAAAGATTACACTTTCTAAACCCAATGTGAAGCTACCATTAGGCATTATATGAACATATAATTTCAACTTCATTACATTCAATTCATTCAACAATTTACTCATAGGATATAAGTGAAGCACGAGAGTAAATGACAAACTACTTCAAAAAGATATAAGTGAAGATCGAGCGAGTAGTTAAGTGAATAAGTAGCTAATTGTGGACTCTCTTTTATTTAAAAACTTCAGATCTAAGTATCTTATTAAAACAGCAAGCAAGACAAAATTAAATGACATTATAAGAATACGACAACTCATGTGAAGAAGCAAAAACTTATGATCAACCGATACTAACTGATAACTGTTGATGAAGAAAGGTGGGATGCCTACCAGGGCATCCCCAATCTTAGATGCTTGAGACTTCTTGAAATATTAACTTGGGATGCCTTGGGAATCCCCAAGCTTGAGCTCTTGTGCCTTCTTCATTCTTCTCATAACACGGTTTTCCTATATCTTAAAAACTTCATCCACGTAAAACTCAACAAGAACTCGTGAGATAAGTTAGTATAAACCAATGCAAAACCTTATCATTCTCTACTGTAGAAAATCAATAAAATTATTATTCAACATTGAATACTAAATGCCTCTGCATATTTAATAGTCCTATCCTCAAATAGAATGATTAAACAAGCAAACATATGCAAACAATGCAAACATAACAGCAATCTGTCTAAACAGAACAGTCTGTAAAGAGTGCAATAGGATCCATACTTATAGAACTTTAAAAAATCTGAAAATTTCACACACTGTAGAAAATTTATCAGAGCTTATTGTGTTAAAAAAATTCAACATTTTATCACATTCTGAATTTTCTCGGGAATTTTTGCAACAGCGATAAACTTTCTGTTTTGAAACAGCAACATGTAGACTTGCAAAATAAGCATGGTAGAGGCCTTGACATTTTTATCGAAAAGAAAGATGCAAAATGTTATTCCAAATAACAGAAAGAAAAACCTAAGAAAATAATATGACGCTCCAAGCAAAACACATATCATGTGACGAATAAAAATGTAGCTCCAAGTGAGGTTACCAATAATGTTGGAGACGAAAGAGGGGATGCCTTCCGGGGCATCCCCAAGCATAGTTGCTTGGAGCTTCCTTGAATATTACCTTGGGGTGACTTAGGAATCCCCAAGCTTAGGGTTTTCTCACTCCTTATTCTCCTCATATCAACATCTCACTCAAAACTTGAAAACTTCAATCACACAAAACTTAATGGAACTTCGTGAGATAGGTTAGTATGATAAAGAGCAAACCATTTCACTTTGGTACTGTCTAAGACAAGATTCATAGTTGTTTCCAAACAATGCCTACTGTAGCATATAATTTCCAAAATTTATATTGATCAATATAAGCCATAGAAACTAGGAAACAAGCAAACTATGCATTGAAAACAGAATCTATCAAAAACAGAACAGTCCGAAGTAATCTGTACTCCAACCATACTTCTGCTACTCCAAAAATTATGAACAATTAGGACAACATAGGGAATTTATATATATATCACCTGTAGAAAATTCAGATCAAAAGCACATTCCAGTGAATTTTCAAAATTCCTGGACTGAGTGCAAAAGTTTCTGTTTTTGCACAAATTCAAGTCAACTATCATCCACACTATCCCAAAGGCTTTACTTGGTACTTTATTGAAACAAAAGCAATAAAACATGATTACTGCAGTAGCATAATCATGTGAACACATAAAAATAGTAAGGGTAAATGTTGGGTTGTCTCCCAACAAGCGCTTTTCTTTAATGCCTTTTAAGCTAGGCATGATGATTTCAATGATGCTCACCGAAAAGTAAAGAATTGAAACACAAAGAGAGAATCATGGAGCATATGACTAGCACATTTAATCCTAACCCACTTCCTATACATAGGGATTTTGTGAGCAAACAACTTATGGGAGCAATAATCAACTAGCATAGGAAGGCAAAACAAGTGCAACTTCAAAACTTTCAATACACAGAGAGGAAACGTGATATTATTGCAATATGTAAATGCATATTTTCCTCTCTCATAATAATTTTCATTAGCATCATGGAGAAATTAAACGATATAACCATCACATAAAGCATTCCTTTCATGACACAAAAGCATAGAAAACTTATTACTCTCCACATAAGCAAATTTCTTCTCATCAAGTGTGGGAGCAAACTCAACAAAATAATTATCATGAGAGTGAAAATTAAAATCATGATGACAAGTTTCATGGTTATCATTATTCTTTATAGCATACATGTCATCACCATAATCATCATAGATAGGAACTTTGTTACCATAGTCAATTGAAGCCTCATCCAAAATTGTGGATTCATCACTAAATAAAGTCATGACCTCTCCAAATCCACTTTCATCATTGTAATCATCATAAATAGGAGGCACACAATCATTATAACAAATTTCCACATCAAATCTTGGCGGACTAAAAATATAATCTTCATCAAACATAGCATCCCCAAGTTTATGGCTTTGCATATCACTAGCATCATGGGTATTCAAAGAATTCACACTATCAACATTGCAATCATGCTCATCATTCATGCCAACATTTTATTGAATTCTTCTTCTATCAATTGAGCACAATTTTCCTTTCATCATTTTCAAGAAAGATATTATAAAGATGATCAATAATATAATGCAACGTCAATTCCATTTTTTATGTAGTTTTGTTTTATAAACCAAACTAGTAATAAAACAAGAAACTAAAAGATTCAATTGCAAGATCTAAAGATATACCTTTAAGAACTCACCTCCCCGGCAACGGCGCCAAAAAAGAGCTTGATGTCTACTACGCAACTTTATTCTTGTAGACTCGTGTTGGGCCTCCAAGCGCAGAGTTTTGTAGGACAGTAGCAATTTTCCCTCAAGTGAATGACCTAAGGTTTATCAATCCGTGGGAGGTGTAGGATGAAGATGGTCTCTCTCAAACAACCCTGCAACCAAATACAAGAAATCTCTTGTGTCCCCAACACACCCAATACAATGGCAAATTGTATAGGTGTACTAGTTCGGCGAAGAGATGGTGATAAAAGTGTAATATTGATGGTAGAAATATATTTTTCTAATCTGAATAAATAAAAACAGCAAGGTAGCAATTGATAAAACGGCAAAAAATGGTATTGCGATGCTTGAAAATGAGGCTTAGGGTCTGCTCTTTCACTAGTGCAATCTCTCAACAATGCTAATATAATTGGATCATATAACCATCCCTCAACATGCGATGAAGAATCACTCCAAAATTCCTATCTAGCAGAGAACATAAGAAGAAATCATTTGTAGGGTACGAAACCACCTCGGAGCTATTCTTTCCGATCGATATATCCAAGAGTTCATACTAAAATAACACTAAATAATTTCAGATTCATAATATTCAATCCAACACAAAGAACCTCAAAGAGTGCCCCAAGATTTCTACCGAAGAAACAAAGACAAGAACGTGGATCAACCCCAATGCGTAGATTACCCCAATGTCACCTCGGGAATCCGCGAGTTGAGTGCCAAAACATACATCAAGTGAATCATTATGATACCCCACTGTCACCACGAGTATTCATTTGCAAGACATATATCAAGTGCTCTCAAATCCATAAAAGTATTCAATCCGATAAAACGAAATCTCAAAGGGAAAACTCAATTCATCACAAGATAGAGAGGGAAAAACACCATATGATCCAACTACATTAACAAAGTCCACGATACATCAAGATCATGACATCTCAAGAACACGAGAGAGAGAGAGAGAGATTAAACACATAGTTACTGGTACAAACCCTCAGCCCCGAGGGTGCACTACCCCCTCCTCACTACTAGGGAAAACCTTATACACAGCATCTTAGTAGTAGCCCTAGACAAAACAGGGCGCTACTGCTACTTAGTAGTAGCGTGTTTAAATAAACCGCGCTATTGCTACTACTTTAGCAGTAGCGTGTGGTAGGAAAACGCGCTGCTGCTATGTTTGTACTAGGCGCAGATGGCTAGCCCCACTTAGCAATAGCGCGTATCCGTAACCAGCGCTACTGCTATGTCCCATAGCAGTAGCGCGTATCTCAGAAACGCGCTACTACTTACTTACCTTATCCTGGAGCGTTTGACCCTCTCACTCACTCTCCCTCTCACTCGCTCTCGCCCGCGCCGAACCCGTCGTCCTCCGCCGCCGCACTGCACCTCCACCGAGGTACTCCCTCCATCCCTCCTCCTCCCTCCTCCCTCCTCCCCTCCCTCCTCCACCCTCCTCGTCG
>NC_041381.1:241807227-241890105 GCF_002162155.2 Triticum dicoccoides | reverse complement strand
CTCCTCTCTCCTTCCTCCTCCCTTCCCCTCCTCCCTCCATCTCTTTTTTTCTGTTTTTACTGTAGTTTTTTACTATTGTATAATGTAGTTTTTTTACTATTTTTTAGTAAGTGTTTAAAATAATTAGTAAGTAAATTAATAAAACTAGTTGAACTAGTTTATTTTTAGTAAGAACTAGTTGAATTAATAGAACTAATGTATTTTTAGTAAGAAAATTAATATAACTAGTTGAACTAGTTTACTTTCAGAAAGAACTAGTTTATTTTTATTTATAGTAAGTTTATTTTTAGTAAGAACTAGTTGAATTAATAGAACTAGTTGAACATGTCACATTTGTTGTTATTTTTTTAGTTTAAG
Organism: Triticum dicoccoides; assembly: GCF_002162155.2. Classification (NCBI taxonomy): domain Eukaryota; kingdom Viridiplantae; phylum Streptophyta; class Magnoliopsida; order Poales; family Poaceae; genus Triticum; species Triticum dicoccoides. The sequence continues at coordinate 241,889,748 of NC_041381.1, read as the reverse complement.
CAATTATTCCCGTATCAACGTCGATGATGCCTATCCCGCATCCTCGTCGTCGGTACCCGTCGTTCGCTAGGGTTTTAGTTGTATTAGTGATGTTATATGTATGATACTATTCAGGGTGTATTAGTGATAACTTATAGGTTTTTTTGCAGAAATCAAGGAGCCCCTCCATCATCCCCGCCGTCGTCCCCGTCACCGACCCCCTCCGACCTCGAGGTGAGACCAGCCAAATCTCCATGTCAATATGAGTCCTATAAGATATGATGTAGATAAAAACATGTATATCTTGTGTTGCTCAAATAGGATATGTGGTTGCCCAAGTGGCCAGTCATATTTGCAGGTTACACCTCCGAGTGGCCTATGTTTTGCCGGAGTGTTGATTAATTTCCATTCCGGCAAATTTCAGGCGCTCGATATGTCCTGTTTTAGCAAAGGTCATGCCGGAATTTTCCGTGAATTTTGGCATGACTTGTGCTAGAATATGTAGGAAATATCGAGTGGCCTGGATTTTCTAGAAAGATAATTAAACAATATTTTGGGTTGACTTTAAGTCTGTCGAGGCTGAAGAATCCCGACTGTTGTCGCGTGGGTCGTTTCTCCTTTTTCACCGGGTGCTAGACCTTTGTTATGCACTAGGGGAAGGAGGAGTAACGACCATCACCGACGGTCGCAAATGTCAGAGAGGAATCAGTGAGGGAGAGTCTCCACCATATATGAGAGGACGAAGAATCTCGACAGTTGTTGTGGGGGTAGCTTCTCCTTCGTTCCCGTGTGCTAGACAATTTGGTGTAACGCACTCGAGAACGAAAGCAGGAGCTACCATCACCGACGGTCGAATATATATACCACGTCAGCTGAGAGTTTTCAAGAAAAGACTCGACAGACCGATAGTCAACCCGTGATGAATAATAATGATCTAATTTAGTTTTTGTTGTACATATATTTAATTGTACAAGTTTAATCTTTGAATTATGAACATAGGAAATGTCATCGGATGAAGAAGGTCCCGAGGAGTGCTCCTGGTGCGGCGCCAACCGTGGTTTCTGCGACAGGCCTAACCTAGACAAAGGTCAGCGCTTCAGCATTAAGCTCGAGGAGGCCTTCGATTGTGATACGGTAAGCTACAACGCAAAGTGTTTTTTCATAATTAAGCTCGACTTCTACTACTTCAACGTGTAATTTTCGTCTTTTACAATTCGACTAGCTTGTCCCATGCCATGCAAGACGCTGTGTCCTGGAGAGGATGGGTTTTGAAGATCATGAGAGGAATGAAACAAAGAAAATTAACCTAAGGACCCATCATGGTGTGGATTTTGAGGTAAATCTATACAATTCTGAGAGTGTATCCCATTTTGGTTGCCCGGGTTGGGAAGCACTTTGCAAGATGTATGATTTTCAATAGGTATGTTTGTCACCATGGATCTTGGTGATCCTGACATCAACCAAAACAATTTGGACATTTGGGTCCTTGTTGATACGCTTCCAATTCTACTGCTATGTGAGTTTCTCAAACATAGTTATTAACTAATTTATATTGTTTATTTCAAAATAGTTGACAGTTTATTTCCATTGATAGCTTATTTTCATTCTTCAAAGAATGTGCGAAGATGGTAGACAAAACCTACTACACCGATGGCTCTGAGTTAACCTATCAGGAGAAAAATCATCTGGTCACATATTGTACTTCCCTTGAGAATTACAATGCCTATTGTCGAACTCCTCCACATTATGGTCAATACGTGCCACTAGTGCACGTGTTGAACCACGAAAACTTCAATGGAGATGCCCTGGTAAGATTTTTAACTATTACGACATTCGTGCATCTTTTGCATACTTCTAAAACTGAACTACATTGCTAACTACAAAGTTACTACTATGTTTTTCAACAGAAAATACCGATGGATTGTGTGCCTCGTTTGATGTATCAGAATGGTCGCCTTGATGTTTTGAACATACAACTAGGTGTTCCTACGAATCTCACATGTCCATACCGGATTTCTAAAACCGGTGAGCACATGATAATCAAAGAATGGAAAAAATGTATGGACAGTCCTAAGGAGGTTCTTGGAAGCAACATTGTGCGAAAGGCAAGAACTGGAGACAGGATAATCTCCATTCTCCATAATGGAGAGTCAGGGGCTATCTTGTTTTATGCTATTTTACCTAAGAGAATAGTAGGTCCTAAGAGAATGTAGTAGGTCCTATGAGGTACAATATGTTTATGAGAGTTGATGATGAGGAGTAGTTGTGATTATGACTAGTGACCAACTTGTATGTGATGTATCATTGATGAAAACGATGATCATGAGGAGGTGTTATATGATAATGATGTATTATGATGATAAGTTGTTAATGATATGATGATGATGATGATATTTATTATATCATTGGGTGAAAGAACCGCGGATTAGTTTCAAGTGGATGTCCATCCACTTGAAACTAGTCCACGGTTCTTTCTCCTAGTGATGTAATAACTCATTATGATGTAAAAACAATCTCTAAATTGCTGCGGTATGAAAACTTGTATAAAGGTGTATGAATACAACATGAAATAAAAAGAAATACAGAATAATAGTAGTAGCGCATGCTTGGAGAAGCGCTACTACTAATTACCAGTAGAGCTCATTGTAGAAAGTGCTACTACTAAGTCGATATAGCAGTAGCGTGGTCCAACCCACGCTATAGCTAACCTTTAGCTGTAGCGCCTTACTAGTAGCGCAGTTCGTAGCGCTACTGATAGGCATTAAACACGCGCTACTGCTAGGGTTTTCCCTAGTAGTGCCTCATCGTGGTGGCCGCCGAGATGATGAAGATGGCCACCGGTGATGATTCCCCCCTCTGGCAGGGTGCTGGAATGGGGTCTAGATTGGATCTTGTCAATACAGAGGCCTTGCGGCGGCGGATATTCTGATCAAGGGTTAACCCGAGGGTTTTTGGAATATTTGGTGATTTATAGGGCAAAGAGGGGGTGTGGGAGGCGACCGAGGTGGGCACAACTCACGAGGGCGCGCCTAGGCCCAGGGGCACCCCCGGGTGCTTCTCTTGCCCACTGGATCTTCTGGTCCATAAAAATCCACAAAAAGTTTCGTGGTGTTTGGACTCCGTTTGATATTGATTTCCTTTGATGTAAAAAACAAGCAAAAAACAGCAACTGGCACTGGGCACTGGGTTAATAGGTTACTCCCAAAAAATGATATAAAGTTGCTATAAAATGATTGTAAAACATCCAAGAATGATAATATAACGACATGAATACTTCATAAATTATAGATACATTGGAGACGTTTCAGCGCGAGGGGGCGTTCTTTTGGCCAAACGGTGGCTTGAAGTGGCGCCAATGAATCGTCGGTGAACCTGTTCCCGCGAAACCTCACAGGTTCCCGCGCAAGCTTCCCTCCAGACTCGGTGAAATCCCCCAAAATCCCAATGCTTACAAGCCTGCTCTATAAACCCTCACGGCCAGTGAGTCCTGCGTCGCATTTTCCCTTCCCTCCTTGTAGCTTATCTCGTCTGCTTCTCCCACAATCGCCTATGGCACCAATTCATCATTGTAGCTCAGCCGCTCCGCTATCATCAAATGACAGATCCAGCTGGGAGGCTACACCACGGTAGTGGCACAGTCCCCGGTGTAGTGTAGTCCGCGTGGCGTCCCTGTTGGGTGTGCACGGAACACCCACCACACGCTCCGCCACCACTACCCGTTGGCAGGTGTTTGCCGGCCGTCGTTGCCACCACAACACCGTTGAAATCCAGGGCCATCGCCCGCTCTGCCGCCATGGCCCGAAGGTGGGAGGTGGCCGTCGTGGCCGCCACCCTACTGCCGGCCACTATGGCCATCACCCGCTCCGCCACCGCGGCCCGAAGGCGGGAGGTGGTGGTCGTGGCCGCCACCCCATCATCGGCCGTCATGGTAGCCAGCCCACCGTCAACCGTCGGGGTTATCACCCGCTCCGTCACTGCCTCCCGAAGGTGGGAGGTGGAGGTGGAGGCCCGCACGTGCGTCAGCGACCTTGTGCGCTACACTGAGTTCCTACGGGAGGAGGAGGAGCACCTTGTCGAGCATGCAAAGAGCCTTACTGCCGCCATACCACGGCACACGCCACCTCAGAGGCGAGGAATCAGGAGATCTACGAGGAGAACCACAGCTTCGAGAGGGGTCATCTGGAGCGGCAGAGGGCGTTCGACGTGAGCGTCGCTGAAGGTGCAGTAGCGGTAGGCACCGTATTGCAGTTCTCCAACTTGTCAGTATGCTCCTCCTCCTCTGCCTCTTACTGAGCACGATCGGCGGAGGAGAGGCTGCCGGAAGTAGTACAAAGCCCCTCTGTAGTAGTAGTATTTAGGGGCTATTTTGTCCAGTTCATCTGACTATAGATGTGGTGGAACTGTACAATGTACTTAAAATTAGCTAGTATATATAGTTGAATTAGCTATTCCAGTACGTGGTTGGCAACAATTGGGGAAAAGTTTGGTCAGTTCAGCTGTCGAGTTAAATTGTTTGTATAAAGAATGACTGCTTAATCTATGAATAAAATCTATGCTTAATTACAGAATTTTAGTTGCAAAAATTAGATAGTGCTAGTGATTTTTAGCTGCTTATTTTGACAAATCGCAGTGTTACAAGTTTGACAAATGGCAATGTTACTAGATCAACAAATGTCAATCTTTCTAGCTTGACAAATGGCAACATACCCAATATGACAGATGCAAATCTTAATAAATTATTTGTACGTGGTTGCACACGGGTCATCCAAAACAACCGTGTGCATTGAAGGGATGTGCAAATCCTGCTCGGCACATTTTCTCTTGGCTTAGCACCGAAGTCTGGCTTTGCATACTGTATTCAATTTGAACCGTTTGCGTTGAAGAGATGCACAAATCTTGCGCTGTGAATTTACCCTTGACTTAAGGGGGAAGACCATAGCTCTCACTTTGCATACGGGTGTTTTGTCTAAAACGTTTGCGATCAAGAGTTGCACAAATCCTGCTCGGCAAATTTTCCCTTGGCTTCCTTGGGAAGCTGTCAGTTTGCATATGGGTGTTCTAACTGAAACATTTGTGATGAGTGTTTTACATTTAAAAACCATTGACGTCTTTTTTAAAAGAAAACCGTTTGATAAGTCTATACGTTAAGAGAGAAAAACGCAAGTTCGTTCAAACTATATCTTTCATTCAGTCACATTGCGAATTTATATTCATATGATCGAGATACAGTAGTAACCCCCAAAAAAAACTATTTCCAGCGGCGTGCCGCACCGTCGTTGTTGTTGTCGTTCTTTGGGACACCGTTGTTAAAGTCGTCAAGGCTGCACAGGAGGTTCTTCACTTGGAAATAAAACATCATGTCATCACGCGATCGACGGGCGAGGCGCGGGAGGACGAACTGGCAGCGCTGAGAGGTAGTGGTCGACGGCAGCGTCCCATGCTGCTAAGTGTGGTGTGCACACGGGCACGAGCGCGGCAGGTGCAGCCAAACGCATGGGGACCGGCACCGCGGTGGGTGGAGGGGCGTGCACGGGCACGGGCGCTGGCGCTGGCATGTACACGAGCTCACGTGGGTCCGCGAAGACCTCGCTGACGCCTATAGCTTCCAGCTCTGTGATAGTGCTCAGCGACCAGCCCGTCAATGCTACAGGGATGGTCGCTGGCGCGGGCGCAGGGATGGGAGCTGGGACGGGAGCGAGAGTAGCAAACACCATGGCCAGCTCGTTCAGGGCCATGTCCATGAGGCCCCATTTCTCCTTATTTTCTATCTCCTCCATCTCGGAGTCGACTTCACCAAACTTGAAGACTAGTGGCAGATGATCCTTCTGCGCCATGGCGTTGGTGGAGGTCTGCAGGAGGGAGGGGAATGGGAGGCAAACAGTAAGGCCGCCCGTATTAAACAACGCCTCGGGCGCCATTAATGGAGAGGATGTGATCAAGGCGAGGGGCCATGGAAGTCAAAGGGCTCGCTTCCTAGTGAGCCTATGCAGCGTACAACTCGCATGCTTCCCGGTGAGCCTGCGCATTGGAGGACAGTTTGCATGCCTCTCGGTCAGCCTGCACACAGGACTGCGCTCGCACGCCTCCCATTCAGTCAAGAAGATGTCCGCACGACACCTCCTATAGCCATTAAAACCAAGACACGTGGCGTCACGTGAATGGTTAACAGAACGCACACGATTTGAACTATACAAACGTTTGAGATATTAAAGTGGCAGCTATTTTTTTCAAAATGCCTTTGTTGGTTGTTATTCGAGTGTGCCTTCTCTCAAAATGGACACAAAAAATACCACAACATGTCGGGTTCCATTCCATGATAGCATGCCAAGCTTCATGAATTTCAGACGAGTTTTGGATTTACTAGAATTTAAAAACAAAGTATCTCAACATTTTGCCAGCAATCAACAGTGCCCTAGTGTTTGAAATTCATTCCCATTTCTTGCATGGGACCTAAGCATGCACCCAAGGACACACATTTCATATGTCAACCCATTTTTCTGCACTGGAGCATGTGCATGTAGTTCAAATTTTAATTATGAACATAAAATGCCTAAAAAACCCAGTTAATGTATAAAAATGCCCAAGTGAACCCCGAAAAATCCCAAAAATTGAGACAACACTCCTGTCGTTCTATGTTGACACTAGAAAAATTTTGAAAGCAAGAAGAGGCAACGTATATCGTTTTGTCCCCAAGGGTGGCACGTTCCCTCCCGAAACCATCAGGCTTGTTGTGAGAAACTCTAGTTTGCGAGAACCTTATACCCAAACCTGCCCCAATGGGACAATTTTTTTACCACAACATGTTGATGCCGCTCCATGATAGTATGTCAAGTTTCATGAACTTCAGACAAGTTTTGGATTTACTAGAATTTAAAAACCATGTATCTCAATGTTTGCGGCTGAGCGACGGTGGCAAGGTGTTTGACGGTCATTTCCATTTCTTGCATGGGATCTAAGCATGCAGCCAAGGACACAGATTTGATTTTTCAAACAATTTACATGCACTGGAGCATGTGCCTATAGTTCAAATTTGAATTATGCACATAAGTGCATAGAAAACTCAGTTGATGTATAAAAATGTCCAAACGAGCCCTGGAAAATTCCTAAAATTAACACAACACTCATGTTTTTCTATGTTGACACTAGAATAAAAATTGAAATCAAGAATAGGCAACGGATATCGTTTCATCCAGAAAGGTGAAATGTTCCCTACTAACCATGAGGCTTGTTGTGAGAAGCTCTGGTTTGTGAGAAGCTTATATACCCCAACCTGACCGAAATGGGACAATATTTTTACCACTGCATGTTAATGTCATTCCATGCTAGCATGTCAAGTTTCATAAATTTCAGACACGTTTTCGATTTACTAGAATTTAAAAACCATGTATCTCAATGTTAGCGGCCAAGGGACGGTGGCAAGGTGTTTGACATTCATTCTCATTTCTTGCATGGGACTTAATCATGTAACCAAGGACACACATTCCAATCTTGAACCCATTTATATGCACTGGAGCATGTGCATGTAGTCCAAATTTGAATTATGCATTGGATGCATAGAAAACTCAGTTAATGCATAAAAATGTCCAAGTGAACCCCGAAAAATCCCAAAATTTACACAACACTCGTGTTGTCCTATGTTGACACGAGAAAAAAAATTGAAAGTAAGAAGAGGCAACATATATTGTTTCATCCCCCAAGGTGGCACGTTTCCTACCGAAACCAACAGGCTTGTTGTGAGAGAAGCTCTAGTTTGCGAGAAGCTTATACCCAAACCTGCCCCAAATGGGACAATATTTTTACCACCGCATGTTGATGTCATTCCATGATATAATGTCAAGTTTCATGAATTTTAGATGAGTTTTCGATTTACTAGAATTTTAAAACCATGTATCTCAATGTTAGCGGCCGAGCGACAGTGTCAAGGTGTTTGACATTCATTCTCATTTCTTGCATGTGACCTAAGCTTGCAACGAAGGACAAACATTTGATTTTGCAACCCATTTTTATGGACTGGAGCTTGTGCATGTAAGTTCAATTTTGAATGATGCACATAAATGCCTAGAAAACTCAGCTAACGTATAAAATGTCCAAACGATCCCTGAAAAAAATCCAAATTTTAACACGACACTCCTGTTGTTCTATGTTGACACCAGGAAAAAAAATTGAAAGGAAGAAGAGGCGACGAATATCGTTTTGTCCACGAAGGTGACATGTTTCCCTAACGGAACCATGAGGCTTCTTGTGAGAAGCTCTGGTTTGTGAGAAGCTTATACCATAACCTGCGCCAAATGGGACAATATTTTTTACCCCAACTTGTTGATGTCATTCCATGATAGCATGCCAAGGTTCATGAATTTCACACGGGTTTTGGATTTACTAGAATTACAAAAGCAAGTACCTCAATGCTTGTTGGAGAGCCAAGGTGCTGTGGTGTTCGAAATTCGTCCCCATTTCTTGCATGGGACATAAGCATAAACCCATGGACACATATATGATTTTCCAACCCATGTTGGTGCACCGGAGCATGTGCATGTAGTTTAATTTTGAATTGTGCACCTGAAATGGCTAGAAAACCAATTTAATGTATAAAATGTCCAAACGAACCCTGAATAATTCCAAATTTTTTATGACACACATATAGTTGCATGTTCACTATAGATAAAACTTCTAGCAATTGAAACACCGCCCATTGCCGCTGTGACCCCATTATGTAATTTAAATCAAGATGAAAAATCAAGTAGATCTCACACAGTTTATTATCACCAACCGTGTGAGATGCAGTACAAAATATCCTGGAGCACCGTTGGTGTATAGTACGCCAATGGCTTACGCGAGAAGGTGCGTTGACTACAGTCCACAGTCGGCATGTCAAGCACACTAGCTCGCTCCCCAAATATCATTTCACTGTTCAATCGTCGCCGGTGAAAGATGGGGACGTGGACACGCGCCATGAGGGCAACTTCGGCGGCCCACTCCGGCGAGAGTGCGGCTGCAGTTGCCATGCACGTGCTAACAAGGTGCACGAGCGCGGCCACAATCTACGACCGGGCGGCCAAGGCAGTCCAAGCCGCTGTTGCTTCTTAGGTGGTCGCAGCAACATCTGCCTCGAGGATAGAAATTGGCGAGAGCGGCACAACAGTTATCCGTTCCGCAGCGGCGGCCTTAGCCCTGATGGAGGCTGCCCACGCCAAACTTGTGGCGGTCACTAGACAAATTGAACGAAGCTTCTCCGACAACGGTCGGCAACCCACGGTCGAAGAGTTGGCAATCGCCGAGAGCGTTCGAGCAGCCGTCCATTCCTCCGCCGCATACCTTTCCACGATGGAGCTCGTCTAAGCCCAGATCACGGCCGCCCACACCCAGCTTGTGGTGGACTTTTCCAAAGAGATGGTGGACGCGGATGGCGAGATGCTTGACAAGTGTGGTGTGATGGATGCCACAGAGCCCCTTCCTCGGGAGACCGTCGGGCGTGAGCTGGACATGGAGGAGGCAGCGGAGATCGACGAGCACCAACGGTAGTAGTACTCTTTGTTTTGTTTAATTAAGAGCGCCGGTCTTTAATTTGTTAGAGTAATGTTTAGGTCAGCTAGCTCTGTTTAATTTCTGAACTTGCTCGATTATGAAGTGTGGGTGTGTTGTAGTCTCCTTTCTGTACCCAAATTATGCAATGACATGGATGACCACTATAACCAGGGAAATTCGAACCAAAATTTTTGATGTTCAAACTCATCACACAGGATTCAAGCTATCTGAATTGTTTGTGATGTTCACATATCGTCCACAGTTCTGAATAAGGGACCGTATCTGATGACACTTTGCGCACCAGTTTTTTTGTTGAACCGATTCAAAATTTTCGGCTTTCGAGGAATTGTCTACCTCCCCGCCCCCTCCCCCTTACCAAGGCCACATTTCCCCTGTTCCCGCCTTCCTTTCCAAGTTGAAAACTTCACTCCTTGCTTGCAGCGCTGCCTCCTCGCCGCTGACCCTCCTTCACGCTGCTCGGCCTCGTCTATTGATGTCTGCTAGAACTACGTCGGTATTTCCCCAAAGAGGAAGGAATGATGCAGCACAACAATGGTAGGTATTTCCCTTAGTGATGAGACCAATGTTATCGAACCAGTAGGAGAACCATGCAACACTACGTGGACGGCACCTGCACACAAATAACAAATACTTGCAACCCGACGTATTAAAGGGGTTGCCAATCCCTTTCGGGCAACGGCGCCAGAAATTGGCAAGTAAACGGGAGAAAGTTGTAATAGATTGAATAAATAGATCACAAAATAAAATAAAGTGCAGCAAGGTATTTTTGTATTTTTGGTTTAATAGATCTGAAAATAAAAGCAAATAAAAATAGATCGCAAAGGCAGATATAATAAAGAAGAGACCCGGGAGGGCGTAGGTTTCACTAGTGGCTTCTCTCGAGAAAAATAGCAAACGGTGGGTAAACGAATTACTGTTGGGAAATTGATAGAACTTCAAATAATCATGACGATATCCGGGCAATGGTCATTATATAGGCATCACGTCCAAGATTAGTAGACCGACTCCTACCTGCATCTACTACTATTACTCCACACATCGACCGCTATCCAACATGCATTAGTGTATTAAGTTCATGGAAAAACGGAGTAATGCAATAAGAATGATGACATGATGTAGACAAGATCTATTTATGTAGGAATAGACCCCATCTTTTTATCCTTAATGGCAATGATACATACGTGTCGGTTCCCATTTTGTCACTGGGATCAAGCACCGTAAGATCAAACCCATCACAAAGCACCTCTTCCCATTGCAAGATAAATAGAACAAGTTGACCAAACAAAACCCAAATATCGGAGAAGAAATATGAGGCTATAAGCAATCATGCATATAAGTGATCAAAGAAGACTCAATTAACTTTCATGGATAAAAAGATAGATCTGATCATAAACTCAAAGTTCATCGAATCCCAACAAACACACCACAAAAAAGAGTTACATCATAAGGATCTCCAAGAGACCATTGTATTGAGAATCAAAAGAGAGAGAGGGAGAGAGAGAGAGAGAGAGAGAGGAAGCCATCTAGCTACTAACTACGGACCCGTAGGTCTACAAAGAACTACTCACGCATCATCGGAGAGGTACCAATGGGCATGATGAACCCCTCCGTGATGGTGTCTAGATTGGATCTGGTGTTTCTGGAACTTGCGGCGGCTGGAATTGATTTTCATCGACCCCCCTAGGGTTTCTGGAATATTTGGGTATTTATAGAGCAAAGAGGCGGTGCGGGAGGCCACCAAGGTGGGCACAACCCACCCGAGCGTGCCTGGGGGCCCAAGTGCACCTTGGTGGGTTGTGCGCCCCTAAGGGCACCCCCAAGTGCTTCTTTGTCCCATTGGGTGTCTTTTGGTCCATAAAAATCCACAAAACATTTTGCTGCGTTTGGACTCCGTTTGGTATTGATTTCCTGCGATGTAAAAAACATGCAGAAACAACAACTGGCACTGGGCACTATGTCAATAGGTTAGAAAATGATTGTAAAACATCCAAGAATGATAATATAACAACATGGAACAATAAAAAATTATAGATACATTGGAGACGTATCATCTATCTAGGCAGGTAATCCACACCAGACCCCCATCCTCCTCCTCCTTCCACATCCCACATGCCCCGACCGCCGTCGTGACACCTTCCACCCAAATCACCGACCCCTCCACCAAATAAGCGCTACCCTAAGCCATGGTGCACGCAGTATAGCCAGGAGCTCAAGGAGCATTTGGCAGCGGAGAAGCAAATCGCGGCCACACACGCGGATGAGGTCGTGATGGCTATCATTCATGTCGACCCCCAAGTCTTGGAGGAGCACCTTGCCATTTGCTAGCTATGCCAGTTAAGCATGCTCGGTTTACCCATTGCATGTGCTGCTCCTTCCTTTCCTTAACAAATTCTAGTGAATTGTGCTATCTAATTTTACCATGCAATCTGTTGCTCTAGTGTATATGTTCTATATGTCATGCAGTGTGGTGCTCACTTATTAACTGTTTGGTTAATTAATTGTCTTCTTCAGTTAACTGTTTGGTTCAATTTTGCAAATGTGATGTTCAATTCTTCAGGCTGCAATTTTGTATTGTCTTCCATGTGAGAAATAAATCGAATTTATCTTTACAAAATACATGAGAAACGAATACAATTGCTATATTTCCATGTTGTCAAGCATGCTTGGTTTGGTTAACTGTCTGGTCTTCTACTATGTTATACATTATGTAATGTGGTGCTCAGTTAACATTTGGTTCATTTGTTGTGGTGTTTAGTTAACTGTTTGGTTCAATTCTGCAATGCCATGTTCAAAGTTGTGGGTGCATTCTATTGCATACCATGTGAGAAGTAAATCGAATTTGGCTGTACTAAATACATGAGAAACAAATACAATTGCTATATTTCCAAGTTGTTAAGCATGCTTGGTTTGGTTAACTGTCTGATCTTCTATTAGGAGTACGTTATATTGTGCAATGTGGTGCTCAGTTAACGTTTGGTTCATTTGTTATGGTGTTTAGTTGACTGTTTGGTTCAATTCTGCAATTTGATGTTCAATTGTTGTGGGTGCATTTTGTTATTGTATACAGTGTGAGGAATAAATTGAATTTGGCTGTACTAAATACATGAGAAACAAATACAATTGCTATATTTCCAAGTTGTTAAGCATGCTTGGTTTGGTTAACTATCTGATCTTCTATTAGGAGTATGTTATATTGTGCAATGTGGTGCTCAGTTAATGTTTGGTTCATTTGTTGTGGTGTTTAGTTAACTGCTTGGTTCAATTCTGCAATGTGATGTCCAATTGCCGTGGGTAGAATTTTGTATTATTGTGCATGTGAGGAATAAATCAAATTTGGCTACACTTAATACATGAGAAACATATACAGGTGCTATATTTCCTAGTTCTTAATCATGCTTGGTTTGGATAAATGGGTTTTCCATGTGGCTTGAATTAATCTGATGAATCTGCAATGTGCTTATTTTTCATCAACATATTTTACTGATAGCATATGAACCCTCACTTAACCTTATGACTAACTACCTTATATGTGTTGCAGGGAAACAATGGGAAGCACTGAGGTTTACAATCGAGGTTAGCACGTGCATGGTCCATTGTCTAATAGCACATTATTGTGCAATTGCAGGAACCATTCTAATATTTAGGTTTTTAACAATTTGGCCTTGCACATGTAGGTCCTGCTGTCAGAGGTTTTGACCCACTGATTGACCCTTTTTTGCATATAGAGAAATGAGTTGTCCATGAATATCAATCAAGTCAAGAACTCAGAAAGATTGTTAGGATAAAGAAATTAGCGACAAAAAACAACAAGATCTTTGTCTGCACAATGAAGAAGACATCAGTTCACTACAAGATGGTACTAACTATTATACCTTGCCTTTTCTTATTCCTTTGCCCCATTTTCAATATAGAGAAGATATTTATGCATATCCTTGTTTTCAGGCCTTTCCAAAGTAGTTCACTGATGATTACCTCTCAAACCACCTCTATGGCCAGGAAGCGAGGAAGGTTTTCATACAACACCCATGGTTCAATTGAAGTGTTCCTGAAGAGGACAAAGGATGGACGGTCAATCATCCACAGGCACTAGCCTAAAGTTGCAAAGACCTTCAACATGAATGAAGGCTCAATATTCACCTTCTGCCTCAGCAGTTTTATAGATGAGATGCATATGTCTATGTATCGTCTATGATGCCAATTTTGAAAGGTTCTAGATGTTGCATATAAAACTTGGTGCTGGTGCAGTTGTGTAATGGGGTAGCTGAGTGCTGAAGCTATATCATGTCGTACTCTGATGTATTTCAATTATGAAATCATGCTTCCTTAATATGGAAATGAAATATATTATGTGCTTAATATGAATGTCAATTAGATTAATAAATGGATTATTAATAATATGGCAATTAGCCTGCTAATGGCCAATTAGCCAGCTAATTGGGTTTTTATATTGCCAAGGGTTATTGAGAAAACACCGTGGGCGATGACCTCAGGCAACGCACACAGTTTCGAGGAATAAACTGTGTTGGATCAATGAACAATCACCCACGACATACTCTTGAAAACTATTTGTGTTAGGCCACCTTGCACAAATGTTTACCACATAAAAATTGTGTGTGATGGACAGCCTTTGCCACACAGTTTCTTCTATGCACCATGTGTGATGCATTCGATAACGCAAACGATAAAATTGTTAATATAGTGTGCAATGGCAACGCTATCACAAACGATTTAACGAGGAAAATTGTGTGTGATGTACCTGCAAACGGAAATGTTTTGCTTGGAGCGACTATGTGGGATGTATATACGAATGGAAACATTTAGCAGGGACTGACTGTGTGGGATGTACTTATGACCGAAAACGATTTTGCTTGTATAATTGTATTTTTTAGCACCACTATATGTATAACCGTATTTGATCGCTCGTCGGTCGCACACGACCTCATTTTGAGCATGTGTGCCAGGAGGGCATATCCCCGGCGGTTTCTGGGTCGTGTGGGAAGGACCCCCTATCACAGTCACTCACTAGGTGACGGTTCAGAACGCCGTCGCGGAAAGGGGTTAAAAACCATTTGTATAGCAAAGGGGTTAAAAACCGTTTGTATAGCAAAGGGTTTAAAACCAATGGATGATAAATCCCGCATGAAAGTCATTCTGCAGACGCCCATTTATCATTGTGCATTTCATTATCTTCATTACATTTGTGTATGCATGATGAATTGTCTTCATGAGTTGAAGATGATCTCCACAAAGCAAAACCTGTCATGTGCATTTTCATTCAAACGCAAATCATTTATATGCACATCTTCAGGGGGGGCCTATTTCGACTTATGAAGCCAATGACCACATACTTTAACTTTCACATAATTTTATCCCTGTTGAAAACTTCAACTAGTTTGTCATCAATCACCAAAAAGGGGGAGATTGTAAGTGCATCTAGTGCCACCCCTAGTTGGTTTTGGAGTATTGACGACAAACGTAGTTGAGGGACTAATGTGTTTGTGAGAATTGTAGGATAACATAGGTAGTAGTCCCTCACTGATTTGGTTTTCCTACCAGAGATGACCCCTAAAAATGTATGAAGAAGACAATGGTGGTTCGTGAAGACATTCACGTTGAAGATAATGACGTGTGAAGACATTCACTTGAAGACCATGTATTATGAAGACATAGTTTCTTTCATAATTTCATTTTCTTCTTTATCGAGTCATAGGAACCACCGTACTGTTAAGTGGGGTCCAACTGAACAAAGTCAGATGACTGATGTGATGCTCAACCCAAAATCCTATGTCTTTGAGCGAAGACAATGAGAGCAAATCTTATCCATAGTTGGATGAGTCAGCTTTGCTTGTAGCCCAAGCCAAGTTGTCGCGTGTGTTTGAAATTCGACCGTTGGACACGTGTCGGTTCCTTAGTGACCCAGGGTCATTTCGGACATATCATGTTGGGTTGCCTCCTGGCTATAAATAGCCCACCCCTACACCATAAATTGGTGGCTGCTCAGAGTTAGTGCACGGCTTTTGTCGTTTGAGAGCAACCCACCTTCGAATCCTTTGAGAGAGAGATCCGTGCGAGGACAAAGCCCAAAACACCCAGAGCCAAAGAGTGTTAGGCATCACTGAAGTCTTTCTGCCTGAATGACCTGAAGACTTGTTACACTTGAGGACTGTGTATCCTCCAGCCGGTTAGGCGTCACGTTCTGAGGATCCAAGAGTCATTGTGGATCGCCGGTGAACGGAGTCTATGAAGGTTTGGAAATCTACCTTGAAGACTTACCAGAGTGATTGGGCAAGCACTGGGTGTCCTTAGCTCAAGGGGAATAAGGTGAAGACGTGGTCTTCTGAGTTCAATCTCAGCCTCCCTAACCAGATACAGTTGTCACAGCAACTGGAACTGGTCTACCAAATCCTTGTCTTCACCAAGCTACTGGTTCTATCCCCCACCTCCTTTACATTTCAGTTTGTCTTCATGAAGTCATTGCTTGCTTGTCTGATCTGTTTGACTTCACTATGCAAAGACTATTACCTGTTTGGTTTCATTCTATCTCCCATTCTGATATGTTCTACCTAGCTGCCATTAGTCTTTGTGCTTTCTCTATATTGCTTACTTGACTATGGTCTCTCTAGAGTAGTTTATCTTCCGTTGCATATCATATAGGTTCAATTTGATTGTTTTTCTTCAAAGACCTCGTGCTTTGAAGACTTTCATAAAAATCGCCTATTCACCCCCCCCTCTAGTCAATAACTAGAACTTTCACCCCGAAGCTTTAGAGAGCACAACACATTCTTTGATAAGGCCAAGAGTTCTTACAAGAAGCCCAAGATATCTTCTGATAGGTTCTGGAGCCACCAGCAACGAATCTATTATTCATGTATTTTGTACAACCAGGACATGATCTTTCCTCACAAGCGCCCGCGTTGTGATGCTATTGCTGGTCTGCCATGCCTTGAAGAAGCTCTTGACTGCTTTTGTGAAGTTGGCATGCTCCCATTTGTCTTCGACAAGGAGCACTGGAATGAGGAACTCTTGCTGCAATTCTATGCCACTCTTCATATCTCAGGCTACAACAGGGGTCCAAAGACATGGGTCCTTGAGTGGATGTCAGGTGATGTACATCATGAAGCAAAAGCTCGGGACATTATTGAGCTAACTTCCCTGCCCACTCCTGGTGATGTCTATGAGCCAGGTTATCAGCGCTATGAATAAGAATTGCAGAGCATCTTTAATAAGCCAAAACCCAATATGAGCCAGATGCTCAGTATGATGAAGCATTTGCCTGTTGATGCTGAATACCCCAAGGAATTTCTTGTCAATGACCTCGAGTATCTGCCCTACACTATTTATCACATATTGCATACTTCTGGCCAATCAAGGGGCATTCTCCTCACGCTAAGCTTGAAGGCACTATGAAGACATTGGTCTTCTACATCATCCATGGCATCCGGTTCAACACTCAAGACTTCTTCATCCATCAGTTGGAAACTTCAGGCATTGATTTGTTCGGTCTCAAATTCTATGCTCCATGGGTCATGCGGCTGATAAAGCTTCATTCAACTATCAATTATCAAGCTTCAGCATGCAACCATGTTGTTTTTCTTCCTGAAGTAGATATGTCACACGAAGCCATATATCCTGAGCCAACCAAGGCGCATGTTCGTGAAGACAACGCTGCCTTCCAAAGCTTCACTCAACCACTTGAAGGTGTTCATGTGCCTAATCCTCCTCCTGCTGCTGATCCTCGTGTGAAGGAAATATGCCCTAGAGGCAATAATAAAGTTATTATTTATTTCCTTATTTCATGATAAATGTTTATTATTCATGCTAGAATTGTATTAACCGGAAACATAATACATGTGTGAATACATAGACAAACATAGTGTCACTAGTATGCCTCTACTTGACTAGCTCGTTAATCAAAGATGGTTAAGTTTCCTAACCATAGACATGAGTTATCATTTGATTAACGGGATCACATCATTAGGAGAATGATGTGATTGACTTGACCCATTCCGTTAGCTTAGCACTTGATCATTTAGTATGCTGCTATTGCTTTCTTCATGACTTATACATGTTCCTACAACTATGAGATTATGCAACTCCTGTTTACCGGAGGAACACTTTGTGTGCTACCAAACGTCACAACGTAACTGGGTGATTATAAAGGAGCTCTACAGGTGTCTCCGAAGGTACATGTTGGGTTGGCGTATTTCGAGATTAGGATTTGTCACTCCGATTGTCGGAGAGGTATCTCTGGGGCCACTCAGTAATGCACATCACTATAAGCCTTACAAGCATTGTAACTAATGAGTTAGTTGTGGGATGATGTATTACGGAACGAGTAAAGAGACTTGTCGGTAACGAGATTGAGCTAGGTATTGAGATACCAACGATTGAATCTCGGGTAAGTAACATACCGATGACAAAGGGAACAACGTATGTTGTTATGCGGTTTGATCGATAAAGATCTTCGTAGAATATGTAGGAGCCAATATGAGCATCCAGGTTCCGCTATTGGTTATTAACCGGAGACGTGTCTCGGTCATGTCTACATTGTTCTCGAACCCGTAGGGTCCGCACGCTTAAGGTTTCGATGACAGTTATATTATGAGTTTATGGGTTTTGATGCACCGAAGGAGTTCGGAGTCCCGGATGAGATCGGGGACATGATGAGGAGTCTCGAAATGGTCGAGACGTAAAGATCGATATATTGGACGACTATATTCGGACATCGGAAGGGTTCCGAGTGATTCGGGTATTTTCGGGGGTACCGGGGAGTTACGGGAATACGAGGAAGAAGCAATGGGCCTCATGGGCCAAGTGGTGGAAGAGAGAAGGCAGGGCGCGCGGCCCTCCTAGCCCAAACCGAATTGGACTAGGGGGCCGGCCCCCTTTCCTCTTTTTCCTCCCTCTCCTTCCTTCTCCTTCTCATTCCCTTCCTTCTCCTCTTGTAGTTGCACTAGGAAAGGAGGGAGTCCTACTCCCGGTGGGAGTAGGACTCCTCCCTGGCGCCCCCTCCCTTGGCTGGCCGCACCCTCCCCCTTGCTCCTTTATATATGGGGCAGGGGGGCACCTCTAGGCATAACAACAATTGATCTCCAAGATCTCTTAGCCATGTGCGGTGCCCCCCTCCACCATAGTCCTCGACAATATTGTAGCGGTGCTTAGGCGAAGCCCTGCGACGGTAGAACATCAAGATCGTCACCACGCCGTCGTGCTGACGGAACTCTTCCCCTACACCCTGCTGGATCGGAGTCCGGGGATCGTCATCGAGCTAAACGTCTGCTAGAACTCGGAGGTGTCGTAGTTTTGGTGCTTGATTAGTCGGGCCGTGAAAACGTACAACTACATCAACCGCGTTGTTCTAACGCTTCCGCTTTCGGTCTACGAGGGTACATGGACAACACTCTCCCCTCTCGTTGCTATGCATCATCATGATCTTGCGTGTGCGTAGGAATTTTTTTGAAATTACTACGTTCCCCAACAGTGGCATCCAAGCCAGGTTTTATGCGTAGATGTCATATGCACGAGTAGAACACAAGTGAGTTGTGGGCGATATAAGTCATACTGCTTACCAACATGTCATACTTTGGTTCAGCGGCATTGTGAGATGAAGCGGCCCAGACCGACATTACGCGTACGCTTATGCGAGACTGGTTTCACCGCTACGAGCACTCGTTGCTTAAAGGTGACCGGCGGGTGTCTGTCTCTCTCACTTTAGTTGAACCGAGTGTGGCTACGCCCGGTCCTTGCGAAGGTTAAAACAACACCAACTTGACAAACTATCATTGTGGTTTTGATGCGTAGGTAGGAGCGGTTCTTGCTAGGCCCATAGCAGCCACGTAAAATTTGCAACAACAAAGTAGAGGACGTCTAACTTGTTTTTACAGGGCATGTTGTGATGTGATATGGTCAAGACATGATGCTATATTTTATTGTATGAGATGATCATGTTTTGTAACCGAGTTATCGGCAACTGGCAGGAGCCATATGGCTGTCGCTTTATTGTATGAAATGCAAACGCCCTGTAATTGGTTTACTTTATCACTAAGCGGTAGCGATAGTCGTAGAAGCAATAGATGGCGTAACGACAATGATGCTACGATGGAGATCAAGGTGTCGCGCCGGTGACGATGGTGATCACGACGGTGCTTCGGAGATGGAGATCACAAGAACAAGATGATGATGGCCATATCATATCACTTATATTGATTGCATGTGATGTTTATCCTTTATGCATCTTATCTTGCTTTGATTGACGGTAGCATTTTAAGATGATCTCTCACTAATTATCAAGAAGTGTTCTCCTTGAGTATGCACCGTTGTGAAAGTTCTTCGTGCTGAGACACCACGTGATGATCGGGTGTGATAGGCTCTACGTTCAAATACAACGGGTGCAAAACAGTTGCACACGCGGAATACTCAGGTTAAACTTGACGAGCCTAGCATATATAGATATGGCCTCGGAACACGGAGACCGAAAGGTCAAGCGTGAATCATATAGTAGATATGATCAACATAGTGATGTTCACCATTGAAAACTACTCCATCTCATGTGATGATCAAACATGGTTTAGTTGATTTGGATCACGTGATCACTTAGATGACTAGAGAGATGTCTGTCTAAGTGGGAGTTCTTAAGTAATATGATTAATTGAACTTAAATTTATCATGAACTTAGTCCTGGTAGTATTTTGCAAATTATATTGTAGATCAATAGCTCGTGTTGTTGCTTTCATATGTTTATTCTGATATGTTCCTAGAGAAAATTGTGTTGAAAAATGTTAGTAGCAATGATGCAGATTGGATCCGTGATCTGAGGTTTATCCTCATTGCTGCACAGAAGAATTATGTCCTAAATGCACCGCTAGGTGACAGACCTATTGCAGGAGCAGATGCAGGCATTATGAACATTTGGCTATCTCAATATGATGACTACTTGATAGTTTAGTGCACCATGCTTAACGGCTTAGAATCGGGACTTCAAAGGCGTTTTGAACGTCATGGACCATATGAGATGTTCCAGGAATTGAAGTTAATATTTCAAGCAAATACCCGAGTTGAGAGATATGAAGTCTCCAAAAGGTTCTATAGCTAAAAGATGGAGGAGAATCGCTCAACTAGTGAGCAGGTGCTCAGATTGTCTGGGTACTACAATCGCTTGAATCAAGTGGGAGTTAATCTTCCAGATAAGATAGTGATTGACAGAGTTCTCTAGTCACCATCACCAAGTTACTAGAACTTCGTGATGAACTATAGTATGCAAGGGATGACGAAAATGATTCCCGAGCTCTTCGTGATGTTGAAATCGACGAAGGTAGAAATCAAGAAAGAGCATAAAGTGTTGATGATTGACAAGATCACTAGTTTCAAGAAAAGGGCAAAGGGAAAGAAAGGGAACTTCAAGTGGAATGGCAAGCAAGTTGTCACTCCCGCAAAGAAGCCCAAAGCTGGATCAAAGCCTGAAACTGAGTGCTTACACTGCAAAGGAAATGGTCACTGGAAGCAGAAATGCCCCGAATATTTGGTGGATAAGAAGGATGGCAAAGTGAACAAGGGTATATTTGATATACAGGTTATTGATGTGTACCTTACTAGTGTTTATAGTAGCCCATGAGTATTTGATACTTGTTCGGTTGCTAAAAATTAGTAACTCGAAATAGGAGTTACAGAATAAACAGAGACTAGTTGAGGGTGAAGTGACGATGAGTGTTGGAAGTAGTTCCAAGATTGATATGATCATTATCGCACACTCCCTATACTTTTGGGATTAGTGTTAAACCTAAATAAATGTTGTTTGGCATTTGCGTTGAGCATGAATATGATTTGATCATGTTTATTGCAATACGGTTATTCATTTAGAGTCAGAGAATAATTGTTGTTCTGTTTACATGAATAAAACCTTCAAATGGTCATTGTCGGTGTCAAAACTGGCGGATCTCGGGTAGGGGGTCCCGAACTGTGCGTCTAGGCAGATGGTAACAGGAGACAAGGGACACGATGTTTTTACCCAGGTTCGGGCCCTCTCGGTGGAGGTAAAACCCTACTCATGCTTGATTAATATTGATGATATGGGTAGTACAAGAGTAGATCTACCATGAGATCAAAGAGGCTAAACCCTAGAAGCTAGCCTATGGTATGATTGTTGTTCGTCCTACGGACTAAAATCCTCCGGTTTATATAGACACCGGAGAGGGCTAGGGTTACACAGAGTCGGTTACAATGGTAGGAGATCTACATATCCGTATCGCCAAGCTTGCCTTCCACGCCAAGGAAAGTCCCATCCGGACATGGGACAGAGTCTTCAATCTTGTATCTTCATAGTTTAGGAGTCCGGCCGAAGATGATAGTTCGGCTATCCGTACACCCCCTAATCCAGGACTCCCTCAGTAGCCCCTGAACCAGGCTTCAATGACGACGAGTCTGGCGTGCATATTGTCTTCGGCATTGCAAGGCGGGTTCGTCCTCCGAATACTTCATAGAAGATTTTGAACACCAGGATAGTGTCCGGCTCTGCAAAATAAGTTCCACGTACCATCATAGAGAGAATAACATTTACACAAGTTCAATCTGCTGACGTATTCCATGGCATGACATCACACCACGGCCAAGCCTTTATTCGAATCATTTTTACTGTTCCACCTCAGCGCGTTTAGCGAGGCGGTTTCCTTGGCACGTCTTGTCAAAGCAGAGATCGTGTCCCCTTATTTCGGTATTCTCATCAATACGGGCGTGGGTAACCCAACCGCGCCATTGATTATGGCGCTTGGGAGATAAGCAAGTTTTACCAGACTGGGACGCATAGTTTTCGTCCGTCCATATAAGGGGATAAGGATCCACCTTGTTACCTACGCCTTCTTCCTCCTTTGCTTGTCCATTTCCGCGCACTCGAGCTCCAACACCCAAGTCCGCACATCTCGCCTCAACCTTCTCCAGCCATGTCCGGAGCGGGAGGCAAGTGGATGGCCTCCTCCGTCATGGAGGGGCACATCAAAAGGCTGAGGAAAGCCGGGTACCTGCACAACGACATTGCGCACCGGCTTCCGGACGAGGGGCAGCTCGTCCCCACCCCCAGGCCCCATGAGAGGGTGGTGTTCCTTCCCCATTTCCTCCGCGGACTGGGCTTCCCACTCCACCCATTTGTCCGGGGGCTCATGTTCCACTACGGCCTGGATTTCCACGATCTGGCCCCGAATTTCATCCTCAACATCTCAGCGTTTATCGTTATGTGCGAGGCCTTCCTCCGCATCACACCCCACTTCGGCTTATGGCTGAAGACCTTCAATGTCAAGCCGAAGGTAGTGGGCGGCCAGCAGGCGGAGTGCGGAGGCGCCATGGTGGGCAAGATGCCCAACGTCACATGGCTCGAGGGCGCCTTCGTGGAAACCATCAAAGGGTGGCAATCGGGGTGGTTCTACATCACCGAACTCTTGGGGAACGTTGCAGAAAATAAAATTCTTTCTACGATTTCACCAAGATCCATCTATGAGTTCATATAGCAACGAGTGATAGTAGTGCATCTACATACCTTTGTAGATCGCGAGCGGAAGCGTTCAAGAGAACGGGGTTGAGGGAGTCGTACTCGTCGTGATCCAAATCACCGATGACCAAGTGCCGGACGGACAACACCTCCGCATTCAACACACGTACAGAGCGGATGACGTCTCCTCCTTCTTGATCCAGCAAGGGGGAAGGAGAGGTTGATGAAGATCCAGCAGCACGACGGTGTGGTGGTGGATGCAGCAGGGTTCCGGCAGAGCTTCGTCGAGCTTCTGCGAGAGGGAGAAGTGTAGCAGGGGAGAGGGAGGCGCCAAGACTTCAGGGTGCGGCTGCCCTCCCTCCCCCTCCTTTATATAGGCCCCCAAGGGGGCGCCGGCCCTGGAGATGAGATCTCCCAAGGGGGGCGGCGGCCAGGGGGGTGGAGTGCCCCCCAAGGCAAGTGGAGCCCCCCCCCACCCTAGGGTTTCCAACCCTAGGCGCAGGGGGGCCCAAGGGGGGGCACACCAGCCCACCAGGGGCTGGTCCCCTCCCCACTTCAGCCCACGGGGCCCTCCGGGATAGGTGGCCCCACCCGGTGGACCCCCGGGACCCTTCCAGTGGTCCCGGTACAATACCGATGACCCCCGAAACTCTCCCGATGGCCGAAACTGCACTTCCTATATATAATTCTTTACCTCCAAACTATTCCGGAACTCCTCGTGACGTCCGGGATCTCATCCAGGACTCCGAACAACTTACGGTTTGCTGCATACTCATATTCATACAACCCTAGCGTCACCGAACCTTAAGTGTGTAGACCCTACGGGTTCGGGAGACATGTAGACATGACCGAGACGGCTCTCCGGTCAATAACCAACAGCGGGATATGGATACCCATGTTGGCTCCCACATACTCCTCGATGATCTCATCGGATGAACCACGATGTCGAGGATTTAAGCAACCCCGTATACAATTCCCTTTGTCAATCGGTACGTTACCTGCCTGAGATTTGATCGTCGGTATCCCAATACCTCGTTCAATCTCGTTACCAGCAAGTCACTTTACTCGTACCGTAATGCATGATCCTGTGACTAGACACTTGGTTACTTTGAGCTCATTATGATGATGCACTACCGAGTGGGCCCAGCGATACCTCTCCGTCATACGGAGTGACAAATCCCAGTCTCGATCCGTGTCAACCCAACAGACACTTTCGGAGATACCTGTAGTGCACCTTTATAGTCACCCAGTTACGTTGTGATGTTTGGTACACCCAAAGCACTCCTACAGTATCCGGGAGTTACAGGATCTCATGGTCTAAGGAAAGGATACTTGACATTGGAAAAGCTCTAGCAAAACGAACTACACGATCTTGTGCTATGCTTAGGATTGAGTCTTGTCCATCACATCATTCTCCTAATGATGTGATCCCGTTATCAATGACATCTAATGTCCATAGTCAGGAAACCATGACTATCTGTTGATCAACGAGCTAGTCAACTAGAGGCTCACTAGGGACATATTGTGTTCTATGTATTCACACGTGTATTACGATTTCCGGATAATACAATTATAGCATGAATAAAAGACAATTATCATGAACAAGGAAATATAATAATAATCCTTTTATTATTGCCTCTAGGGCATATTTCCAACAGTCTCCCACTTGCACTAGAGTCAATAATCTAGTTACATTGTGATGAATCGAACACCCATAGAGTTCTGGTGTTGATCATGTTTTGCTCGCGGAAGAGGTTTAGTCAACGGATTTGCGACATTCAGATCCATATGTATTTTGCAAATATCTATGTCTCCATCTTGAACATTTTCATGGATGGAGTTGAAATGACGCTTGATGTGCATGGTCTTCTTGTGAAACCTGGGCTCCTTGGCAAGGGCAATAGCTCCAGTGTCGTCACAGAAGAGAGTGATTGGCCCCGACGCATTGGGTATGACTCCTAGGTCGGTGATGAACTCCTTCATCCATATTGCTTCATGTGTTGCCTCCAAGGCTGCCATGTACTCCGCTTCACATGTAGATCTCGCCACGGCGCTCTGCTTGCAACTGCACCAGCTTACTGCTCCACGATTCAACATATACACGTATCCGGTTTGTGACTTAGAGTCATCCAGATCTGTGTCGAAGCTAGCGTCGACGTAACCCTTTACGACGAGCTCTTCGTCACCTCCATAAATGAGAAACATGTCCTTTGTCCTTTTCAGGTACTTTAGGATATTCTTGACCGCTGTCCAGTGTTCCTTGCCGGGATTACTTTGGTACCTTCCTACCAAACTTACGGCAAGGTTTACATCAGGTCTGGTACACAGCATGGCATACATAATAGATCCTATGGCTGAGGCATAGGGGATGACACTCATCTCTTCTTTATCTTTTGCCGTGGTTGGGCATTGAGTCGAGCTCAATCTCACACCTTGCAATACACGCAAGAACCCTTTCTTGGACTGATCCATTTTGAACTTCTTCAATATCTTATCAAGGTATGTGCATTGTGAAAGACCTATGAGGCGTCTCGATCTATCCCTATAGATCTTGATGCCTAATATGTAAGAAGATTCTCCAAGGTCCTTCATTGAAAAACACTTATTCAAGTAGGCCTTAATGCTGTCCAAAAGTTCTATATCATTTCCCATCAAAAGTATGTCATCTACATATAATATGAGAAATGCTACAGAGCTCCCACTCACTTTATTGTAAACGCAGGCTTCTCCATAAGTCTGCATAAACCCAAACGCTTTGATCATCTCATCAAAGTGAATGTTCCAATTCCGAGATGCTTGCACCAGCCCATAAATGGATCACTAGAGCTTGCATACTTTGTTAGCATTCTTAGGATCGACAAAACCCTCTGGCTGCATCATATATAGTTCTTCCTTAAGATGGCCGTTAAGGAATGCCGTTTTGACGTCCATCTGCCATATCTTATAATCATAGTATGTGGCAATTGCTAAGATGATTCGGACGGACTTTAGCTTCGCTATGGGAGAGAAAGTCTCATCGTAGTCAACCCCTTGAACTTGCCGATAACCCTTAGCGACAAGTCGAGCTTTATAGATGGTAACATTACCATCCGCGTCCGTCTTCTTCTTAAAGATCCATTTGTTTTCTATCGCTCGCCGATCATCGGGCAAGTCTGTCAAAGTCCATACTTTGTTTTCATACATGGATTCTATCTCGGATTGCATGGCTTCAAGCCATTTGTTGGAGTCTGGGCCCGCCATCGCTTCTTCATAGTTCAAAGGTTCACCGTTGTCTAACAACATGATTTCCAGTACAGGGTTGCCATACCACTCTGGTGTGGAACGTGTCCTTGTGGACCTACGAAGTTCAGTAGCAACTAGATCTGAAGTACCTTGATCATCATTATTAATTTCCTCTCCAGTCGATGTAGGCATCACAGGAACATTTTCCTGAGTTGCACTACTTTCTGGTTCAAGAGGTAGTACTTCATCGAGTTCTACTTTCCTCCCACTTACTTCTTTCGAGAGAAACTCTTTTTCCAGAAAGGATCCGTTCTTGGCAACAAAGATCTTGCCCTCGGATCTTAACTAGAAGGTATACCCAATTGTTTCCTTAGGGTATCCTATGAAGACGCATTTTTCCGAGCTTTTCAGGTTGAAGTTTCTTGACATAAGCATCGCATCCCCAAATTTTTAGAAACGACAGCTTAGGTTTCTTCCCAAACCATAATTCATACGGTGTCGTCTCAACGGATTTAGACGGAGCCCTATTTAAAGTGAATGTAGCTGTCTCTAGAGCGTATCCCCAAAATGATAGCGGTAAATCGGTAAGAGACATCATAGATCACACCATATCCAATAGAGTGCGATTACGACATTCGGACACACCGTTACGCTGAGGTGTTCCAGGCGGCGTGAGTTGTGAAACAATTCCACATTTTCTTAAGTGTGTACCAAATTCGTGACTTAAATATTCTCCTCCACGATCTGATCGTAAGAATTTTATCTTTCGGTCACGTTGATTCTCTACTTCACTCTGAAATTCCTTGAACTTTTCAAAGGTCTCAGACTTGTGTTTCATCAAGTAGACATACCCATATCTACTTAAGTCATCAGTGAGAGTGAGAACATAACGATATCCTCTGCGAGCCTCAACGCTCATTGGACCACACACATCAGTATGTATGATTTCCAATAAGTTGGTTGCTCGCTCCATTGTTCCAGAGAACGGAGTCTTGGTCATTTTGCCCATGAGGCATGGTTCGCATGTGTCAAATGATTCATAATCGAGAGACTCTAAAAGTCCATCAGCATGGAGCTTCTTCATGCGCTTGACACCAATGTGACCAAGGCGGCAGTGCCACAAGTATGTGGGACTATCGTTATCAACTTTACATCTTTTGGTATTCACAGTATGAATATGTGTAACATTACGTTCGAGATTCATTAAGAATAAACCATTGACCATCGGGGCATGACCATAAAACATATCTCTCATATAAATAGAACAACCATTATTCTCGGATTTAAATGAGTAGCCATCTCGCATTAAACGAGATCCAGATACAATGTTCATGCTCAAACTTGGCACTAAATAACAATTATTGAGGTTTAAAACTAATCCCGTAGGTAAATGTAGAGGTAGCGTGCCGACGGTGATCACATCGACCTTGGAACCATTCCCGACGCGCATCGTCACCTCGTCCTTCGCCAGTCTCCGCTTATTCCGCAGCTCCTGTTGTGAGTTACAAATATGAGGAACGGCACCGGTATCAAATACCCAGGAGTTACTACGAGTACTGGTAAGGTACACATCAATTACATGTATATCAAATATACCTTTAGTGTTGCCGGCCTTCTTGTCCGCTAAGTATTTGGGGCAGTTCCGCTTCCAGTGACCCTTCCCTTTGCAATAAAAGCACTCAGTCTCAGGCTTGGGTCCATTCTTTGACTTCATCCCGGCAACTGGCTTACCGGGTACGGCAACATCTTTGCCTTCCTTCTTGAAGTTCTTCTTACCCTTGCCCTTCTTGAACTTGGTGGTTTTATTGACCATCAACACTTGATGTTCTTTCTTGATTTCTACCTCTGCTGAATTTAGCATTGAAAATACTTCAGGAATAGTTTTCACCATCCCCTGCATATTGTACTTCATCACAAAGCTCTTGTAGCTCGGTGGGAGCGACTGAAGGATTATGTCAATGACCGCCTCGTCCGGGAGGTTAATGTCCAGCTGGGACAGGCGGTTGTGCAAACCAGACATTTTGAGTATGTGCTCACTGACAGAACTATTTTCCTCCATCTTACAACTATAGAACTTGTCGGAGACTTCATATCTCTCGACCCGGGCATGAGCTTGGAAAACCATTTTCAGCTCCTCGAACATCTCATATGCTCCGTGTCACTCAAAACGCTTTTGGAGCCCCGGTTCTAAGCTGTAAAGCATGCCGCACTGAACGAGGGAGTAATTATCAGCACGTGACTGCCAAGTGTTCATAACGTCTTGGTTCTCTGGGATGGGTGCTTCACCTAGCGGTCCTTCTAGGACATATGCTTTCTTGGCAGCTATGAGGATGATCCTCAGGTTCCAGACCCAGTCCGTATAGTTGTTGCCATCATCTTTCAGCTTGGTTTTCTCTAGGACCGAGTTGAAGTTCATGTTGACATGAGCGTTAGCCATTTGATCTACAAGACATATTTTGCAAAGATTTTAGACTAAGTTCATGATAATTAAGTTCATCTAATCAAATTATTTAATGAACTCCCACTCAGATTAGACATCCCTCTAGTCATCTAAGTGTTACACGATCCGAGTCGACTAGGTCGTGTCCGATCATCACGTGAGATGGACTAGTCATCATCGGTGAACATCTCCATGTTGATCGTATCTTCCATACGACTCATGTTCGACCTTTCGGTCTCTGTGTTCCGAGGCCATGTCTGAACATGCTAGGCTTGTCAAGTTAACCCTAAGTGTTTTTGCATGTGTAAAACTGTCTTACACCTGTTGTATGTGAACGTAAGAATCTATCACACCCGATCATCACGTGGTGCTTCGAAACGACGAACTTTAGCAACGGCGCACACTTAGGGGAGAACACTTTCTTGAAATTATTATAAGGGATCATCTTATTTACTACCGTCGTTCTAAGTAAACAAGATGCATAAACATAATAAACATCACTTGCAATTATATAGTAGTGACATGATATGGCCAATATCATATAGCTCCTTTGATCTCCATCTTCGGGGCTCCATGATCATCTTCGTCACCGGCATGACACCATGATCTCCATCATTGTGTCTCCATGAAGTTGCTCGCCAACTATTACTTCTACTACTATGGCTAACAGTTTAGCAATAAAGTAAAGTAATTACATGGCGTTAAATCATTGACACGCAGGTCATACAATAATTGAGACAACTCCTATGGCTCCTGCCGGTTGTCATACTCATCGACATGTAAGTCGTGATTCCAATTACAAGAACATGATCTCATACATCACAATATATCATTTATCATTCATCACAACTTCTGGCCATATCATATCACAAAGCAATTGCTGCAAAAACAAGTTAGACGTCCTCTAATTGTTGTTGCATCTTTTACGTGGCTGCAATAGGGTTCTAGCAAGAACGTTTTCTTACCTACGAAAAAGCCACAATGTGATTTGTCAACTTCTATTTACCCTTCATAAGGACCCTTTTCATCGAATCCGCTCCAACTAAAGTGGGAGAGACAGACACCCGCTAGCCACCTTATGCAACTAGTGCATGTCAGTCGGTGGAATCTGTCTCACGTAAGCGTACGTGTAAGGTCGGTCCGGGCCGCTTCATCCCACAATACCGCTGAATCAAAATAAGACTAGTAGCGGCAAGAAATTTGACAAATTCTACGCCCACAACAAATTGTGTTCTACTCGTGCAATAGAGAACTACGCATAGACCTAGCTCATGATGCCACTGTTGGGGAACGTTGCAAAAAATACAATTCTTCCTACGGTTTCACCAAGATCCGTCTATGAGTTCATCTAGCAACGAGTGACAGTAGTGCATCTACATACCTTTGTAGATCGCGAGCGGAAGCGTTCAAGAGAACGGGGTTGAGGGAGTCGTACTCATCGTGATCCAAATCACCGATGACCAAGTGCCGAACGGATAGCACCTCCGCGTTCAACACACATACGGAGCGGATGACGTCTCCTTCTTCTTGATCCAGCAAGGGGGAAGGAGAGGTTGATGAAGATCCAGCAGCACGACGGCATGGTGGTGGATACAGCAAGGTTCGGGCAGAGCTTCGTCGAGCTTCTGCGAGAGGGAGAAGTGTAGCAGGGGAGAGAGAGGCGCCAAGACTTCAGGGACTGGCTGCCCTCCCTCCCCCCTCCTTTATATAGGCCCCCAGGGGGGGCGCCGGCCCTGGAGATGAGATCTCCCAAGGGGGGCGGCGGCCAGGGGGGTGGAGTGCCCCCCAAGGCAAGTGGAGGCGCCCCCCCCCCCCACCCTAGGGTTTCCAACCCTAGGCGCAGGGGGCCCAAGGGGGGCGCACCAGCCCACCAGGGGCTGGTCCCCTCCCCACTTCAGCCCACGGGGCCCTCCGGGATAGGTGGCCCCACCCGGTGGACCCCCGGGACCCTTCTGGTGGTCCCTGTACAATGCCGGTGACCCCCGAAACTCTCCCGATGGCCGAAACTGCACTTCCTATATATAATTCTTTACCTTCGGACTATTCCGGAACTCCTCGTGACGTCCGGGATCTCATCCGGGACTCCGAACAACTTTCGGTTTGCTGCATACTCATATTCATACAACCCTAGCGTCACCGAACCTTAAGTGTGTAGACCCTACGGGTTCGGGAGACATGTAGACATGACCGAGACGGCTCTCCGGTCAATAACCAACAGCGTGATTTGGATACCCATGTTGGCTCCCACATACTCCTCGATGATCTCATTGGATGAACCACGATGTCGAGGATTTAAGCAACCCCGTATACAATTCCCTTTGTCAATCGGTACGTTACTTGCCCTAGATTCGATCGTCAGTATCCCAATACCTCGTTCAATCTCGTTACCGGCAAGTCACTTTACTCGTACCGTAATGCATGATCCCGTGACCAGACACTTGGTCACTTTGAGCTCATTATGATGATGCATTACCGAGTGGGCCCAGAGATACCTCTCCGTCATACGGAGTGACAAATCCCAGTCTCGATCCGTGTCAACCCAACAGACACTTTCATGGATACCTGTAGTGCACCTTTATAGTCACCCAGTTACGTTGTGACGTTTGGTACACCCAAAGCACTCCTACGGTATCCGGGAGTTACACGATCTCATGGTCTAAGGAAAAGATACTTGACATTGGAAAAGCTCTAGCAAAACGAACTACACGATCTTGTGCTATGCTTAGGATTGGGTCGTGTCCATCACATCATTCTCCTAATGATGTGATCCCGTTATAAATGACATCTAATGTCCATAGTCAGGAAACCATGACTATCTGTTGATCAACGAGCTAGTCAACTAGAGGCTCACTAGGGAAATATTGTGGTCTATGTATTCACACGTGTATTACGATTTTCGGATAATACAATTATAGCATGAATAAAAGAAAATTATCATGAACAAGGAAATATAATAATAATCCTTTTATTATTGCCTCTAGGGCATATTTCCAACACGAACCGCGTGACCCTGAATGGGCAGCGGCCCCCGAATTCAGATCTGGCATCCCCACACGGCTCATCTCCTGGAAAGGGAAGGGCCTGCCATGGGGTGACTTGGAAGAGCTGACCGGACTCCAAACCTGCGTCCAAAACCTTGTGAACAAGAAGATCAAGCTCGTCAACATGGTCCAGGTCATGCTCGTCCGCCGGATCCTCCCGTGCCAACAACGGGCCTTCAACTTGTGGGAGTTTGATCCGGCACAGCACCAGACCTTGAGCAGGCTCTTCGACATTACGTACAAAGACGCCTGGAGGGTGCTGTTCAAAGGCGTCGAGGCTCCCGCACCGCTAAAGAACATCGCGGATTCTGCTCGCAGCGTCAAGCTGGCGAGGTAAGCTATTTTACCCTTTATGGGACACTTGTTTTTCATAGTTTGACTCTATGCGGGATCTAAACTCCCTTACCTTTGACAGGCCTGGCAGAAGAAGTCCGGGCAGGTTAACTGTCCGGCCCCCTTACCAGAAGACCCAGCGTACGCCCAATTAACGGGGTTGCTGGCTCCGGCGCCTTACGTGGTGCCGGAGAAGAAGGTCAAGAAGAAGGCCACGGGAACCCGAAAGAGTTCCCGTCATCAGGTGTTATCGGACTCATCGTCCGATGACTCCGAGGCGGACTCCTCCTGTGAAGACAAGGAGGAGAAAAGGGAGGCTTCTCCCCCAGCGGGGGGAGAAAAGGGAGGGTCCAAGAAGGGAAGGACCCTTCCTCCAGACTGTTCCACCAACGCCGACGACGGCGAAGAGGAGTAGCCTTCGAGGACCAAGCCCCTGGCGAGATCGTAAGTGTCCGGATTCCAGAATAACTCATGATTTTTCTTTCGTCGCATAGTGTCCTCTAACACCGAATACAACCATGTAGCCCGCCCAAGGACGATCTCCCCGCTTCGTCGAGCGGCTCCCTGGATTCGTCGGATGTGAATAGCACTTCACTTCCGACCGCCTCCTCCCCCCGTGACGCAGACGATGCCGAGGTGGGGTCCCAGAAGGGGCCCGGCCAGGAGGAGGAGGTTCCGAAGGTGCCGCAGGGCAACCTCCCAGACTTTGGGCACGAGGGGGGTCAACCCCAAAGGGTTCTGAGTTCGGCCCTGGACCAGACTCCGCACCGTAACCTTTAGTGGTTCCGGAGTCTGGCGGGCGGCCCCTTCGTAAGAAGGGCGAGACTGCGACGCCGGTGACCTCCGTCCAACCGGAGGCGTCGGATAATTTGCTGGAGGCGCTCAATGGCGCCTCCATCAACGAGGAGCACCGCACTGTTATGAGTGCGGTGATCTAGAAAGTTCAGTCCGCCAAGAGCGGGCTGACTGAAGCCTGTACCAGCCTTCTAACAAGCTTTGAGGTAAGTTTTTAAGATATGTAAGTAGCCCCTGATGCTCAGTTTGGTGTTCGGAAAGAAAAGCCGAACTGAGGATCTAAAAATATATACGCAGGAGTCTAACATAAGCATGTCAATATGGGAATGCAGGTTGCGCTGCTGACCTCTGCCGCACTGACTGCGGAGGTCAATGCGTTGAAGTAGAGCCTCGAGACGTCCGAGAACGAGCTTGGCCGTGCCACGAAGCAGCTCGAGGACAAGGAAGGTAAGTAATACCTTATTAAAATAATACCTTATAGAAAGGTTTTGGTTGCAAAAAATGACAGGAATAACATGAGTATTGCAAGGGCCAAGAACAAGGTGGCAACCCTGAAGGAAGCGGTGTCCAAGGCTGAAAGCAATGCGGCCGCGGAACACACCGAGCGAGAGAAGCAGGAGGCGCGGGTGGCGGAGGTGCGGCAAGAGCTCCAGGATCTCATGGAAAAACACGAGAGTTTGGAGCATGACTCGAAGACTCGAGAGTCCGAGCTTGCCTCGGCTCTTGAGAGTGCCAAAGCCGCTAAGGCCGAAGCCCAAAATGCCCTCCAGGAAATTGAGGCGATAAAAAAGATAGCGACGGGTAAGGCATTCTTCATGCAAAGCAAGCATGTAAAAGTGAATTACTTGTTACTTACCCGAATCCGGAGCTCTCCAGGAGCATTCGCAGATCTGCCCCACAGTGTATCCGATGCTGCCGCATTCTACCGGGCCGAGGAAGGGAGCTCGACGGAGAAGGTATTCTGGTCTCAGTATGCTGAGGCCGGACATCCGGTGCCCCTAAGCGACCAGCTGAAGCAGCTGGTCGAGCTCCACAAGGTGGCCGAACAGGCCATGAAGGGCCTCATAGTTCGGCTGTGGCCTAAAGAAGCCATACCTGTGATCTACTTCGGTCTGGTGCGGCGGCTGGTGGACGCCTGTCCATGGATTGAAGTCATCAAGCATTCCGTCTGCATTGAAGGTGCCCGCCGGGCCCTTGCCCATGCTAAAGTGCACTGGGGCAAGATGGACACCGAGAAGCTTGTGACGGACGCGCCACCGCCGGGCAAGGAGTATCGCACGCCCCAGATGTACTATAAGGGTGTCCTGAAGGGTGCCCGCCTTATAGCGGGTGAATGCTCCAAAGATGTAATTTTTGAGTAGACTCGCATTTTGTTATCCTGTGCGCTGAAAACTTTGTTCATATGTGCTAAGCAACACTTGTTAATTTAAAATATTACCTTCTGTGCAGCCGTTTATCAAATTTGAGAGATGGCAATTTGTTGGCTTCAGCCCCCATGCCACGAGTGCTGGGGTGTTCGGGATAAACTTGAGCGCTCTTGTTCCCATTTTTGGGTCCTTCGAGGGAGGCGCTCAAGACAACGAACGAGGCAACTGGACTTATAATGCTTGAACACTCCCACTTAGCCATAGAATTCTATAATTTTAAATTTCGGCGAAGCCCCTAGTGTTCGGAAGACCGAATTCGGGGCGCTATCCACGCCTGGGCCGGACAAAGCCGGCTCCTTGCTCTAAGCGGCATAAGTCTTTAGGGACTCGAAAAAACCTCTCGAACAGCGACTGGCTCTCGCCCTATCATGACGGTCAGTTTTAGCTTTCTCCACTGAGGTGCTCAACCTAGCTCAACTGGGGCACAATCGCAGTGGTTCTCCCAGCGCTACCTTAGCCAATATAACGGAACGTAAGGTACCAAAACATGGGAGCGGTGCAAACCCAACTATTGACCCAAGACATGATTCAGAGCTGATGCATATAATGCTATAAGTTCGGGGTGCCGCACTTGTGAAAGTGTTCGGACATATCACACCGTATTTTGGGGAACTTAAGCCCCTGGTGTATTTGGCCGTACCAAAGCGTACGGATGCAACATGTCATAAGTGAACATGTATAAATAGAAAAGGGAATGCAATAATAGGCAAAAAGTGATGCATTGTTTATTCAAAAAATACTGCAATGAAAGCAGAACGATACAAATAGTGCGATAAGCAAGGGATGGGACTATTTAACATGTCTCCCTCCAGGGGTAGGCTGTGGGATGGTATGTAAAACAGGTATACTGCTCGTAATAGAGACCACCTGGATACTCGACGTAGCTTTTCTGCTTCCCTGGCTGTTGCATCTTGAGTTCGGCGATTCCACTGCCGGACAGGGCTTCTTGAAAACGGAGTCCTGCGAATAAGAGAAAAAAGAATGACACAACTGGGCATGCCGTGGTCGTGCCCCTCCCCCTGTGCCCATGGTATCTCCAGAGCATAGTTATGTACGCGTGGTACTGGTCTCGCGATTTCGCGAGGGCTGGGGTTGGGGCCGCATTGCTACGCGTGCTCGGAACGTGCCAGGTGGTCTTGTTGTAGGTTACTCCGGGCGCGCTTGACGGTGTCCGCCGCTTGACAGCTGGACTCGAGAATTGCCTTAAGAGGCTGCTTTGTACTTCCGCTGTGAGAGCCGTTGTATGCTCCTCCGTTCGGAGAGAGCGTTCGGTGTTTTCGTTGACCGTAATGACTCCTCGAGGGCCTGGCATCTTGAGCTCTAGGTATGCGTAGTGCGGCACCGCATTGAACTTTGCAATGCGGTTCGTCCAAGCAGTGCATGATAGCCGCTGCGGAACGGGACTATGTCGAAGATTAACTCCTCACTTCGGAAGTTATCCGGGGATCCGAAGACCACTTCAAGTGTAACGGAGCCTGTACAGTTGGCCTCTACACCTGGTATGACGCCTTTGAAGGTCGTCTTTGTGGGTTTAATCCTTGAGGGGTCTATGCCCATCTTGCACACTGTATCCTGATAAAGCAGGTTCAGGCTGCTGCCGCCGTCCATCAGGACTCTAGTGAGGTGAAATCCGTCGACGATTGGGTCTAGAACCAATGCGGCGAACCCGCCATGGCGGATGCTAGTGGGGTGGTCCCTTCGATCAAAAGTGATCGGGTAGGAGGACCACGGATTGAACTTTGGGGCGACTGGCTCCATCGCATATACGTCCCTGAGTGCACGCTTCCTCTCCCTTTTGGGTATGTGGATTGCGTATATCATGTTCACCATTCGCACTTGTGGGGGGAAACCCTTCTGTCCTCTATTGTTCGGTGGCCGGGTCTCCTCCTCGTCATTGCTATGCAGCCCCTTGTCATTGTTTTCGGCAATTAACTTGCCTGCCTGCTTGAACACCCAACAATCCCTGTTGGTGTGATTGGCTGGCTTTTCGGGGGTGCCCTGTATCTGGCACGAGCGATCGAGTATTCGGTCCAAATTGGACGGGCCCGGAGTATTTCTTTTGAATGGCTTTTTCCGCTGACCGTGTTTAGAGCCTCTGAATCCGGCATTGACTGCCGTATCTTCAGTATTATCACCGTTAATGCGGCGCTTGTGCTTATTGCGACGCGACCTGCCGTTGCTGTCCTTGGTATCCGAACTACCAGGGTTTTTGGTCAGGTTGTTACTGCGAGCTAGCCAGCTATCCTCTCCCGCGCAGAAGCGGGTCATGAGTGATGTGAGGGCTGCCATGGATTTCGGCTTTTCCTGTCCTAGGTGCCGGGCAAGCCACTCGTCGCGGATGTTATGTTTGAAGGCAGCAAGGGCCTCTGCATCCGGACAGTCAACGATTTGATTTTTCTTGGTTAAGAACCGTGTCCAGAATTGTCTGGCCGATTCGTCTGGCTGCTGAATTATGTGGCTTAGGTCATCGGCGTCTGGTGGTCGCACATATGTGCCCTGGAAGTTATCATGGAATGCGGCTTCCAGGTCTTCCCAACGCCCAATTGATTCTGCTGGCAGGCTGTTGAGCCAATGCCGAGCTGGTCCTTTAAGCTTGAGTGGGAGGTATTTGATGGCGGGTAGATCATCACCGCGGGCCATGTGGATGTGAAGGAGATAGTCCTCGATCCAAACCGCAGGATCTGTTGTGCCGTCGTATGACTCAATGTTTACGGGTTTGAAACCCTCGGGGATTTGATGATCCATTACTTTGTCTGTGAAGCATAGTGGGTGTGCGGCACCTCTGTATTGGGCTATATCATGACGCATCTCAAATGAGCTTTGTCTACTGTGTTCGGCCCGGCTGGAATTGCTGTATCCGGCGTGACGGTTGTCATCACGTATCGTGGGGCACCCACGCGATCCGTATATCGATCTTGTTTGTCTTGCCTTGTCCTCCAATATGTCTCGCAAGTCTGGCGCATTCCCCTGTGGCTTTGTACTTTTCGAGCGACGCCGGGGTGCGGCCTTAGTGGAGGGCCTAGAGGCCTCTCTATCACGGCCACGAGGTGGCAGGTCGGCCGTATTGTGCGCTGGTGATGTAGGTTTGGGTGCTTCCTCCTCTAATCGGGGTAGCAACCTGCGTTTTGGGTAGCTCTTGGAGGGGCGTTCGAGTTCATACTCTTCGGCCGCAAGGACTTCAGTCCATCTGTCGACTAGAAAGTCTTGGTCAGCTCTGAGTTGTTGCTGCTTTTTCTTGAGGCTGCTTGCCGTGGCCATAAGCCTGCGTTTGAAACGCTCTTGTTCGACGGGATCCTCAGGCACGACAAATTCGTCGTCATTGATGCTTGCCTTGTCTTCGGAGGGAGGCATATAATTATCGTCCTCTACCTCTCTGTCTGCCGCTCTCTCACGAGGGCTGGCTTCTTCATCCTCCTGCGCTGAATCCTGCCGGAGGGGGTTGTATTCGGCACTATCCGGGGTGTTATTGTCTCCGGTGCCGGAATCTCCATTTTTGCTGTGGCGGGATTTAGAGCGGCGCCGCTGACGCCGGCGCTTAGGCTGTTTTTTTGGAGGGGTCGTCCTCCGTTGTTCCATCGCCGTTCCCATCCTTTGGGATGTCCACCATGTAAATGTCGTATGACGAGGTGGCCTTCCAGTGCCCTGTAGGCGCTGGTTCTTGGTCGTCTTCTGCATCATCGTCCATACCGTCGATGTCTTAGGAGTCGAAGTCGAGCATGTCGGTTAAATCATCGACAATGGCTACAAAGTGGGTGGTGGGTGGGCGTTGAATTTCTTCGTCGTCCGCATCCCAACCTTCCTGACCATAGTCCGGCCAGGGCTCTCCTGATAAAGAGAGAGACTTTAGTGAATTCAGGATGTCGCCAAAGGGCGAGTGCTGAAAGATGTCCGCGGTAGTGAATTCCATAACCGGCGCCCAATCGGATTTGATTGGCAGGGGCACGGGAGGTTCGGAGTCCGGAGAGGAGTTTGGCACCTCGGAGTCACGGGCTTTGCGAAGGACAGGGTTGGTATTCGGCTCTATCGCCGTAGAGGTAGCATCCCCCGAGGCGGTGTCCAGCCACCCGTCCTCGATCGGCGCAGTCGGCTCCAAGCTAAGGGTCGGAGCGGACACTTGTGCGGCCTCCAAGGCACTGTCCGGCAGCAGAGCTAGATCATGCCCATCGTGACAGTGCAGCGCGCTTGGCTGTGGCTCGAATCCGTCGAAGATCAAGTCTCCGCGGATGTCAGCCGTGTAGTTCAAACTCCCAAATCTGACTTGATGGCCAGGGGCGTAGCTTTCGATCTGCTCCAGATGGCCAACTGAATTGGCCCGCAGTGCAAAGCCGCCGAATACGAAGATCTGTCCGGGGAGAAAAGTCTCACCCTGGACCGCGCGTTGTTGATGATTGAAGGAGCCATCGGGCCTATAGGTGACGACACAGAGGAACTCTCAATGAAAGCACCAATGTCGGTGTCAAAACCGGCGGATCTCGGGTAGGGGGTCCCGAACTGTGCGTCTAGGCGGATGGTAACAGCAGACAAGGGACGCGATGTTTTTACCCAGGTTCGGGCCCTCTCGGTGGAGGTAAAACCCTACTCCTTCTTGATTAATATTGATGATATGGGTAGTACAAGATTAGATCTACCACGAGATCAGAGAGGCTAAACCCTAGAAGCTAGCCTATGGTATGATTTTTGTTCGTCCTACGGACTAAAACCCTCCGGTTTATATAGACACCGGAGAGGGCTAGGGTTACACAGAGTCGGTTACAATGGTAGGAGATCTACATATCCGTATCGCCAAGCTTGCCTTCCACGCCAAGGAAAGTCCCATCCGGATACGAGACGGAGTCTTCAAACTTATATCTTCATAGTTTAGGAGTCCGGCCGAAGATGATAGTTCGGCTATCCGGACACCCCCTAATCCAGGACTCCCTCAGTCATACACCCAATGAAAATAGTTTGTTGGATCTCGATCGTAGTGATACACATATTCGTAATATTGATGCTAAAAGATGCAAAGTTAATAATGATAGTGCAACTTATTTGTGGCACTGCCGTTTGGGTCATATCGGTGTAAAGCACATGAAGGAACTCCATAAAGATGGATTTTCAGAATCACTTGGTTATGAAACATTTGATGCTTACGAACCGTGCCTTTTTTGGCAAGATGACTAAAACTCCGTTCCTCGGAACAATGGAACGAGCTATTGACTTATTGGAAATAATACATACCGATGTATGCGATCCGATGAGTGTTAAGGCTCGCGGCGTGTATCGTTATTTTCTGACCTTCATAGATGATTTGAGCAGATATGGGTATATCTACTTGATGAAACATAAGTCTGAAACATTTGAAAAGTTCAAAGAATTTCAGAGTGGAAAATCATCGTAACAAGAAAAATAAAGTTTCTACGATCTGATCGTGGAGACGAATATTTGAGTCACGAGTTTGGTCTTCATTTGAAACAATGTGAAATAGTTTCGCAACTCACGCCACCTGGAACACCACAATGTAATGGTGTGTCCGAACATCGTAATCGTACTTTACTAGATATGGTGCGATCTATGATGCCTCTTATCGATTTACCATTATCGTTTTGGGGTTATACATTAGAGACAGCTGCATTCACGTTTAATAAGGCACCATCTAAATCCGTTGAGATGACACCGTATGAACTATGGTTTAGCAGTAAACCTAAGTTGTCGTTTCTTAAAGTTTGGAGTTGCGATGCTTATATGAAAAAGGATTTCAACTTGATAAGCTCGAACCCAAATCGGAGAAGTGCGTCTTCATAGAAAACCCAAAGGAAACTGTTGGGTACACCTTCTATCACAGATCTGAAGGAAAAACATTTGTTGCTAAGAATGGATCCTTTCTTGAGAAGGAGTTTCTCTCAAAAGAAGTGAGTGGGAGGAAAGTAGAGCTTGGTAAGGTAATTTGTACCTTCTCCCGAATTGGAAAGTAGTTCATCACAGAAATCAGTTCCAGCGATTCCTACACCAATTAGTGAGGAAGCTAATGATGATGATCATGAAACTTCAGATCAAGTTACTACAAAACCTCGTAGGTCTTCCAAAGTATAGTCTGCACCAGAGTGGTATGGTAGTCCTGTTCTGGAAGTCATGTTACTAGACCATGATGAACCTATGAACTATGAGGAAGCGATGATGAGCCCAGATTCCGTGAAATGGCTTGAGGCCATGAAATCTGAGATGGGATCCATGTATGAGAACAAAGTGTGGACTTTGGTGGAGTTGCTCAATGATCGGCAAGCCATATTGTATAAATGGATCTTCAAGAGGAAGACAGATGCTGATAGTAGTGTTACTATCTACAAAGCTCGACTTGTCGCAAAAAGGTTTTCGACAAGTTCAAGGTGTTGACTACAATGAGATTTTCTCAACTGTAGCGATGCTTAATCTGTCCGAATCATGTTAGCAATTGCCACATTTTATGAAATCTGGCAAATGGATGTCGAAACTGGATTCCTTAATGGTTTTCTTAAAGAAGAATTGTATATGATGCAACCAGAAGGTTTTGTCAATCCTAAAGGTGCTAACAAAATGTGCAAGCTCCAGCGATCCATCTATGGACTGGTGCAAGCATCTCCGAGTTGGAATATACGCTTTGATAAGTTGATCAAAGCATATAGTTTTATACAGACTTGCGGTGAGGCCTGTATTTACAATAAAGTGAGTGGGAGCACTACCGCCTTTCTGATAAATATATGTGAGTAACATATTATTGATCAGAAATGATGTAGAATTTTTCTAGAAAGCATAAAGGAATATTTGAAAGGAGTTCTTTAAAAGAAAGACCTCAGTAAAGCTACTTACATATTGAGCATCAAAATCTATTGAGATAGATCAAGACGCTTGATAAGTTTTTCAATAAGTACATACCTTGTCAAGATTTTGAAGTAGTTCAAAATGGAACAATCAAAGATAGAGTTCTTGCCTATGTTGCAAAGGTGTGAAATTGAGTAAGACTTAAATCCCGACCACGGCAGAAAATAGAAAAGAGAATGAAAGTCATTCCCTATGCCTCAGTCATAGGTTCTATAAAGTATGCTATGCTATGTACCAGACCTATTGTATACCTTGTTCTGAATTTGGTAAGGGAATACAATAGTGATCTAGGAGTAGATCACTGGACATTGGTCAAGAATATCCTTAGTGAGGACTAAGGAAATATTTCTCGATTATGAAGGTGATAAAAGAGCCCATCGTAAAGAGTTACATCGGTGCAAGCTTTTACACCGATCCAGATGACTCTAAGTCTCAATCTGGATACATATTGAAAGTGGGAGCAATTAGCTAGAGTAGCTCCGTACAGAGCATTGTATACATAGAATATTTGCAAAATACATACGGCTCTGAATGTGACAGACCCGTTGACTAAGCTTCTCTCACGAGCAAAACATGATCACACCTTAGTACTCTTTGGGTGTTAATCACATAGCGATGTGAACTAGATTATTGACTCTAGTAAACCCTTTGGGTGTCGGTCACATGACGATGTGAACTATGGGTGTTAATCATGTACAGATATGAATATTGGCGTTAAATCACATGGCGATGTGAACTAGATTATTGACTCTAGTGCAAGTGGGAGACTGAAGGAAATATGCCCTAGAGGCAATAATAAAGTTATTATTTATTTCCGTATTTCATGATAAATATTAATTATTCATGCTAGAATTGTATTAACCGGAAACATAATACATGTGTGAATACATAGACAAACATAGTGTCACTAGTATGCCTCTACTTGACTAGCTCGTTAATCAAAGGTGGTTAAGTTTCCTAACCATAGACATGAGTTATCATTTTATTAACGGGATCACATCATTAGGAGAATGATGTGATTGACTTGACACATTCCGTTAGCTTAGCACTTGATCGTTTAGTATGTTGCTATTGCTTTCTTCATGACTTATACATGTTCCTACAACTATGAGATTATGTAACTCCCGTTTAC
Organism: Triticum dicoccoides; assembly: GCF_002162155.2. NCBI lineage: Eukaryota > Viridiplantae > Streptophyta > Magnoliopsida > Poales > Poaceae > Triticum > Triticum dicoccoides. The sequence goes on along the minus strand of NC_041381.1, from coordinate 241,847,528 downwards.
CAGAGGAACACTTTGTGTGCTACCAAACGTCACAACGTAACTGGGTGATTATAAAGGAGCTCTACAGGTGTCTCCGAAGGTACATGTTGGGTTGGCGTATTTCGAGATTAGGATTTGTCACTCCAATTGTCGGAGAGGTATCTCTCGGCCCACTCAGTAATGCACATCACTATAAGCCTTGCAAGCATTGTAACCAATGAGTTAGTTGTGGGATGATGTATTACAGAACAAGTAAAGAGACTTGCCGGTAACGAGATTGAGCTAGGTATTGAGATACCGACGATCGAATCTCGGGTAAGTAACATACCGATGACAAAGGAAACAACGTATGTTGTTATGCGGTTTGACTGATAAAGATCTTCGTAGAATATGTAGGAGCCAATATGAGCATCCAGGTTCCGCTATTGGTTATTAACCGGAGACGTGTCTCGGTCATGTCTACATTGTTCTTGAACCCGTAGGGTCCGCACGCTTAAGGTTTCGATGACAGTTATATTATGAGTTTATGAGTTTTGATGTATCGAAGGAGTTCAGAGTCCCGAATGAGATCGGGGACATGACGAGGAGTCTCGAAATGGTCGAGACGTAAAGATCGATATATTGGACGACTATATTCAAACATCGAAAGTGTTCCGAGTGATTCGGGTATTTTCGGGGGTACCGGGGAGTTACGGGAATACGAGGAAGAAGCAATGGGCCTCATGGGCCAAGTGGTGGAAGAGAGGAGGCAGGGCGCGCGGCCCCCCTAGCCCAAACCGAATTGGACTAGGGGGCCGGCCCCCCTTTCCTCTTTTTCCTCCCCCTCCTTCCTTCTCCTTCTCCTTCCCTTCCTTCCCCTCTCCTAGTTGGACTAGGAAAGGAGGGAGTCCTACTCCCGGTGGGAGTAGGACTCCTCCCTGGCGCGCCCTCCCTTGGCCGGCCGCCCCTCCCCTTGCTCCTTTATATACGGGGGCAGGGGGCACCTCTAGGCACAACAACAATTGATCTCCAAGATCTCTTAGCCGTGTGCGGTGCCCCCCTCCACAATAGTCCTCGATAATATTGTAACAGTGCTTAGGTGAAGCCCTGTGACGGTAGAACATCAAGATCATCACCACGCCGTCGTGCTGACGAAACTGTTCCCCGACACCCTGCTGGATCGGAGTCCGGGGATCGTCATCGAGCTGAACGTGTGCTAGAACTCGAAGGTGTCGTAGTTTCAGTGCTTGATCGGTCGGGCCGTGAAGATGTACGACTACATCAACCGCGTTGTTCTAACGCTTCCGCTTTCGGTCTACGAGGGTACGTGGACAACACTCTCCCCTCTCGTTGCTATGCATCACCATGATCTTGTGTGTGCGTAAGAATTTTTTTAAATTACTACGTTCCCCAACATCTTGCTGGTCAGCTTCGACTGCCGCATCGTGCCAACACTGATGCCATAGCCAACAAAGTTGCCCAAATGCCTCAGAAGCGTGCTCGTGTGCTGAATGACCGAAAGCTTCTCGTTTCACTTCATCAGAAGCAGGATAGGCATCATGACTAGATGAAGCGCCAGATGCAAAGTCTCCTTGTTGATGTCAATCGCATACGCAACCTCGCCACCAAAAACTCATTCATTGCTTATGAAGCCTGTCAGCGTGCCTGGAAGTGCCTTACTCTACCATGCTCTGAAGATGATCTTCAAGCAGATGGCTTCACTGAAAAGTTCAAGTTTGACTCCAGGCCTCCACAGTCAGCAAGTTGGCGTCCGACACCTTCAATTGAAGATTCTGAGTACTCATCTTTGGCTCCGACTGTTGTTTCCAGAGTCATTGATGAGGAAGACGACACCACTTCACCAGCCATGGCTTCACTGCATTACCATTCTGCATCAGGCCCCTCTGCACCGCCAAACTCCACCGTCGACCCTGCTGCCCCAACATCTTCACGAACACCGCATGGGAACGCTTCGACACTGTATGTCTTCACTCCTTTTTGGTCATTACTGACAAAAGGTGGAGAAGCATATGAGTTTATAGTCTTCAAGCGGGTCTATATGGGTCAGGTGCTTATTTTTGTTAAGTTTTGCAACTCCCGTTCTTGAACTATTGGTGTTTAAGTTGTAACACTTAAAACTTGATTGTCATCTGCCACTTTTGCTGCTACCGTTTATTGCGATGATAAATTCCGCATGAAGTCATTCTGCAGACGCCCATTTTTGATTGTGCATGTCATTATCTTCATTACATTCTTGCTTGCATGATGAATTGTCTTCATGAATTGAAGGAGATCTCAACAAAGCAGAACCTGCCATGTGTATTTGCATTCAAAGGCAAAACTACTTATATGCACATCTTCAGGGGGAGCCCTCTCAACTTCATGAAGACAATAACTGCATTCTTTAACTTACACATATTTTTATCCCCGTTGAAAACTTCCACCAGTTTGTCATCAATCACCAAAAAGGGGGAGATTGTAAGTGCATCTAGTGCCACCCCTAGTTGGTTTTGGAGTATTGACGACAAACTTGGTTGAGAGACTATTGTTTTTGTGAGAATTACAGGACAACACAGGTAGAAGTCCCTTATAGATTCGGTTTACCTACCAAAGATGACCCCTAAAAATGTGTGAAGACATTGAAGACAATGGTGGTTCGTGAAGACATTCACGTCGAAGATAATGACGTGTCAAGACATTCACTTGAAGACAATGAAGTGCAAAGACATAGTTTCTTTCGTAGTTTCATTTTCTTCTTACTTGAGTCATAGGAACCACTGTATTGTTAAGTGGGGTCAAAGTGAACAAAGTCAGAAGACTGACGTGATGCTAAACCAAACCCTATGTCTTCGAGTGAAGATAATGAGAGCAAATCTTATCCAGAGTTGGATGAGTCAGCTTTGCTTGTAGCCCAAGCCAAGCTGCCGCATGTGTTTGAAATCCGACTGTTGGACCCATGTCGGTTCCTTAGTGACCAAGGGTCATTTCGGACATATCATGTCGGGTTGCCTCCTGGCTATAAATAGCCTAGCCCCTACACCATAAATTGGTGGCTGCTCAGAGTTATTGAACGACTTTGTCATTTGAGAGCAACCCACCTCCGAAGCCTTTGAAAGAGAGATCCTTGCGAAGACAAAGCCCAAAACACCCAGAGCCAAAGAGTGTTAGGCATCACTAAAGTCTTTCTGTATGTGTGATTTGAAGACTTATTACACTTGAGGACTGTGTATCCTCCAGCCGGTTAGGCGTCACGTTCTGAGGATCCAAGAGTCATTGTGGATTGTCGGTGAACGGAGTCTGTGAAGGTTTGGAAGTGTACCTTGAAGAGTTACCAGAGTGATTGGGCAAGGACTAAGTGTCCTTAGCTCAAGGAGAATAAGGTGAAGACGTGGTCTTCTGAGTTCAAAGCAACTGGAACTGTACATAATCCTTGTCTTCGTCAAGCTACTAGTTCTATCACTTTCCTTTACTTACCATTTAGCTTCGTGAAGTCATTGCTTGGTTGCCCTGTTTGGCTTCACTGTGTGAAGACAATCTCTCTATTTGCATAATTGGCTTCATACTGTCTTCCTATTCCGATCTGTTCTACCTAGCTGTTATTTGTCTTCGTGCTTTCATTGTATTGCTTACCTGACTATGGCATGTCTAGTGTAGTTTATCTTCCGCTGCATATCACATAGGTTCTTTTTGGTTGTCTGTCTTCGAAGACATTGAGTCTTTGAAGACTTTCATAAAAATCGCCTATTCACCCCCCCCCTCTAGTTGATAATTAGCACTTTCAGAGACAAGAAATATTGTGTTCAATGAGATGTTTCAGTCTATTGCCTAGAACTAGCATGTTCTCTAGCCAACACCCAGCCAATCTAGGAGACACACACCCTCCGAAAGTAAAAAAGATAGAGGTTGTTTGGTAATGAATCCCTTGCTCTTGTGCTTCAAAAGATAATCTCCTCAAAACTTTAATTCTCTCAAGATTTGGCTATGCATTTGGAGAAGTAGGAGTGAAAAGTAAGAGGGGATTAGATCACAAACGGTTTGCTTGGGTGGAGTGGAAAACCCTTTTAAATCATCATAAGGAGGTGCAGATCTCTCTTAGAAGTTAGAATATATGATGGGAGTGGAGTTTGCTTCGAGTGAATTGGTGGGATAAGTGGGGCGGGGGGGGGGGGCATATATATGCGGGACCAGAAATCTAACCATTACCAACTTTATTGCACAGTTTGGAGGTTCCGACTGAAATTGCTCAGTGGCTCCGAAGTGAATAAAAGTAGCAACTTTCATATGCATCCCTAGGTCTGAAAACAATCGGTGGCTCCGAAGTAAACACTTCAAAATTGGCACACTCTCTCTTAGCGCTTTGGAAGTTCTGACTAGTTTTGCTCGGAATTCCGACATGGTAATGGGAGGTTTACCAAATGCTTCGGTGGTTTTGAATGGAATGGTGGGAGTCTTCGAGTGAATAAGATGTGTACACCACTTATATCTAGGTGATTCGATGGCCTCGAGTGGAAGTGCTTCGGCACCAGCGAGTTAAATGAAACTAGGAAGATATTGTGGAATCTTTGAAGGATTTCGAGGAGTTTTTGGAGTTTGATCTTTAAGAACATGGAGCAAATGGTTTATTACCATATTGTCATCCCCTTTTGATATTATAGGAATGCATATGGACTCAATGTGATCTCGGATCACATATAATAATGTAGAATCCTTTGACTTGTCCAACACACTTCTTTTTAAGCATTTTTATGGGTCATCTTTCATTTCTGTGTTGTACATAAAATAATATTTTCTGAAATATACTTTGAAGGAGACATTAGTTCCATGAGATATGTTGACATGAATTACCAAAATCCACCTTGAGAATTAGATGCACTTTCAAGAGACCATAGCCATCGAACTTTGTAATGGGTCCCTTTCGGACATGTGGTGTTTTGGGTCCACAAATGACTTCTTCGCGTGTCTTGTGTATTGCGCTCGTGGCGAGGCCACAAGATAACACGATCATGTGTGGACATATATATTGGTATATTTCTCTATATGTTTGGTCAAAATTATTTTTTTACTTACGATAAACTCTATAACTTCAATTAATTTGGAAGGAAGGAGTAATTAAAATTTGATATTATGTGCATTGAGTGCTTCACCGGTATTTACACATGAATAGCCAGTTGTTATGTTCCTTTCCCTTGGATATGTGCATGAAGTACGTGAGCTTAAAACAAACGAGCAAAACAATGAGGCGTAATATTATCTCGTATCTGTATTGGTTGCAGCGACTTCTTACAGTAAAACCAAACTTTTAAAGAATGCACTATCCGTATGTTTATGAACCTTGAAGCTTCCAGCGAAGCCGCAAGCCTGCAAGCAAAACTAACAAGTGGAAACGCATACACAAGTAATCGTGACAGACGCATGTCACGGGCGGCTATCGTCTTGCTGTAGTAATGATCAACTCAACTGCCGGGGCGGCTGCTCCTGGTACTCATTGACATTGGCCAGTCAGTACTGCTGCATGGGGGAGTTGAGCCCCTCCTGCATGGCCATGGGGTGCGGTGCGTTGTGCCGCTTGGACAAGGACGTCATGGCCAGCGACTCCCTGAAGGACGCCCGCCGCTCAAGGCGCTTCACGGTGAACCGCGTGTAGGCGACGCGGAGGTAGGGCGCGGCGGCCTCCTTGACCTTGAGGACGAAGAAGAAGGTGATGCGGTAGGCCAGGAGGAGTATGAAGATCATGGCTAGGTCTAGCCACTTGGAGTAGCTGACGCTCAGCCCCATCATGTTGGTGATGATGAACTCGCCAGTCAGCTTCTCCCTTCCCGGCGTCATCGGCTCGAACTCCAGCCCGAGCAGGTCGTTCTTGTATGCACCCTGCATGCCAAGGCAGTGCTTTCAGTTTCAGATGCATGCTAGCTAGTAGGATTTTACTTGCATAATCCATTGCAGCTGACCGATCAAAAGCTTAAAGCTGTACCTTCAAACCCCAAGATCCGTAGACAATGTAGGACACTGGGTATTTCCAAAATATCTTGGGAAGTTCTGGAAGGAGCCGGAAGAATCCAGACGTCAACATCATGATCCCCTGCAAAATGCAAGCATCGACCCTGTCAGACACCAGGATGCACGTGCCAAGTGATGAAATACATATACTATAGAAGAAGAAAATATTGGTTGCAGAATTACAATGACGCCGGCGCCAAGGATGAGCCCCATGAGGAAGTTGGGCACAAGAGCGGAGATGATCATCATGAGGCTCTCGATGACGGAGACGCCACCATAGAGGTTGAGGGCGAAGAAGGCGAAGTAGCTGAATCCTGGCCGGAACTTGACCATCCAGTATGTGATGGAGGCGCTGGCCCAGGACATGGTCAACAGGAACGGCATGGAGGAGAGGAAGTTGGAGATGATGTAGGCGGCGACGCCGTAGTGGCCGTTCTGCCGCTCGAGGGAGAAGACCTTCATCTCCTCGATGAAGGAGGGGAAGCCGCCGATGGACATGAACGTCATGAAGCCCGAGACGAAGCCGCCGCACGAGGCACGCGCCTGGATCGCAGTGTAGCCGTTGCCGACGTCGTAGTAGATGGTACCGAGGCAGATGGCCATCAGGACGTAGATGATGATGCGCAGCCTGTAGTAGCCGAAGTCACGGTACATGTTGATGTAGGAGCGCTTGGTCAGCGTGCGCAGCTGCTTGCACCAGGTCGCTTGGCTGCCCTTCACTGCCTCCTCCATCACACCCTCCTGCAAATCCAATGCAACAACATCAAAATTTAGAAGAAGAAAAAAAAACTCAGATCGAAGGAAATTCAAAAGATGCTTGGAATTTGGGAGTGGCTTACTATTTTGCTTATCTCGTGTATTGTGTTCCTAACCATCATGGCGTAGTCTGAGATCCGGTACTTATCCACGAGCCGCTCTCGGATCTCCGTAGTCGAGTACTTCAACAGGGGATCAAGATCTGCCTCCTTCAAATCAAACAAAAATGCATTTACCCCGATCACAAAACATGTACCAAACGTCACCATGCTGCTCATACTGCATTAAAAAGGAAAACCAGTCCTAAAGTTGCCCATACTGCTTGGAGCTTCATGGATCCTTTCAGGGCCGTGGCGACATCGTCGAAGTCCGAATTGACGCACCGGAGGAAGTGGTCGGAAGGGTTCCTCCGGCTCGGGCAGGGGAATCCGGTTTCTGCAAAGAACTGACAAAAAACAAAAGCAACCATGTTTTTGAGCCCAAGTTCTCGTACAAAAAACATGCAAGCGCTTCGTGTGACCGTATATGTAGTACTGTAGTAGTAGTACCTGTGGTGCAAGCTTGGCATCCCCGAAGTAGACACTCTCGCCACTGGAGAGGAGGCAGAGATCGTCGAAGAGCGCGAATACCTCGCTGCTGGGCTGGTGCACCGACGAGACAATGGTGCGTCCGCCATCAATGGCAAGTGTGCGGAGCGTCTCGATGACGGAGAAGGCAGAGGCGCTGTCGAGACCGCTGGTGGGCTCATCGAGGAAGAGGAGGCGCGGCCGGGTGAGGATCTCCAGCGCGATGCACAGACGCTTCTTCTCGCCGCCGCTGATGCCCCGGAGGTGCCACGTGCCGATGGGCCGCTCAGCGCACTCCCGGAGGCCCATCTCATCCAGCGTGTCGTCGACGACACGGCGCACCTCAGCCTTTGACATGCTCGACGGCAGCCGCAGCTGCGCCGAGTAGGTCACCGTCTCCCGGACGGTCAGCGTGCCCAGCAGAACGTTCTCCTGTGTCACGTACGCCTGTAGACCGAGGTACACACCACCGACGTCAAACACTTGAGAGCTCACTATATCTTGGTTCCTCGTATCGTAGTTATTAAGACAAATTTGGTAGCTCGTATTTTGAGTACAACATTCAGGGGTATCCCAGATTCAGCTGGATCCTCCTTTATGTTAAGAGCATCCACAGTGTCTAGAGGCAAGGTTGCCTCTAAACTGGGACCCATGGTCCTGCCTCTAATCCTAGATGAAAATCACGCAATGTGTTGCCTCTTGTTCTAGTGCCAGACCTGTACCTATAACTGAATATTATATGTTGCCTTTACCTAGCAACCCATGGCTTCCACATACAAATAAGTGGCTGACAAGTGGGGACACTGGGATATTTTATTCGGCAAGGAGAGTTGGAGACGGCGCTAAGATTGGAGGCGTCTCTAAGCCTTTTTTTCTTAGAGGCTGGGGATGCAATGTATAGAGGCAACCTTTATACATCTGGAGGCAGCCTGAGAGGCAGCAAATACACACATTGTGGATGCCCTAATATTGTGTAATCTTATCCCCATCCAGTGATAATTCGTACTACTTCCATATGGATCCTCCTTTATGTCGTGAAATTGATTGTATGTACTGCCCCGCAAAGAAAGGAGTTAAATTGTACTGAATTAAACTAGAGTAACTAATTTCACAACTATACTTCACACATAATCGCTTTTGAAATTGCTATCCAGTACCCACTACCCACACCTGCTGTGTAGCATCAGAATTTCAGTATTGATTAGTTTTTTTAATCATGTGGTTTATGTTCTGACACCGATTGGTCTTAAACAGTCAACAACTACTTAAACTGCAGTTAGTCCTCTTTACCACATGGCCATGTTCCTTATAGGCGCAAAACAACTCTTGATTTTGGTAAGATTAGGAGGTCATCTTTCTGGCAAGTAATGGGGGACCTGAGGTTTGGGCATGAAAAGCTAGCCTAAACTGAATAATAGCTTAATGTGCAAACTGTGTTGGTGTTTGAATGCTGAATCTGAACCCTGGCAACGTTTTGTGAGAGCTAAATACCCAAGGGGAGCTGAAATCTTGGAGTTCGGCATAGGGCACATGAGTTTTGGGTTGTTTAACACATACTTACTTTTTATATTTTCAGGAGCATATGTCGAGATAAATTTGACGAGTTTGGCATGGTTAAGGATTTTACTAGAATCTGAAATTTGCACTTCCTTTTTCCTGCAAGAGAAGCATTCCATTTCCAACTTGCAGCCTTAGACGAGTCAAAATTTTACACAAGAGTGGAGTGTCTATTCCACATTAATTATTTTCATTGACTAATACTATTAGCAGTGTGGCATGCATGTCATACTGAAAGGGATTGACAACTGCATTTTGTAATATGACATACTGAAAGGGATTGACAACTGCATTTCGTAATCCAATGCATCCTCCAATTTAACATCAAACAAGAATTGGTTGGGCTTTTAATGGCAGTGTCATTCTCGTAGTACATGGTCCGGTGGCAACAGCCTGACAAAGTACCTTGAGACACTCAGCTGAAATGGACTTAGGCTATTTTTGGCACTGTTCAGTGGCTTTTCAAAAGGATGCCTATTATTATTTCTACATTAGAATGTGATAGCTTGTTGAGATAAGATCTATGTTAGATCATTAGATGTCGACCCCGAACTGCCCAATATACTTTCCTAAGCAGTATACTCTAAAAACTGAATTCAGATGGGGAAACCACCAGAAGACTAATTATGGAGTATGAACCCGCACATGAAGGGCTTGATGTGTTCCAAGTCCTAGCTACCAACTAACGGCTTGCTATCAGAGCCCAGGTGCCCGGAATAAATCTCGGTGAACTCACGGGTGGTCGGTCATGGTTGGTGGGCTGGAAACGCTGGTGTTAGCGGGCCCATGGGTGACCGATGTGTGAGGGGGAGATTGTTGGGTTATTCCCACATCGGTTGTGGGGGGAGACATAACACGACTTATAAGGGTGGGGGTGTCCCCTCCTAACAGGCTAGTCTTTTGGGGGGAGAGGGCCCAAGCCTGTCATAAGTCGGTGTTGCTCTCCGGTTGGGCCTGGTTGACGCATGTGGGTCGGAAACGCTGGTGATAGCGGACCCGGGATTGCGTAACAAGTGGTATCAGAGCCCAGGTGCCCGGAATAAATCTCGGTGGATTCACGGGTGGTCGGTCATGGTTGGTGGGCTGGAAATGCTGGTGTTAGCGGGCCCACGGATGACCGATGTGTGAGGGGGAGATTGTTGGGTTTAGTCCCACATCGGTTGTGGGCGGAGACATAACACGATTTATAAGGGCGGGGGTGTCCCCTCCTAACAGGCTAGTCTTTTGGGGGGAGAGGGCCCAAGGCCTCTCATAAGTCGGTGTTGCTCTCCGGTTGGGCCTGGTGACGCATGTGGGTCGGAAACGCTGGTGTAGCGGACCCGAAATTGCGTAACATTTGGTACCATCCATATGATCCATCGAAATTAGAGGGGATCAAAAGGAACCATTCCGTGGAACATTTGTTTTTAGGCGGTGTTAGTTTTTACATAAAGGAAAGAGTGCCCCAGCCTCCGCATCGACCGATGCCCGCCGCAACGGATACATAAACGTAGATAACAAACTCAGCGATCGGATTGTCTCGGTATGAGCTTAACGGCAACTACAACTACCGTTATGCATCCTGCTCTTAGCTAATACAGTCTGAACTTTAATTTGACCCCCTGATTATCCAACCTTTCAGATGGGCTAGTAAATGTGCTTATGGTCACTTTGTGCATAGGGAGTACTCAAGCTCAACATGGTTACTGACAAATTCGTCCACAAACAATAAGAAATTAAAGAAATGGTAAGCATAGTACTGAAGCTTCATTTTGTTGACACGACGTCTTGATTGAGAAAATGGGAATGAAGCCCATGATAGGTTTGGTTGCAGGAAATGGCTCACTGTTGAGAGTATAATTAGGCTTCTATTATAAATTTCACACTTACCACCGCGCCAAAGTCGAGCCGCCTCTTCTTGCCGTTGAGCAGCACCTTGCCGGTTTGGAGCACATTCCTCGCCAGCCTCCCTGCAACGAACGCAGAAATTATTAATTTTACTATTATTTCAACAACAACAAAAAAATGAAAAACCGAAAGGAGGGTAAACCCGCTGGAACAAACGTGCCAGAACTGGATCCAGAGGAGAGTATGCAGATGTGTGCGCGTACCGGAGAGGGAGTCGAGGAGGGTGGACTTGCCGGAGCCGGAGGGCCCCATGATGGCGACGATCCTGCCGGGCACGGCGTAGCCGTACAGCCCCTGCAAGAGCTTCTTGGTCGGCCGGCCGCCGGACCCAGGCAGCACGGCCGTTAGGTTCTCCCATGTCAAGCTCGCCCCTCCCGTCTCCGCGTACCGCGCCGCCGGCGACAGCGCCCCCGCCCACGCAGTCCCGTTCCCCTCCCCCATCTCTTCTCCACTACCACCAAGTCGGTTTTCCGTCTCTTTAACTCCGAGATGGATGCAAGCATATGCCCGCGACTCCTCTCCTCCAGCGCAGCCGAGCAAGGCAGGCAGCTTAGCTTAGCTTAGCTACCCAGGCAACCCCCCACCATTAATGCTGAGAGAGAAAAGGAGAGAGAGAGTGAGAAACAGAGGAATTGCTCGGCTGGAATTTATGCTGCCGCGTTCTCTCGATGTTGGACCTCGTTTTCTCCACGACACTTCACTTCATTTTCAATTTACGGTTGGGGAGGTGGTGACGAGAGAGCAGCGGCCTAGCCCCAGCCGCCTAGTAGATCACGCATTCATGGCGGTGGGGGTTGCGATGCAGGTGGTAGTAACTGTGGCTAATTAAAGTCGGCCTGGGATCGACGGGTGTACGCCACCACAACACTGCCGCTCCTTGGCTCTGTCATGTCCTCGTTAATCAATGGAATTAGCTGGGGCGGGTTGGGTTATTAATCCGACAGGGGTGCCATGAAAGAGCCAACAACATGAAAGAGCCAAGGAGCGGCACTGCTCTAGTGCTTGCTCTTTGCACAAAACCCTTTAGTTTCTCCCTATCAAATCAAGGTCTTTGCCTCTTTGGTACATCACCGTTTGAGCGAACGACATGGAATTCCCCTCCTGTACCTCCAGATCTAAAAGCCTTCCCTTTTTTTTAAGGAATTTTATAGGAATCTATACGATAGGATTTTCAAAAGAAAAACCGAAAAGATAACACCCGAACATTGGTTTTTAAGGAATTTGGCCCGAACGCTTTAGTTACCGTCCGTTTGCGCTGCAAGAATCTTGACACTCGTTTCTTTGACACGTCACCTCCTAAGTTCGTTCGTTCCGATGGGTGGTTCGCCTGAACCTTTTTTTCTTTGACCCGACCAAAAAGTCTCCGCCCTCCCGTACCAAACAAATCCCCTTCATGTTTCATTTCTATCCCCCCCAACCATATCCTCTACCCGATGGCAGGGATCAAGGAGGACGATGAGTCATCGGCGAGAGCTGTTGCTCACGGGGAGAACGGTGACGGCAACCTGGGGGGCGGCGGAGGTGCTGCTCGTAGGAAGCGGCAGTGGCGGCGACTGCCCCTCCAACGGAGCTGTTCAATGTCGCAGCGGGGCCTATCACGGCTTCTGGCACGTTGCCTACGCGGGGGCCTACCACGGCTCCGCGATTTCCTTTGGCACGTCAATAAGGTGAACTTCTACGTCTGCGCAGGAGCCTACCTTGGCGCCATCTTCGGCAGAGTCGAGATGGGGCTGGTGGTGGTTGTGCCCATCTCGGTGTTGCGGGTGCTGCTCTTCGTGGCGTGGCCAACGACCGCAGTTATGGGCAACGGGCCGGACACGACCATCTACCAGCGGATGGACCAATACACGATGGCACGAACGGTGTTTGACATGCTCGTGTTGCGCATGGACACGCCCATCTACTTCGCCAACTCCGGCAACCTGCGCGAGAGGATCACCCCAGTAGATTGACGATGACGACGATGAACGGACCATCGCCAAGGGCGAGACCGGCGTGCAGTACGTCGTCCTCGACATGGGTGGTAAGTTACAACAACTTGGTCTGAATTTTTGCCCACACCTAAGCATCTCAAGCAGAGCATGTATGAAACTTGTTCTTTTTGGATGCAGCGGTTGGCAGCATCGACACCAGTGGCACGAGCATGTTGGACGAGCTCAAGAAGATCATGAACAGGAGGGACATTCATGTAAGAACAGAGTTATGAAATCATCACTACTACAGTTACACCCACAACCTCTACTGCTACTAGCTGGATCAATTACTAGAACTCGCACACGCCAATTAAATTACCAGGTACTTTCATTTCTTGGTAACGATTCTAATGTTCATGAGAATGTAATACTGTCTAATTTGGATACATTTGTTTTGCTTACGAATGAAGGGCCCAACATGGAAAAGAAGGATGAATATTAGAGCATGATCAAGCATGGAGAGGATGGCACACGGAAGGGGAACAAGAACGGAGTTTCCAGTGGATTTTTCAGCACCTTGGAGCCACCATGATGGCATACAAGGACATGGACGAAATATATAAGATGACCTTTCATAAATTTCGTCTATAGCTTAATATAGGGGTTGCGCCACCTTATTTTTTGGCCAGGCTCATGTAATTTCGAAATACACTTAATAGGCGGTTTTTATAGTCCGTATGTGCTACAGAGTTTTCTATCATGACATGGTTCCGCCAACCGATGTCTCATAGCCCAAATCATGATAAGTTGCCCATAATTAAGTTATCAGACCGGTGTTGAGAGTTCCGAGATAGATCCAAGTCCAGAGGCTCAAATTGTCCGTAACCGGGGACACGGCTAATCGATTAGGTTTTAACCCTCTGCAGAGGTTTGTACACATTACCCGGAAGATTCGATCCCTCTTTTTTACGTTCTCGCACTTCAGGGTGTTTGAGAACAAGACGACCGAAACATGGTCTTTCGAAGAGTTCCCCTGACCACTGTCCGGTGCTCATCCAATCCTACCGTAGTTCTACATCTGCTAGCACCATCCCAGCCAGAGTCACCACTAGGGTCAACCAAGCCAGAGCCCATAGTGACTTGCAGTTGCACAGGTAAGCTTCCGGGCATGAAGTATTCTTCCGTCTCTTTGAGCCTTGGATGGAGCTTTCCGGATGATATCACGGCGCTTCTTCGGAATCACCGAGTACTGGACGCACCAATGTACCCTTCTTAACCATTCTCCACCTAGAGGTATATTGAATTCTTGTCTTGGGTCTTGAAGATGCAGTCCTTGCCGATGCCATCATGGAGTTGTCGTCGTTGACGTAGAGGTCTTCATACTCACACCACTCCCGAGCACTCATACCAACCCCGTCTACTATAGCGTAGCATTAAAACTATATAGCATCCCGGGCTTGATAACAGGGTGATGGGTTCCTACCTCATGCATTCTACTCAACTACAAGAAGTCTATATAACTACTGGAGGGATTATGAATGGTGACACTAAATGCAATAAAAACGTAGGCATGAAAAGCATGGTCAAGGTGAACTTGCCTGGTAAGTTGATGAAGATAACAACGCTCTCAGAATGACTTGGTAGAACTAATCGTCACTCCGTTGAAAATCTATATTAACAGACATAACATTTATAGAAGCAAACATCCTAGCAAACAATCCTATCAATCAAAATATCAATCAAAAGCAATAAAGAAACAATAATCTTCAAATAAAAACAAATGAAAAAGAAAGGAAAACTTCAAAAGGAAACTTCAAGGAAATCTAGTTGAGACCAACTCACACAAATTTTATCATAACAACACTAAATTACTCTAATGACTTTTATACAGCAAAGAAAATATAATTCTAATGAAATAACAACAAATAATTTACTAAAGCATTTACTAGCAAAAAGAACTAATATCAAAACCATTTTTATCAACTATCACTATGAACTAAACAAACAAACATATATTTAATTAATTAATATAACATTCCAAAATTTAGAATTTTGGGATGTTACATTGACTGGTGTAGTCATGCCCTTCGTCTTGCTGGTGTAACAGTCCTTGAAGATTTCCACAACATTTGGTTCAGGTACTTTTTGGTCCTTGCAGGCTTTCCTCTGCATTTGGAACAAGTCAATATAGATCTGATAATATGGTACAGTGAAAAGAGTGAAATAGCAGCTAATTACAAGAGCATCGCAGTGTGCAATATAGCTACGAGATCTTGTTGTCTGTTGGAATTTCACTTTCGTATAGTTGGCCTTGTTCTTTGAACAGTTCACCTACAAGAAGATAGATTTGTGAGGATCATGCGTAAATAGGACTTCAACATGTGACCTGATCACATATATATAATATACCTGATACTTTGGATCAGAGCAGTGTTTAACGAGGCCTCTCCATTCTTCATCCGATATATTTTCCACTGGAGATGTTTCGGCAAGTTCACTGTTAGCCTTGCCTTCGAGTTTTCCTCAAGTTATACCAATAATGTCGCAGAGCAGACTTGAAAACATGGGTGCAAGCTTGTCTAGTTGCATCATCTTGGCTATCCAACTTGAACCTCATCTGTTGAAAATTATGGGAGTCTCATTATCAGCAACCTAGAAAGTATGGGACAGAGCAAGACGATATTACTAGTTTCCATACATAACCATACTTACAGATAAATGGTCGAGGAAGGTGTTGAACTGGGTTTCGTCTTTGTCATTCCTGTACTGAATCCATGTTGGGAGGATACGTACATGACACCTAACGGCAACTGCTGCCTCTGATACTAACTTGGTTGACTCCGTAGCATCACGTGGCCTTGTTAAACCTGCCTCAAAACGGATCTCCATTCTTCCTCCTCTAGATTTAGTTAACCTATCGAGCATTCTCCCTGATGTTTGTTTCCTCTTGCGCCTAGGTGCTAGTCCAACAATGAACATAGGAAGTGTTAGTGTACATCAAATTGTGAGACTACATATAAAGAAGCATGCAACTGTAACTTGACTCCAGCAACTACCTTCTTGTTGTTGAAGCTCACAAAGTTCATCTCATCTTGGCAACTCATCTTGTGTCAAGAGTGCTTCGGAAGTAGTGTTAGGTGGCAAGGGAGCTTGGGTAAGTGCTGCTAGCTGAGTTGACCAACTCGTGCAGCTGGTGGTACTGTGGAAGGTATTGCAACAACTAGGGTTGTTGAGGGAGTCCTGGATTAGGGGGTGTCTGGATAGCCGGACTACCATCATCAGCCGGACTATCATCGGCCAGACTATCATCATCGACCGGACTCCAAGACTATGAAGATACAAGATTGAAGACTTCGTCCCGTGTCCGGATGGGACTTTCCTTGGCGTGGAAGGCAAGCTTGGCGATACGGATATGTAGATCTCCTACCATTGTAACCGACTCTATGTAACCCTAGCCCTCTCCGGTGTCTATATAAACTGGATGGCTCTAGTCCGTAGAACAACAACAACAACAACCATTACAATCATACCATAGGCTAGCTTCTAGGGTTTAGCCTCCTTGATCTCGTGGTAGATCCACTCTTGTAAACATCCACAATATCAATATCAATCAAGCAAGACATAGGGTTTTACCTCCATCAAGAGGGCCCGAACCTGGGTAAAACATCGTGTCCCTCGTCTCCTATTACCATCCGCCTAGATGCACAGTTCGGGACCCCCTACCCGAGATCCGCCGGTTTTGACACCGACATTGGTGCTTTCATTGAGAGTTCCTCTGTGTCGTCACCGATAGGATTGATGGCCTCTTCAATCGACAACGACGCAGTCCTGGGTGAGACTTTTCTCCCCGGACAGATCTTTGTATTCGGCGGCTTCGCACTGCGGGCCAACTCACTTGGCCATCTGGAGCAGATCGAAAGCTATGCCCCTGGCCGTCAGGTCAGGTTTGGAAGCCTAAACTTCACGGCCGATATCCGCGGGGACTTGATCTTCGATGGATCTGAGCCACAGCCGAGCATGCCGCGCTGTCACGATGGGCACGACCTAACTCTGCCGCCGGACAGCACCTTGGAGGCCGCACACGAATCCGCTCCGACCCATAGTCCGGAGCCGATCGCTCAGATCGAGGACGGATGGCTGGACACCGCCTCGGGAGCTGCAACTTCTACGGCGATGGAGCCGAACACTTACCTTGTCCCGCATAAAGTTCATGACTCCGAGGTGCCGGACTCTCTGCCGGACTCCGAACCTCCTGCGCCCCTGCCGGTCGAATCCGACTGGGCGCCGATCATGGAATTCACCGCTGCGGACATCTTTCAGCACTCAGCCTTCGGCGATATCTTAAATTCGCTGAAGCATCTCTCGCTATCCGGAGAGCCCTGGCCGAACTACGACCAGGATGGTTGGGATGCGGACGACGAAGAAATTCAGGGCCCACCCACCACCCACTTCGTAGCCACCATCGACGATCTAACTGACGTACTCGACTACGACTCCGAAGACATCGACGGTATGGACGACGATGCCGGAGACTATCAAGAACCAGTGCCTACAGGACACTGGAAGACCACCTCGTCATACGACATATATATGGTGGACACCCCAAAAGATGGGGACGGCGAAGAAGCAACGGAGGCCGATCCCTTAAAGAAACAGCCCAAGCGCCGGCATCAGCGGCGCCGCTCTAAATCCTGCCACAGCAAGAATAGATATTCCGGCACAGGAGACAATAACACCCCAGAAAGTGCCGAAGACAACCCCCTCCAGCACGATCAAGCGGAGGAGGAAGCAGAAGCAAGCCCTCACGAGAGGGCGGCAGACGAAGAGGTTGAGGATGATAATTACTTACCTCCCTCTGAAGACGAGGCAAGCCTCGACGACGACGAATTCGTCATGCCTGAGGATCCCGTCGAACAAGAGCGTTTCAGACGCAGGCTAATGGCCACGGCAAACAGCCTAAAGAAAAAGCAGCAACAGCTTCAAGCTGATCAAGACCTACTGGCCTACAGATGGACCGAGGTCCTCGCGGCCGAAGAGTATGAACTCGAACGCCCCTCCAAAAGTTACCCAAAACGCAAGTTGCTCCCCCGACTAGAGGAGGAAGCGTACAAACCTGCACCACCAGCGCACAATACGGCAGACCGACCACCTCGTGGCCGCGACAGAGAGGCATGCAAGCCCTCCACCAAAACCATACCCCGGCATCGCTCAAAAAGCATGAAGCCACGGGGGAACGCGCCGGACTTGCGGGATATATTGGAGGACAAGGCGAGACAATCCAGATCTATCTATGGATCACGTGGGCGCCCCAAGACCCACGACGAATACCGTCGCGCCGGATACAACTACTCCGGCCGGGCCGAACACAGCAGACAATGCTCTCTCGAGCTACGTCGCGGTATTGCTCAATACAGAGGCGCCGCACACCCACTATGCTTCACTGACGAAGTAATGGATCATCAAATCCCTGAAGGGTTTAAACCCGTTAATATCGAATCCTACGATGGCACAACAGACCCCGCGGTTTGGATTGAGGATTATCTCCTCCATATACATATGGCCCGCGGCGATGATCTTCACGCCATCAAATATCTCCCGCTCAAGCTTAAAGGACCAGCTCGGCATTGGCTTAACAGCCTGCCCGCAGAGTCAATTGGATGCTGGGAAGACCTGGAAGCCGCATTCCTCGACAACTTCTAGGGCACGTATGTGCGACCACCGGACGCAGATGACCTAAGCCACATAATCCAGCAGCCAGACGAATCGGCTAGGCAATTCTGGACACGGTTCTTAACAAAGAAAAATCAAATCGTCGAATGTCCGGATGCAGAGGCCCTCGCTGCCTTCAAACATAACATCCGCGATGAGTGGCTGGCCCGGCACCTAGGACAGGAAAAGCCGAAATCCATGGCAGCCCTCACATCACTCATGACCCACTTCTGTGCGGGAGAGGATAGCTGGCTAGCTCGCAGCAACAACCTCAGCAAAAACGCTGGCAGTCCGGATACCAAGGACCGCAACGGCAGGTTGCGTCAAAACAAAAACAAACGCCACATTAACGGCGACAGCAATGAGGATACAGCAGTCAACGCCGGATTCCGAGGCTCCAAGCCCGGTCAACGGAAGAAGCCATTCAAAAGAACCACTCCGGGCCCGTCCAATTTGGACTGAATACTCGACCGCTCCTGTCAAATACATGGAACCCCCGAAAAGCTAGCTAACCACACCAATAGAGATTGTTGGGTATTCAAGCAGGCAGGCAAATTAATCGCCGAAAACGGTGACAAGGGGCTACACAGCGATGACGAGGAAGAGACCCGGCCGCCGAACAACAGAGGACAAAAGGGATTCCCCCCTCAAGTTCGGACGGTAAACATGATATACGCAACGCATATTCCCAATAGGGAGCGGAAGCGTGCACTAAGGGACATATACGCGATGGAGCCAGTCGCCCCTAAATTCAACCCATGGTCCTCTTGCCCGATCACTTTCGATCGAAGAGACCATCCGACCAGTATCCGCCATGGCGGATTCACCGCATTGGTTTTAGAACCAATCGTCGATGGATTTCACCTCATGAGAGTCCTGATGGACGGCGGCAGTAGCTTGAACCTGCTTTATCAGGATACAGTGCGCAAGATGGGCATAGACCCTTCAAGGATTAAACCTACAAAGACGACCTTCAAAGGCGTCATACCAGGTGTCAAGGCCAGTTGTACAGGCTCAGTTACACTGGAAGTGGTCTTCGGATCCCCGGATAATTTCCGAAGCGAGGAGTTAATTTTCGACATAGTCCCATTCCGCAGTGGCTATCACGCTCTGCTCGGACGAACCGCGTTCGCAAAATTCAACGCGGTGCCGCATTATGCATACCTCAAGCTCAAGATGCTAGGCCCTCGTGGAGTCATCACGGTCAATGGAAACACGGAACGCTCCCTCCGAAAGGAGGAACATACAGCGGCTCTCGCGGCAGAAGTACAGAGCAGCCTTTTAAGGCAGTTTTCGAGTCCGGCCGTTAAACGACCGGACACAGCCAAACGCGCCCAGAGCAACATTAACCAAGACCACCTGGCACGTTCCGAGCATGCGTAGCAATGCGGCCTCAACCCCAGCCCTCGCACAATTGTAAGACAAACTCTCCGCGTACATAATTACGCCCTGGAGATACCATGGACATAGGGGGAGAGGCACAACCACACCAGACCCAGAGTGCGGTTCGACCACACCAGGGGCTCCCAAGTGTGTGGCTCTTTTTATCTTTTATTTCTTTTTTTTACACAGGACTCTGTTCGGCGGCGAACCTGCCGAACTCATGATGCAACAGCCAGGGAGGGACAAAGGCTGCGACGAACACTCAGGTGGTCTCCATTACGAGCATTAAATTTGTTAAATACACCATTCCGCGGCCTACCCCTGGAGGGAGACGCCTTTAATTCGTCCAATCCCTTGTTTTCCGCACTATTTGTATCATTCCGCACTCATAGCAGATCTTCTCGAATAAAATGTAGCACTTTTTGCCCATAATTGCATTACCTTATATATATATATATGTTCATTTACGACATGTTGCATCTGTACATTTTGGTACGGCCAAATACACCAGGGGCTTATGTTCCCCGCATTATGGTGTGATAAAGTCCGAACACTTTCACAAGTGCAGCACCCCGAACTTATAGCATTATATGAATCGGCTCCGACTCATGTCTTGGGTCAATAGTTGGGTTTGCCCGGCTCCCATGTTTGGCACCTTACGTTCCGTTCTATCGGCTAAGGTAGCACTGGGAGAACCACTACGATTGCGCCCCGGTTGAGCCGGGTTAACGCCTCAGTGGAGAAAGCTAAAACTGACTGTCATGATAAGGCGAGAGACTGGTCGCTGTTCGAGAGGTCCTTTCGGGTCCTTAAAGACCTACGCCGCTTCGAGCGAAGTTCCGGATAATGTCCGATGAAGGCGTGGATAGCGCCCCTAATTCGGTCTTCCGAATACTAGGGGCTTCGCCGAAATTTAAAATTATAGAATTCTATGGCTAAGTGAGAGTGTTCAAGCACTATAAGTCCGGTTGCCTTGTTCGTTGTGTTGAGCGCCTCCCTAGATGGACCCAAAAATGGGAACAATAGTGCTCAAGTTTATCCCGAACACCCCAGCACTCGTGGCATGGGGGCTGAAGCCGACGACTTGCCATCTCTCAGATTTAATAAACGGCCGCACAGAAGGTAATATTTTAAATTAATAAGTGTTGCTTAGCGCATATGAACAAAGTTTTCAGCGCACAGGATAACACATTGCAAATTTACTCAATAATTACATCCCTGGGGCACTCATCCGCAATCTTGCGGGCACCCTTCAGAACAGTCTTATAGTACATCTCGGGCGTATGATATTCCTTGCCCACTGGTGGCGCGTCAGTGATTAGCTTCTCCGCATCCAGCTTTCCCCAATGCACCTTTGCGCGGGCAAGGGCCCGTCGAGCACCTTCAATACAGGCGGAGTGCTTGATAACCTCCACCCAGGGGCACGCATCCAACAACCGTCACACGAGGCCGAAGTAGCTCCTAGGCATGGCCTCTCCAGGCCACAGCCGGACTATGAGGCCCTTCATGGCCTGCTCGGCCGCCTTGTGGAGCTCGACCAGTTGCTTCAGCTGGTCGCTAGGGGGCACCGGATGGCCGGCCTCAGCATACTGAGACCAGAAGACCTTCTCCGTTGAGCTCCCCTCCTCGGCTCGGTAGAATACGGCGGCATCAGACACGCTGCGAGGCAGATCTGCAAACGCCCCTGGAGAGCTCCGAATTCGGGTAAGTAACACGTAATTTACATTCACATGCTTGCTTTGCATGAAAAATGCCTTACCCGCCGCTATCTTCCTCACCAACTCAATCTCCTGAAGGGACTTATGGGCATCGGCCTTGGCAGTCTTGGCACTTTCGAGAGCCGAGGCAAGCTCGGACTCTCGAGTCTTTGAGTCACGCTCCAAACTCTCATGCTTTTCCATGAGAGCCTGGAGCTCTTGCTGAACCACCGCCACCTGCGCCTCCTGCTTTTCTCGCTCTGCCCGTTCCGCGGCCGCATTGCGTTCGGCCACGGACACGGCCTCCTTCAGGGTCGCCACCTCGTTCGTGGCCCCTGCAGTACCCATGTTATCCTTGTTATTTTTTGTTGCAACCTAAATCCTTTTCTGTAAGGTACAAGTTCAATGTGGTGTTACTCACCTTCTTTGTCCTGGAGCTGCTTCTTGGCGCGGCCGAGCTCTTGCTCGGACCGCTCGAGCTCCTGCTTCAAAGCACCGACCTCCGCAGTCAGTGCGGCAGAGGTCAGCAGCGCAGCCTGCAACCCATATTGACATAATTTTTTTAGCAACCCTGCGTATATCTTTTTTTTCCAGATCCTCAGTCCGGCTTTTCTTTTTGAACACCGAACCGAGCATCAGGGGCTACTGTCTATGCAGTATTACATTGCATATTTTTTATCTTCTTACCTCAAAGCCTGATAGAAGGCTGCTGCAGGCTTCGGTCAGCCCGCTCTTGGCGAGCTGTACCTTATGAACCACCGCACTCATAATAGTGCGGTGTTCTTCCTCGATGGAAGCGCTCTGGAGCGCCTCCAACAAATTGTCCAGCGCCTCCGGTTGGACGGAAGCCGCCGGCGTCACGGTCTTGCCCTTCGTGCGAAGGGGCCGCCGGCCGGACTCCAGAACCACTGCGGGTTCTGATATGGAGTCCGGCGCAAAGTCCGGGAGGCTGCCTTGTGGCGCCTCCGGAGCCTCCCCCTGATGGGTCCCTTCTTGGGATCCCACCTCGGCGTCCTCGGTATCGCGAGGGGTGGAGGCGGTCGGGATGGAATCTACATCCGACGGAGCCAACGACCCGCTCGATGAAGCGGGGAGATCATCCTTGGCCGGACTACAGGCAGCATGCGACATCAGAATGACACTATGTGACACAGAAAAAGAAATTATAAATCACTCAGGAATCCGGATACTTACGATCTCGCTGGAGGCCTGGCCCTTGAACACCGTTCTTCCTCGCCAACGTTGATGTTGGCAGAGCTGTCCGGGGGAATAGTCCTTCCCCTCTTGGACCCTTCGGCCTCCCCTGTTGGGGAAGCCTTCCTCTTCCTCTCTCCCTCCTCTGGGAGAGAGTCCTCTTTCTCCTCCTCGTTTTCGGGGGAGGAGTCCGCCCCGGAGTCGTCGGACACCTGAAAACGGGAACTCTTTCGAGCACCCGTGGCCTCCTTCTTGGCCTTCTTCTCCGGCACCACGTGCGGTGCCGGAACCAGCAGCCTCGCTAGACGGGCGTCTACTGGGTTTTCTGGCATGGGAGCCGGGCAGATAATCTGCTCCGCCTTCCTCATCCAGTCCTGTCAAAGGAAAAGGGGAAATTAAAACCCGCATAGAGTCAAACTATGAAAAGCAAGTGTCCCGTAAAGGGGTAGAATCACTTACCTTGTCGGCTTGACGCTGCGAGCGAAATCCGCGATCTTCAGTCGCGGATGCAGGGGCTTCGGCGCCCTTAAACAGCACCCTCCAGGCGCCTTCGTACATCGTGTCGAAGAGCCCGCTCAGCGCCTGGTGTTGTTCCGGATTGAACTCCCACAGATTGAATGCCCGTTCTTGGCAAGGGAGAATCCGGCGGACGAGCATGACTTGGACCACGTTAACCAGCCTGAGCTTCTTCACCAGCTTTTGGATACAGGCTTGGAGTCCCGTCACCTCCTCCGAACTACCCCACAGCAAACCCTTCTCTTTCCAGGAGGTGAGCTGCATGGGGATACCAGATCTAAACTCGGGGGCCGCCGCCCACTTAGGGTCGCGCGGCTTGGTGATATAGAACCACCCCGATTGCCACCCCTTGACGGATTCCACGAAGGCCCCTTCGAACCAAAGGACATTGGGCATCTTGCCCAACATGGCGCCTCCGCACTCCGCTTGAGTGCCCTTCACTACCTTCGGCTTGACATTAAAGGTCTTGAGCCACAAGCCGAAGTGGGGCTGGATGCAGAGGAAGGCCTCGCACATGACGATGAACGCCGAGATGTTGAGGATGAAGTTCGGCGCCAGATCATGCAAATCCAGGCCGTAGTAGAACATGAGCCCCCGGACAAAGGGGTGAAGTGGAAAACCCAGTCCGTGGAGGAAGTGGGGAAGAAAAACGACCCTCTCATGGGGCCTGGGGGTGGGGATGAGCTGCCCCTCGTTGGGCAGCCGGTGCGCGATGTCGCCGGACAGGTAGCCGGCGCTGCGCAGTCTTTCAATGTGCTCCTCCGTAACGGAGGAGGTCATCCACTTGCCTCCCGCTCCGTACATAACTGGGGAAGGTTGAGATGAGATGTGCGGGCTTGGGCGCTGGAGCTCGAGTGCGCGGAGATGGATAAGCAAAGGAGGAAGAAGGCGTAGGTGAAAAGGTGAATCCTTATCCCTTATATGGGCGGGCGAAGTCTACGCGTCCCCCACCAGCCTGGTAAAACTCGCTTATCCCCCAAGCGTCACCATCAATGGCGCGTTGGGTTACCCACGTCCGTATTGATGAGAATCCCGGATTAAGGGGGAACACGATCTCTGCTTCGACAAGACGTGCCAAGGAAACCGCTTCGCTAAATGCGCTGAGGTGGTAGAGTAAAAAAACGATTCAAGTAATGGCTTGGTAGTGGCGTGACGTCATGCCACAAAAAACGTCAGCAGATCGAACTTGTGTATATATTATTCTCTTTATGGTGAAATGTGGAATTTATTTTGCAGAGCCGGACACTATCCTGGTGTTCACAATCTTCTATCATTCGGAGGAGGAACCCGCCTTGCAATGCCAAGCAATATACGCACCGGACTTATCGTCATTGAAGCCTGGTTCAGGGGCTACTGAGGGAGTCCTGGATTAGGGGGTGTCCGGATAGCCGGACTACCATCATCAGCCGGACTATCATCGGCCGAACTATCATCATCGACCGGACTCCAAGACTATGAAGATACAAGATTGAAGACTTCGTCCCGTGTCCGGATGGGACTTTCCTTGGCGTGGAAGGCAAGCTTGGCGATACGGATATGTAGATCTCCTACCATTGTAACCGACTCTATGTAACCCTAGCCCTCTCCGGTGTCTATATAAACCGGATGGCTCTAGTCCGTAGAACAACAACAACAACAACCATTACAATCATACCATAGGCTAGCTTCTAGGGTTTAGCCTCCTTGATCTCGTGGTAGATCTACTCTTGTAAACATCCACAATATCAATATCAATCAACTAGGACGTAGGGTTTTACCTCCATCAAGAGGGCCCGAACCTGGGTAAAACATCGTGTCCCTCGTCTCCTGTTACCATCCGCCTAGACGCACAGTTCGGGACCCCCTACCCGAGATCCGCCGGTTTTGACACCGATAGTTGTCTTTGCTTGTTTGGTGGCACCTATTGGTTTCTATTTGGCTTGTTCTGCAGCTCGTGTAGCATGGGATACCATGTTTGTACAATTTTCCGCTCGACTTTGACCTTCTATTGCACCATCAATACCAGCAAAATCTGCAGGATTCTTCCACTTACCTTTCCCTGTCATTTTGTTTTCCTTCCTATTTCTCTGTGCCATGTTAAGTCAAGCCGACAAGAAAAAATGAATAACAATTTAGTTCTTCGGAACAAATTGATGCTGATACAGACGAACTGAACTTTGATGTTAGACAACCACATGATATGAGGATGTAATATGTACGAAAAACAAGACGACATGAGATAACCAGAACTATGATGTGTAAACTAAGCAGAAGACATTTCACTAAATTAAAAGCAATTTAATGGAAGGTAGACGCCATATGAAAGATGCTACAAATATCGCTCTGCCAACTTAACAGTGTCTCATCGTAAATGGCATTTAAACAAATGTGAAGCAGTACAAGAAATAAATCATATGCAAGATGCAAACAACATCACACTACCAAGTTAAAGGTCTCTCGTCATTAGTGCCATTGCATATTCACAGCTTATAATGTGTAAACTAAGGAGAAGGCATTCACCAAATTAGAAGCAATGAAAGCTAGACACCGTATGAAAGATGCAACGAATATCACTCTACCAAGTTAAAAATGTCTCGTCATAAGTGCCATTTCAACAAATGAGAAGTAGTACAAGCTAGAAAAGAATGCGAGATGTAACCTATATCACACTCCCAAGTTAAACGTGTCTTATGATAAGTGATTGTTGTAGGTTACACAACAGTAGTACTTTGATGTAAGAACATGGTGTGATAGACAGATATTGTATGTTCTAGAAACAGGAACATGTGTCTTATTCACAAGTATAATGTGTGAAGTAAGCAGATGGAATTCAACAAAAATAGAAGCAATACAAGCTAGACATCATACATAACATGCAACCACATATAAAAGTGCCAAGTTAGAGGGAGCACCTATGATGGTGCACTAGGGGAGACGTGTTCATCATCAACACAACTACGTTGAGTGTCTATGAATGTGTTGTCTTGCAAATCATCTTGCGGGATGGAGGAGTAGAATCTGTAGAGGCCCTCTGTTTGGAAGGAGCACCTTTATCCACTGCCTTGCTAATTTCCCTCCGCTTCATTGATTTTGAATTGTCAAGTAAAACCGACAAGAAAAAGCAATAAAATTCACTCTTCAGAACTCATTCGTGCATGATACTAACAATCACTACTTTGATGTAAGGCAAACACATGATACCAGGATGGAATATGTATGAAAAACAGGACGGCATGGCATATTCACAACTGTTTGTGTAAACTAAGTAGAAACCATTCCAACAAATAAGAAGCAATGCAAGCTAGACACCACATGAAAGATGCAACCAATATGACTCTTCCGAGTTAAAAGCGTCCCATCATAAATGGCATTTCAACAAATTAGAAGCAGGGCATGCTATAAATCATATGAAAGATGCAACTAATATCGCACTGCATATACTAAAGGTGTCTCGTCATATTGATTGATGCGGGATACAAAAAAACAATAGTTTTATGTAAGGACATGCTTAATAGACAGATGTACTATGTACTAAAAATAGGAAGGCATGTCACATTAACAGGTATAATGTATAAACTAAGCAGAATAGCACATGCAATTTAAACAGATTGGAAGAATTACAATCGAGACACTATATGCAACATGCAACCACATTCATGCTGCCAAGTTAGAGCAAGCACCTGCGATGCTAGTGTACGGGAAATGCGGTCATCAACTATAGAGCTACGTTCACTATCTTCATCTAGCCTTGCTTTTTCTTGAGAATCATGTGGGGAGGCTGACATTGCATTCTTTAAAAGAGAATCTTTTCTCACAGTAATCCACGGGACTGACTGTCTCATCCTAAGTGATTGATGAGGGATACACAAGAACATTAGTTTGATGCAAGAACATGGTTAATAGACAGATGTACTAGTATGTACCAAAAATAGGAAGGCATGTCATATTCAAAGGTATAATGTGTAAGCTAAGCAGATGCAATTTAACCAAATTGGAAGCAATACAAGCTAGACATTCGGCTAGAGTGGTGAGCATGATCATCTAGGACCTGAAAGCCTGGTGGGAGGTGGGCTGCTTCGCCACCATCGTGGCTTTTTAGTTGGCTTCCAGGTGATGCTTGTTTGTGCTAGGCTTGTCACTGGCTCGGCCAGTGCCCTGACTAGCTATTTGTCTTTTGGTGCTCCCGGGATGGCGGTTCATGTAAAAAATATCTTTCCTTATCTTAATAAAGACCGACTTTGGCCTTTCAAATACAAGTTAGACACCATATGCAACATGCAACCACATATGCACCGTGAAGTTAAAGCAAGCACCTGGGATGCTGGTTCATGGCGAGCGAGGTCATCAACTCCAGACCTACGTTTACCGTCGCCATCTGCTGACATTGCACCCTTTATAAGGCTGAAACGTGTCTGGCCTAGCTGCATACCACGCTGGAGTGACTTCTCTCTTTTCTTTTCTGCTTCTGTCAAGGCAGCAGAGTCTGAAATACCCTTGCATAAAAACACAATAGTGAGAGTATGGGTGAAGTGGGTGCAGAACTAGTGCACTGTAAAAGTAGCAGATAGCAGGTGGGTGAAAAATAAATGACAGGAGACATATGATAGCTCTACAACATTGCATGGCAAACAAAATTAGATTCTACTCCGTATGATTTTGTAATATATGAGCACAGGGATGGTTGGGAAATGCAGGTACTCCTCCAGCACAACACCACATGTGGTCCTATCAAAATAATAGTCGACTGAAAATAAATAGGTCAGTCGATTTTTTATGAACCGTCCGATCTATAAGGAACGGGAAGATGGCCTTTGTCTACCTCCCTCCAATCACTGTTGAGATCTTTCTCGAACCGCCAGCGACCACCGGCCCAGACCCCTGCCTCCGCCTGTCAGGACCCCGACTCGATGTCACATCGATCTAGCCGGTAACACTTCATATCACTTTGCGGCCTCACGCACGGTGTTCCCACGGGTGTCGCCTTACCTTTGCCCGGGACCGTTTGCGCCTTTTGGCTCACGTATATGATAGTGTCGCTAGCATCCATATGATAAAGAGCCCGGGCTGACATGACTAGTCGTAAACCCAAAGTGGCACAGACTTACAGGGACAGGCATCCATGACCCAGCTTCGAACGTGTCGGTCATCAGCAAGTGGGTCCGGGCTGTAGCACTGGGCTAGCAGGACTCCGGTAAACCGGGCTGTAGCGGGCTAACAGGACTCCGGTACTCAAAGCGTGACATTTCCCCGAAGGGACAGACACAGGAACGAAGAAGGACACATGCCGGCCAGCCTAAGTGTTCCAAAGCAGTAGCACGCTACCGTGGCTCAGCGGTAACACTAGGAGACATTTCCCGGTAAGAGAGGCTACTAAAGATAAACAACTAGATAGTCAGATCCCACACATACCAAGCATTTCAATCATACACACAATATGCTCGATATGTGCAATACAACGAAGCATCACAACATGACTC
This sequence comes from Triticum dicoccoides, assembly GCF_002162155.2. NCBI lineage: Eukaryota > Viridiplantae > Streptophyta > Magnoliopsida > Poales > Poaceae > Triticum > Triticum dicoccoides. The sequence continues at coordinate 241,818,939 of NC_041381.1, read as the reverse complement.
TACGACACAAGTACTTTATTTAAGGCTCAGGGAGCCATACATAACATACACCAAGGTACGGGTCTCATGACCCAACATACAAGTCATACAGTCATACAAACCAGCAGCGGAAGTAACTTGTCTGAGTACAGACAACTAGTAAAATAAAAGAGGCTTGGAAAGCCTAGCTATACTACGTGGTCCTTCACAAGCTCAGGGTCACCACCTGGGTCTTTAGCCTACTCGTTGATGTCAACGTCTACATAGAACCCATCAGAAGGGGTTGCAGCGTCTTCTGTAAAAATGTAGATTATAGCAACATGAGTACAAATGTACTCAGCAAGACTTACATCAGATCCTACATACATGCATAGTATCAAGAAGGGTTGGTGGAGTTATTGCAGCAAGCCAGCTTTGACTCTTGGCTAGACTATCCTACGATACTCCAACTTGAAATGGTTTTGCGCACACGAGTCCACTACTCACCACTTCAATACACTACCGAGGATCCACCTCCGTCTTCCTACAGAAGAGCCATCCTCGGCACTCACACTTATCTTGAGGGGTGTACTCCTTCATACACGCTCTCACCACTTACCGTCGTTTACACGACATGTACTCGGCAACCTTCAAGCGGAAGCCCAACGTGGGTGTCGGCCACGACCTACCTAATCACCTAAGCCTCCAGTCCAGGTTTATCGCCTATCCAGGTTCCATCCGCAGGGAGTCCGGCCGAGGTTTCCCATACGGCCCCGAACGATGTGAACAGGGTTCCCGAGATACCTAACGGGTATTCGGTACACCGTGCCACGTACCTACCGCATCACAGCCCACCCCTACGGTCAGCGCTGTCCACGGCCTCCAGTAGGCTACAAACACCAGAAACTACTTGCAACTCCTGGACGGAGAACTAGGGTGAATAAGAAGCCGAGAGGGTCCATTGGTTTCGGGCCCAATGCATGGTAGTAGCTGATTCTTAAATCAAACATACAGATCTCAGTGCTTAAGGTCGGCTTCAATGAAACAACCCACCATGTACTCCTACATGGCCTCTCATCGATACCTTTACCAAATCGTGTTCACCACACCACTCTCATTACCGACATAATCATTTCACTCTAGCCCATCACCCAGATGAACCAGACCTGACACGACTCTAAGCATAGCAGGCATAGCAAGGTAGGAACAACACATACATAGGGCTCAATCAACTCCTACACATGCTAGTGGGTTTCATCTAGTTACTGTGGCAATGACAGGTCATGCAGAAGAAATGGGTTCAACTACCGTAGCACACAGCAGTTTGAATCGCGTTGTCTTAATGCAGTAAAAGAGAGCAGGAGCGAGAACATGGGATTGTATCGATATGATCAAATGGTTGGTTGCTTGCCTGATGGTTCGATGCACTGATACGGTTCTTCGTTAGGGTAATCACGGTACTCCTCGGAGGCAGAACCTGTCGCAAAGGACACCGATACACAACCATCACCAAACAATGTGCAACAATATGATGCATGCATGAAACATAGCAATATGAGTGTGTTGGGCTAATGCAACTAAAACCAGAAGGGTTTGAACAAATTTGAATCATAGATTCAAATTTCAAACTCAAACATGGCCTCTTAAAGTGCTTTTCCTTGTTCTGCTTGAAACATCAATTTAACTTGTTTGATCATGCATGAAAATAGTACAGATGGATAGATTGGATTTTTCTAATCATTTTTCATATATAAATTGTCCAATTTGGAGTTACAGAATAAAAGTTATGAATTTTTGAAGTTTAAATAATATTCTGGAATTTCCTGATTTAAATTAAATCCAGAAATTATAATTATTGCGCCAGCATGACGTCAGCATGACGTCAGTAGTCAACTGCGGCTGGCTGGGGTCAAACCTGACGTGTGGGGGCCACACGTCAGTGACAGGGGGGGTTTAACAGGGTTAGTTTAATCCTAATTAGGGGTTAGTGGCGCTGGGGCCCACTGGTCAGTGTCAGGGGGTTAACTAACAGTGGTTAGCGCTAATCCTAATTAGCTACAGGGCTGGGCCCACCTGTCAGGGACTCAGGGGGGTCCTGCCGTGGTCAAAGTGGGTCAAACCCACCGGCGACGTGACGCCGGCGAGGCCCGAGACGGCGGCACGATGCGGGATCGCGCTACAGGGCACGGGCGAGGCCGTGCTTGGGCTCGTTGGAGAGCTCTTGCTCCCGCGCGTCGAACGGTGGTGGCGGCCGAGCCTGGGGTGGCCGGTACCGTCGACGGCGAGCTCGTGAGCGGCGGCCGGAGTTCGGGTGCGGTCGGAGTCGGCGTTGCAGGGTGTTTGGGGAGGCGTTGGTGCGTGCTGCGTGCTCCTAGTGAGGCGTGGAGCACGATAGTGTGCTCGGTTGGGCGCTACGGTGACCGTGGCCACGACGGCGACATCGCCGGCGGCGTGGAGCTCTCGGCCAAGGTGGGGCTAAGGCCTAGAGGTCGAAGGAGACCAGGGGAGAAGGGGGAAACGACTCGGGGGCTCACCGCGGTTGCAGTGGGCGTCGAAGCGGGCTCGGAGACGCGCTGGAGACGGCGAATTCGACGGCGATGATGGTCGGAGCCCGAAGAGGGGAACGGCGACGTGGCGGCGATGCAGGGCTTCCGGAGGCCCGTGGAGCGGTGGGGAGGAAGAGGGGGTTGTGGCGGAGCTTCTGAGCTAGTCGGGGGAGCGAGGGGTGGCCGGAGACGGCTGCTATGGCGAACGGCGGCGATGGTGGTGTTCGGCCGTGTGAGAGAGAGAGCGAGGGAGAGGAGGGAAGAGCCGAGGGCGAGTGAGAGAGAGCAGGGGGGGAGGCGTGGCATCGTCCGGGGCATCGAGCGAGGAGGGGAGGGCAGGCAAGCAGGGAGAGAGGTGGCGTGGCGCGGTGGCGCGCGCGCGTGCCGGCCACACTCCCCTCCCTCTGTCGAGGACGAAGACGACAGAGGAGGGAGGTGGGCTGGGCCGGCTGCTGGCTGGGCCGGCCAGCTGGCTGGGCTGCACAGGGAGGAGCCCAGGTAAGCTTCTCCCTTTTATTTTTTTTTCTGTTTTCTAATTTCTGACATTTGTTTTGATTTAAATAATATATTAAATCATTTATTTAACTTATGCCAATTTTTGCAGGGGCTAGATATATTATTTCAGAGCTCCTTTATAATGGCATAATATTTGGACATATATTAATATATATAATTAATATATTTCCAAAGCAAATATTTATGCATTAATTCCAAATGCCCAAAATAAATACCTATGAGCTCTTAAAAATATTGGTTTGATTATTATCTCTGTCCAATATTTTCAGAGAGCAACATGAGCATTTTCTTGGACCCTTTTGGAGAAATTTTTATTTGGGTCATTTTCAAAAAGATTCTGAGGGTTTCACAAATCCCCATTTCAAATTAAATGGAATTTTAAACATGATGCACACACTCTGATGCATGACTAGCTAGGGTGTGACACCGCCGCCCCGCCCTCCCCTCGAACTCACACCACCACCGTGCTTGGCAGCGCCCCCAGGCCATCCTTTTAATCCCGGCCGACCTCCAGATCGGGCGCCAGCAGCTCTAGGCCCCACACACCCCTAAGATAAACACCGAGGTGCTGCTTCCCCGGCATAATAGGCGGACTAGTGCCTGTTACGCCGGGGAATGCTTCCATTAATTGGGAATCAACTGACCAGGAATTGAAATCCAGGGGGCGACGGACCTCTAGCTAGGTGAAATAGTATATGAGGAGAAACCTTGTGCATGACGAGTTACTAGGAACATCTCGTATCAAGAATAAGCGGTCAACTAGTGTCTTCTGTGAGATGAATACCGTGCAAGCAGACACGTAAGATTTGCACGAATAAGGGAAGAGGAGTACCATTTCCGATTGCCAGTGTTGTGTCCTCCATATGTCGCGGTGATTTTCTTCTTTTTGCCGGGGGAACCGATGTTTTGGAGGAGGGTGCAGCCTTGGACGAACCCATGGCCAAATTGTTGACTATGTTGCCGTGGCCGTATGTCGGCGGAGGGGAAGCAGATCCGAGGCGGCGAAGGATGGCGTAGCAGGAACAACTCCGGTGCGGTGGACGGTAGCAAAGTTGGAGCGGCAGCGGTAAGGCACAGGACGGCGTGGTTGAACTGGCTTGGCTATGATTGGCTCGACCTCAACTTCAACTACTAGCCGTGGAGGGTGTAGCGGTTGAGGTTGCGGTGGACGATGACGTTGGGGTATCGGCTCCGCGGTGATGGAGGAGGGCGGCGGTTGATCGATGGGATGGGGTGGCGGACGGAGGACGTCGAGGTTTCACGGCTGGTGGAGAGGTAGTTTTGGTGCCCACGGAGTACGAACGGGGAATCAAACGGGGGGCTAGGGGCGGGGGAGCTAAGGAAGAACCATGTTTTGGTCTGGGACGTGCTTGTTTTTGGCTTTTTTGAACAGATGGGACACACTTGTTTGAAATTTGGGGAAAGTACAAACTTTGTCCCCCTCTTAAATTTCAGACCTACTGCGGGTCGAGGGTAGGATGGTAACCCCAGGTGTCCCAAATAGTGGGCGGGAGCGATTTCGGCCGCACGCATGTGTGCTTAGGCAGCCGTTGTGTATGAATGTTTTTCGGAGGCGGTTGCGTGGCGTCTAGATGAAGCTACAAACCTACACTGGTTTAGACCTTTGGACGTCGGGCCGGTAGGTTTCACAGGTCGGAGTTAGAAAAGTAATTTCCTTCTACTACCAAACATTGGTCTCATGTGGTTTGGGGCGAGTAGAGGCTCTTTTGGCGCTTCGTTTGAAATTTTGAAACAGAAGCATTCACGTTTAGAGTACTCTTGAACTTTGAGGATTGACCTAAATAGACAACGTTAAATTTGACCTTGTATGTTTGAAAACCTCATTAAATAATAAGCTTCTTTTTGAAATTTTGACACTTTAAAATCCTATAACTACAATTATTTTGGAATGGAGGAGCTAAATTTGAATCTATTTTGTACACGACTATATATGCTATTATGTACAAAAGCGGAGCAAAGATTGGTGCCCCCATAATTTAGGTATGATTTACAAATGCCATGATATCGAATTCAAATAATTGAATGGAGTTCATGTTGAATTAGAATTTTTTAAACCACCTTAAGTTGAATTCAAATGTATGCTAGTTCATAGCTAGCTATTTATAATGTTCATTGTGTAACTTTCGTATGTATACTGTGCTTTACACACACAACATGAACTATACTCACGTTCATATTCGATTGCTAAAGTGATGCATTGTCCTGAGTTCAAAATACTAACTATGTGGATCAATTATGTTGAATAATAACATAGACATGCTCAAACTCGATAGAATCTAGTTGTGTGATGGATCAATGACCGTTCCTTACGCGAATTGCAAATATCATGATCCCATCCTAATATTTGGATACAATTTATATCTTTAATCAATGTGTACATCCATCTTTTACGTGTAGTTTCACTCTCCATCGGTGGTCTCTCACACATGCTCACACACTCTCTCCCGAGGTGTCTTTCTCGCAAACATGCTCTTAATATAACCATCCCTCCCTCTCGTAACCATTTACGGCTGTTTTCACTAACCTTTATCACAAGCACTCTTCCTCTCACAAGCATACACACGCACAATCCCCATTGACCCTTTCTATATACATAGACCTGCCTACGTGTCTCCTGTACGCACATTATCTTTAGGCCCATCTCACGCATTGTCTCACACCTCTCTTCCTAATCGACGAGTATGCTTCTAGCAGAGCATTCTATAGGATGCCCCTTAAAGTTAGGTTGGTTGAATAGTAATATCAGAGATAAGGGGTTACCTTAGTCCGATGACCTAGGGTTACAAATCCTAGCCGACTTTGTCAGTGGACACAAAGTCCTTCACGATTCTGCTATCTTTGTCTTGTACGACTAGTAATCCATGGGTCTCCCTAAATGCGTCACGGCCCGACCAATGTGGCGTAGGACGGGACCGAACCAAGGGCCTCACCTCGTCCCATCGAACCTCATGCGGTGACACACCCTCTGCCCCCAGGTCTCGTTATCTTCTCACACCCACACATACCAACACAGACACCACACAAAAAAGATTCTCCTCGTGCCTCTATCCCCTCCCCACTTGCATATACACACTCAAGAGAATCTCTTGTTGTGACATCATATTCATCTCTCTCTAGACCTCTCTCATTTCTCATTCTATCTCTCCCACGCCCCCTCCCCCCGTCGGACCCTTTATCCATGCCTCTCTCGAATACGTAATACACACACATACCTCTCTAGGCCCTGCCAAATATATCAACTACACATTCACACGTGTTACATCATGTACCCCATTGATCTAAAAAGCCCTCTCTTCACGTTTATTTCACATACAACATTCCTTTTGAAGTGTGGCCAAAAGATTATTTTAGAATTTCTACATATATACAACATTACAAAGTTATATGGAGGAATATGAACGTTAATTTGCATTGCATGCTGCCCATAATGATATTTATTCCGCACTGTGAATTTTTATATTTTTATACTATATATAAAGTTAGTCATAATAAAGAGAAACGAAGAGCATCTCTCTCTCCATCGCATACACCCCCTCTACGGCCCTTTCACGTACGCACACAAACTATCTCCAAGTCCTCTAAAAGTACGCCCCCAATACATTCATGCATGTTTCATCTTTCTCTTGCGATATATACAGTGACGATCATTGTATTTGAAGCAAAAGCATGATACGTACATTGGACTTCAAAATCCACTCATTACGGTCACCATTTATGTTTTATGGTTATTATACAGTCACCGGCTCACCGTACAGCTCTATATTTGCTCAAGACACGACTAGTTGACCAGTTAAACGCTCCACGTTGCACCTCTAGTGTTGCATCGCATTATCTCACTACCATTGGGCCCACCTGTCGGCTTGTATCTACTCTACACTCATAAAAAAACAGAGTTGGTGATGACGGTGTGCCTGCCATCCTGCAATATAGTCCGTCCGATTTATATCTAACGGATAGGAAGGAAACTATGGCAGTTCTACAAAAAGGTACACACCACCTCTCCACATTTGAAAATAAGGCCTTCCCTCGTTCATCCTTTTCTCTCACAAGATAAACTAGTCATACAAATGCATCTTGATGTTACGTTCTACGTACGGGTATCTTGCTAGTAAGAATGAAAACAAACGACAAAAAAATATTGGTTGGTGGTTCGGAGTCATGACCATGGGCACAGCGGACAAGGTGGCCTTGTATTGGTATGCCAAGCCGGCTGTTTTAACACATACATGAGCTGGTGTGGTGATTATACACACACGCACACATGCACACGAACTGCATGCACGCAACACTCACACGAACACATGCAGCCACACACGCACGCAACACTCACACGTACACACGCAGCCACGCACACACGCAACAGTCACACGCACGCATGCATGCACACACCACATGACCAACACACACTCTCACGCTCAAGTGCTCAACCTACACGTGCATGCGCACACATCAGGCCCTGACGGACATATGCACAACCAGGTGGTTCCTGTGCACGGGTTGGAGTCTTGTCGCCCCTGTGTAAATTTGTGTTTATGTGACCTTTTTCCTATGCGAACTGACAGGTGGGACCCACAAGGAACATGGTCAATTTAACTAGTCAACATGGTGCCACGCAGACTATTTGGCTGGTCAACAGAGTGCAATCCGATGTTGAACGGTGAGCAAGTGACCGTATAATCACCGCAAAACGTATATAGTGACCGTAATGAGTGTATTTTGATGTCCGGTGACCGTATTATGTTTTTCTCTTTGTATGCCCTCCAAAACTACATCTCTACACATTCTCGCATGTTACATCTAACAACTATGCAATACATCACTACTACTACACTCTAACACAATAAATCATATGTGTTTTTAGTTTTACTAGATATCATATTGTTACTTAATTATTCAGTTTGCATACATTAAAATTGCCTTTGAAATGTATGGCCAGTATCATCTACCGCACGGGAAAATCCCACCCTTTCCTGTTTAATCGGGTTTGTATCGATGGATCATACGAAACAGCAAAACTATAGTACTATACAGTACAAGTAACAGTTCACTGGGCCGTCGTGTCGTGTACTCCTTCATCGTAAGAGTGGAGCGCTCGCTTTCATAAATGTTCTAGTCCCTTTCGCCGACATGTGGGACATCAAGCTACCAGGTCCACGTGCCATACCGAAATACAGTGAAGAGCAGCAGGGGTGAAGCACCTCAGTCATGGCACCGGCGTAGTATTGAGCAATGAGGCATCAAATCACAAAGCTGCACCTTTCCCGCGGTTAAGTTGGAGGGACGAAGTAATAATGCTAAAAAAAGAAGTTTGAGGGATGAAGCAACTATCATTTAACTCATTGCTGAATCCGCTTCTCCCTCATCTTCTTCAAGTTAACCACGTGTTGCTTCTGCTATTGTTCTGCCTCATGTGGGACGGGGATCAGCTTGGTAAAGCACTGACACGTGGGACCGCATGTTAGCAAACCGCCCGGACAACGTCCTCTAAAAATAAGAAACCTCCCCCGCCATCCGCGCGGCAAAATCACCTCCTTTTTACTAATCTTGATTTTATAATTTTTTAGATCAATATATTGAGATTTGTATAGATAGCACAGGAGCAAAACCAAGTGGTACGGTTAAGGGCATCCACAATGTGTAGCCAAATGTGAAAATAGCTTTTGGCATCGATGGGAACCATTGTGGACGGTGCTGCCAAAGCAAAAGAGATGGAACCGAAGCTCCCTGTTTGATTGATTGAAGGAATAGAAAAAATGCAACGTCTCTCCCCTTTCTCCCGTGCTTGGACGCATGTACAGTATAGAGCATAGAGTCTACTCCCCTGTCCCTTCTATCACAAATCAAAAAGCAGTGAGGCATCAAATCACAAAGCACGGACGAAGCAACCATCATTTCACTCTTCGCTGACTCCGCTTCTCCATCGTCTTCTTTGAGAAACCACCTCACCGCACTAAGTTGGACGGACGACTCTATTGTGTACTAGTAGCACTAGTACATTTATGCGTCCTTTGGTTCAACAAACTTCCTAGATGCAAATAAGGAGGTTGTCTCAGATTGCAGGTGGTACTTGCGAACGACTTACCGTGGTCTCCCTCAATGGTGTTCCCTGTCGAACGCACTTCGCCAAACCACAACGCTTGAGATATCGTCGATGTCACCGCAATGGGGAAGGAAGTCAAATAGTTATACCTCCATTTTTTGTACACAAGGCCAGTATATCAAAATTACAATTTGCAAAAGGCCACTAACACTAACCGAGGCAAAATTGATGGGGTTTGCCTCGTACTAGCAACCAAGGACATTAATATACCCTTGCATGCATGCGGAAGTGAGAAGGTTGGTTTGCATGGCGCTGCATTAATCAAGCGATGAGGAGTGAGATGGTTAGCTCTTTGGGCTTTGGAGAAAAATATATGCATTAATTGACACATCAAACGAGGATTTGTATTGATTAATCTCGCGAAGGAAAACCCTGCCTTTCTTTTTTAACACTAGTACTCCTAGTACGTACTCGTACTTGTATCCTGTTTGGGTCTAGGCCTTGCATTGCCATACTTCACCACACATTTTTGCAAACTTGCCTAAAGTTTTCAAAATGAAAAGGAGGTACACATGAGCACGGCTGTCGCGGTCGCACCGCACCCTCACACAGTCGCTCCTGCATGCCGCGGTCGCACCCCACCCTCACACAATCGCTCCTTCACGCCGTGGTCGCACCCCACCCTCACACAGTCGCTCCTGCACGCCGCAAACCCAACCAAGGGAATGCACCCTCACTAACACGTGCTACCGCGTGTGAACAAACCAAACTCATCCATCCTACCGCTGACACATAATTTTCGTTCATACAGTATGTTTATCCAACCGCATGTTGGGGAGGATCTGTACGGCCCGTGCGGTGGTCTGTTGGGGAAGAAGAAGAAGTGAGGAAGAAGGGTTAGGAGACGTAGGATATTCATCCAACCACCTGAAATGGTAGACTGACCCAAATGATGAAAGTTAGGAGACTTGCATAACAATATATGTTTTTACACAACAAAAGATCCCTAAAAACAACAACATAAAGAAAAACTATCACTGCTCACGGAACAAGACGGCCTCACCGTCTTTTGCTGCCAGCGCGAACCAGCCATAGCTGCCGACGTGTGTATCCGCACCTTGGTTGTCCTAGGCCTCCAGCTACTCATTTACGCGGAGCATGTGGGCGCTCTGCACAGACGAGAGCACCACCCGGTTCAAGTCCTGGACATCCGGTTCCGTCTGCAGGAGGGCCTCGATGGCAGCGGCAGCCGCACGCTTCACGTCTAGTTGAGCCTCCGCCGCCTGGTTCAAGTCCAGGACGTCCGGTTCCGCCTGCAGGAGGGCCTCGATGGCAGTGGCATCCGCGCGCTCCGTGTCGAGTTGATCCTCCGCTGCTTGGTTCAAGTCTAGGACGTCTGGTTCCGCCTGCAGGAGGGCCTCAATGGCAGTGGCATCCGCGTGCTCCGTGTCAAGTTGAGCCTCCACAGCCCGGTTCACATCCACGACATCCAATTCTGCCTGCAGGAGAGCCTCGATGGCAGTGGCATGAGCGCGCTCTGCGTTGAGTTGAGCCTCTGCCTCCTGGTCCTTTTTTAGTATCGCCAAGTTGAACTGCTGGTCTGCCTGCACCATGGGAGACCCGTACGCCGGCACGAAGTCGGCTCCATCGTCTCATACCCATCGGGGGCCTTCCGCACCAGGACCTCCGCCATGAACATTGGACTGGCTTCCTCCTCCTTGTAGCTTGGCTCCAGAGAACTCGGAGATTGGCCCGCCGCAAAGTGATCTTGGGAACGGAGGTCTATGGCACCGACAGCCGCCGTGATTTCTGCGCGGTGCTCCGGCGTCATCATCTTGTAGTACGTGATCTTGTGGTGCACCATGGCTTTCTGGCGAACTAGGGGACGCTTGATGTGGGCTAGAGGATCGAAAGGTGGGGGAATAGGCTGGAGAGGAGGTGTGGTTTTGGGGCAGTGGCTGGCGTAGGCCGAGCAGCAAAGGTTCTGGTGTGAATAGTGGTTTCGGTGACGACCGGTCAATCGGTTTTGACTGTACATCGCTCTTGTCGTGTTCGAGTTGCACCCCGTGTTGGGGAACGCGGTAATTTCAAATAATTTCCTATGATCATGCAAGATCTATCTATGTGATGCATAGCAACAAGAGGGGAGAGTGTGTCCATGTACCCTGGTAGACCGTAAACAGAAGTGCTTAGTTAACACGGTTGATGTAGTCGAACGTCTTCGCGATCCAACCGATCCAAGCACCGAACATATGGCACCTCCGCGTGCAGCACACGTTCAGCTTGGAGGCGTCCCTCGTACTCTTGATCCAGTTGAGGCCGAGGGAGAGTTTTGTCAGCACGGTGGCGTGGTGACGGTGATGATGAAGTTATCGGCGACGGGCTTCGCCTAAGAACTACGACGATATTACCGAGGTGTGTAACTATGGAGGGGGCACCGCACATGGCTAAAACAATTGTCAACTTGTGTCTCTTTGGGGTGCCCCCCTCCCTCATATATAAAGGAGGGGAGGAGGAGGCTGGCGTCCAATGAGGGGCGCGCCAAGGGAGAGGACTCCTACTCCTAGTAGGAGTAGGTCTCCCACTTTTCCTAGTCCAAGAAGGAGAAGAGGGGGAAGGAGGAGGTGGAGA
>NC_041381.1:241754947-241806926 GCF_002162155.2 Triticum dicoccoides | reverse complement strand
GAAACTTATCCGGAACACTTTCGGTATCTAAATATAGTCATCCAATATATCAATATTTATGTCTCGACCATTTAGAGACTCCTTGTCATGTCCGTGATCACATCCAGGACTCCGAACAATCTTTGGTACAACGTATCACATAAACTCATAATACTAAGGGCCTGTTCTGAAACCATCTAGCTTCTCCAAAACTTCCCATATCCAGCTTCTTGGGTCGCTTCTTGCTTCAGGTGGCGAACAAAAAAACGTTCTGGAGCTGCAACAGCTTCTCCCAGCGCTTGGATGAGCTGGCAGCCCAGCTGAGGCGCAGAAGCCCTGCTGGTTGGCATGTTGGGCTGGCTAAAGGAGCCCATCTCGGGCGGAACTGCAGACGGGCGGCGGCTCGGCAAGCTTCACAGCGGCTCTTGGCTCGGGAAGAAGAGAAGGGAAGGGGAAGAAGAGAAGGGGGGCGCGGTCGTCTTGGTGCTGCTCCTGACTCCGAGGTTCTCTCGGGCGTCAATGGCGTCGGGGCTCCGAGCCATGGGGTCGGTTCCTTGTAGCAGGCGCGACGGGTGGCGGCAATGATGGGATCCGGCGGGAAATAGCCTTGGATGCCAGGATCTGTAGTCGGAGGCGAGGATCTGGCCGGCGACGGGGGCAGCCGGGTGTGGAGGCAGTAACGGCGGCGGTGAAGGTTCGAGAGGAGGGACGAGGGAGAGGGGAGATGTGACGAGCGGGTGCGTGCGGGATCGAGGGTGGAGGAGCTGATCGAAACGTTTTTTTGGGCGGTGGCATTATGGCTGTAAATAACCCGAACTCCAGATTCACCAAAACGTGGAGCTGGGAATGTCTCGCTTCAGAAAAATGAACTACAGCCCACGATAGCTTCTTGGATTTCAGCTTCACGGAGCTACGGTGTTCGGGCTCGCTTCAGGCTGGGAATTAGAGAAGTTTGGAGTTGGAGGACTTCAGAACAGGCCCTAATTGTCATCGAATGTTAAGCGTGCGGACCCTACGGGTTCGAGAACTATGTAGACATGACCGAGACACGTCTCTGGTCAATAACCAATAGCGGAACCTGGATGCTCATATTGGTTCCTACATATTCTACGAAGATCTTTATCGGTCAATCCGCACAACAACATACGTTGTTCCCTTTGTCATCGGTATGTTTTGCCTAAGATTCAATCATCGGTATCTCAATACCTAGCTCAATCTCGTTACCGATAATTCTCTTTAATCGTTCCATAACACTTCGTCCCGCAACTAACTCATTTGTCGCAATGTTTGCAAGGCTTATAATGATGAGTATTACCGAGAGGGCCCAGAGATACCTCTCCGAAACACGGAGTGACAAATCCTAATCTCGATCTATGCCAACCCAACAGACACCTTCGGAGACACCTGTAGAGCACCTTTATAATCACCCATTTACGTTGGGACGTTTGGTAGCACACAAAGTGTTCCTCCAGTATTCGAGAGTTGCATAATCTCATAGTCTAAGGAACTTGTATAAGTCATGGAGAAAGAAGTAGCAATGAAACTCACACGATCATAATGCTAAGCTAACGGATGGGTCATGTCCATCACATCATTCTCCTAATGATCTGATCCCGTTCATCAGATGACAACACATGTCTATGGTTAGGAAACATAACCATCTTTTATAAACGAGCTAGTCAAGTAGGGGCATACTAGGGACTATATATTTTGTTTATGTATTCACACATGTACTAAGTTTCCGGTTAATAAAATTCTAGCATGAATGATAAACATTTATCATGAACTAAGGAAATGAATAATAACTTTATTATTGCCTCTAGGGCATATTTCTGTCAGTCTCCCACTTGCACTAGAGTTAATAATCTAGATTACATAGTAATGATTATAACACCCATGGAGCTTTGGTGCTGATCATGTTTTGCTTGCGAGAGAGGCTTAGTCAACGGGTCTGCAACATTCAGATCCATGTGTATCTTGCAAATCTCTATGTCCCCTTCCGACACTTGATGACGGATGGAATTGAAGCATCTCTTGATGTGCTTGGTTCTCTTGTGAAATCTGGATTCCTTTGCCAAGGCAATTGCACCAGTATTGTCACAAAAGATTTTCATTGGACCCGATGCACTAGGTATGACACCTAGATCGGATATGAACTCCATTATCCAAACTCCTTCATTTCCTACTTCCGAAGCAGCAATATACTCTGCTTCACACATAGATCCCGCCACGATGCTCTGCTTGGAACTGCACCAACTGACAACTCCTCCATTCAATAAAAATATGTATCCAGTTTGCGACTTAGATTCATCCGGATCAGTGTCAAAGCTTGCATCAACGTAACCATTTATGACGAGCTCTTTTTCACCTCCATAAACGAGAAACATATCCTTAGTCTTTTTCAAGTATTTCAGGATGTTCTTGACCGTTGTCCAGTGCTCCACTTCGGGATTACTTTGGTACCTCGCTGCTATGTTTATAGCAAGATATACATCAGGTCTGGTACACAGCCTTACATACATGATAGAACCTATGTCTGAAGCATAGGGAATGGCTCTCATTTTCTCTCTATCTTCTGCGGTGGTCGGGCTTTGAGACTGACTCAACTTCACACCTTGTAACACAGGCAAGAACCCTTTCTTTGACTAATCGATTTTGAACTTCTTCAAAACTTTATCAAGGTATGTGCTTTGTGAAAGTCCAATTAATCGTCTTGATCTATCTCTATAGATCTTGATGCCCAATATGTAAGCAGCTTCTCCGAGGTCTTTCATAGAAAAACTTTTATTCAGGTATCCCTTTACGCTATCTAGAAATTTTATATCATTTCCAATCAACTATATGCCATCTACATATAAGATCAGAAACGCTACAGAGCTCCCACTCACTTTCTTGTAAATATAGGCTTCTCCAAAAGTCTGTATAAAATCATATGCTTTGATCACACTATTAAAGCGTTTATTCCAACTCCGAGAGGCTTGCACCAGTCCATAAATGGATCGCTGGAGCTTGCACACTTTGCAAGCACCCTTTGGATCGACAAAACCTTCCGGTTGCATCATATACAACTCTTCTTCCAGAAATCCATTCAGGAATGCAGTTTTGACATCCATTTGCCAAATTTCATAATCACAAAATGCAGCAATTGCTAACATGATTCGGACAGACTTAAGCATCGCTACGGGTGAGAAAGTCTCATCGTTGTCAACTCCTTGAACTTGTTGAAAACCTTTCGCAACAAGTCGAGCTTTGTAAACAGTAACATTACCATCTGCGTCGGACGTCTTCTTAAAGATCCATTTATTTTCTATGGATTGCCGATCATCGGGCAAGTCCACCAAAGTCCACACTTTGTTCTCATACATGGATCCCATCTCAGATTACATGGCCTCAAGCCATTTCACGGAATCTGGGCTCATCATTGCTTCCTCATAGTTCATAGGTTCATCATGGTCTAGTAATATGACTTCCAGAACAGGATTACCGTACCACTCTGGTGCGGATCTTACTCTGGAAGACCTACGAAGTTTGGTAGTAACTTGATCTGAAGCTTCATGATCATCATCATTAGATTCCTCACCGATTGGTGTAGTAATCACTGGAACTGATTTCTGTGATGAACTACTTTCCAACAAGGGAGAAGGTACAGTTACCTCATCAAGCTCTACTTTCCTCCCACTCACTTCTTTTGAGAGAAACTCCTTCTCTAGAAAGGATCCATTCTTAGCAACAAAGATTTTGCCTTCGGATCTATGATAGAAAGTGTACCCAACAGTTTCCTTTGGGTACCTATGAAGACACACTTCTTTGATTTGGGTTCGAGCTTATCAGGTTGAAGCTTTTTCACATAAGCATCGCAGCCCCAAACTTTAAGAAATGACAACTTTGGTTTCTTGCCAAACCACAGTTCATAAGGCGTCATCTCAACTGATTTTGATGGTGCCCTATTTAAAATGTATGCAGCCGTATCTAGATCATAACCCCAAAACTATAGCGGTAAATAAGTAAGAGACATCATAGATCGCACCATATCTAATAAAGTACAGTTACGACGTTCAGATACACCATTTCGCTGTGGTGTTCCAGGTGGCGTTAATTGTGAAACTATCCCATGTTGTTTCAAATGAAGACCAAACTCATAACTCAAATATTCTCCTCCACGATCAGATCGTAGAAACTTTATATTCTTGTTACGATGATTTTCCACTTTACTCTGAAATTCTTTGAACTTTTCAAAATTTTCAGACTTATGTTTCATTAAGTAGATATAACCATATCTGCTCAAATCATCTGTGAAGGTAAGAAAATAACGATACCCACCACGAGCATCAATACTCATTGGACCGCATACATTGGTATGTATTATTTCCAACAAGTCAGTAGCTCGTTCCATTGTTCCGGCAAACGGAGTTTTAGTCATCTTGCCCATAAGGCACGGTTTGCAAGCACCAAGTGATTCATAATCAAGTGATTCCAAAAGTCCATCAGTATGGAGTTTCTTCATGCGCTTTACACCGATATGACCCAAACGGCAGTGCCAGAAATAAGTTGCACTATCATTATTAAACTTCAACCTTTTGGCTTCAACACTATGAATATGTGTATCACTACTATCGAGATTCAACAAAAATAGACCACTCAGCAGGGGTGCATGACCATAAAAGATATTACTCATATAAATAGAACAACCATTATTCTCTAATTTAAATGAATAACCGTCTCGCATCAAACAAGATCCAGATATAATGTTCATGCTCAACACTGGCACCAAATAACAATTACTCAGGTTTAAAACTAATCCCGATGGTAGATGTAGAGGTAGCATGCCGACCGCGATCACATCGATTTTGGAACCATTTCCCATGCACATCGTCACCTCGTCCTTAGCCAATCTTCGCTTAATCCATAGCCCCTGTTTCAAGTTGCAAATATGAGCAACATAACCAGTATCAATAACATGTATATCAAATATACCTTTCACTTTGCCATCCTTCTTATCCGCCAAATACTTGGGGCAGTTCTGCTTCTAGTGACCAGTCCCTTTGCAGTAGAAGCACTCAGATTCAGGCTTAGGTCCAGACATGGGTTTCTTCTCTTGAGCAACAACCTTGTTGCCATTCTTCTTGGACTCCCCTTTCTTCCCTTTGCCCTTTTTCTTTAAACTAGTGGTCTTATTGACCATCAACACTTGATGCTCCTTTTTGATTTCTACCTCTGCGCCCTTTAGCATCACGAAGAGCTCGGGAATAGTTTTGGTCATCCCTTGCATATTATAGTTCATCACGAAGCTTTTGTAGCCTGGTGGCAGTGATTGAAGAACTCTGTCAATGACACTATCATCAAAAAGATTAACTCCCAGTTGAGTCAAGTGGTTGTGGTACCCAGACATTGTGAGTATGTGTTCACTAACAGAACTATTCTCCTCCATTTTAAAGTTGTAGAACTTATTGGAGACTTCATATCTCTCAATCTGGGCATTTGCTTGAAATATCAACCTCAACTCCTGGAACATCTCATATGTTCCATGACGTTCAAAACGTCGTTGAAGTCTCGGTTCTAACCCGTAAAGCATGGCACACTGAACTATCAAGTAGTCATCAACACACATTTGCCAGGCATTCACAATGTCTACAGTTACGCGCGCGGGTGGTACACCTAACGGCGCTTCTAGGACATAATTCTTCTGTGCAGCAATGAGGATAATCCTCAAGTTATGGACCCAGTCCGTGTAGTTGCTGCCATCATCTTTCAACTTAGCTTTCTCTAGGAAAGCACTAAAATTCAAAGGAACGGTAGCACGGGCCATTGATCTACAACAACATAGACATGCAAAATACTATCAAGTACTAAGTTCTTGATAAATTAAAGTTCAATTAATAATATTACTTAAGAACTCCCACTTAGATAGACATCCCTCTAATCATCTAAGTGATCACGTGATCCAAATCAACTGAACCATGTCCGATCATCATGTGAGATGGAGTAGTTTTCAATGGTGAACATCACTATGTTGATCATATCTACTATATGATTCACGCTCGACCTTTTGGTCTCAGTGTTCCGAAGCCATATCTGCATATGCTAGGCTGGTCAAGTTTAACCTGAGTATTCTGCATGTGCAAACCTGGCTTGCACCCGTTGTATGTGAACGTAGAGCTTATCACACCTGATCATCACCTGGTGTCTCGGCACGACAAACTGTAGCAATGGTGCATACTCAGGGAGAACACTTGTACCTTGAAATTTAGTAAGGGACCATCTTATAATGCTACCGACGTTCTAAGCAAAATAAGATGCATAAAGGATAAACATCACATGCAATCAAAATATGTGACATGATATGGCCATCATCATCTTGTGCTCATGATCTCCATCACCGAAGCATCGTTATGGTCTCCAACATCACCAGCGCGACACCTTGATATCCATCGTAGCATCATTGTCGTCTCGCCACCTATTATTACTACGACTATCGCTACATCTTAGTGATAAAGTAAAACAATTACATGGTGATTGTAATGCATACAATAAAGCGACAACCATATGGCTCCTGCCAGTTGCCCATAACTTTTTTACAGAACATGATCATCTCATACAACAATTTATATCACATAATGCTTGACCATATCACATCACAGCAAGCCCTGCAAAAACAAGTTAGACGTCCTCTACTTTGTTGTTGCAAGTTTTACGTGGCTACTACGGGCTTCTAGCAAGAACCGTTCATACCTACGCATCAAGACCACAATGATTTTTAGTCAAGTGTGCTGTTTTAACCTTGAACAAGGACCGGGCGTAGCCACACTCGATTCAACTGAAGTTGGAGAAACAGACACTCACCAGCCACCTATGTGCAAAGCACGTCGGTAGAACCAGTCTCACGTAAGCGTACGCGTAATGTCGGTTCGAGCCGCTTCATCCAACAATACCGCCGAATCAAAGTATGACATGCTACTATGTCTTGAGCTTGCGTTGGTTTTCCTCGAAGAGGAGAGGGTGATGCAGCAATAGTAGCATAAGTATTTCCCTCAGTTCTTGAGAACCAAGGTATCAATCCAGTAGGAGGCTCCTCAAAAGTCCCACACACCTACACAAACAAACAAAGAACTTGCAACCAATGCAATAAAGGGGTTGTCCATCCCTTCACGGCCACTTGCGAAAGTAAGACTAATAAAGATAGTAAGATAAGATAAATATATTTTTGGTATTTTATAATATAGATGCAAAAAGTAAAGATGCAAATAAAAGGTAGATTGGAAGCAAATATGATAAGAGATAGACCTGGGGGCCATAGGTTTCACTAGTGGCTTCTCTCAAGATAGCATAAGTATTACGGTGGGTGAACAAATTACTGTCGAGCAATTGATAGAAAAGTGAATAATTATGAGATTATCTAGGCATGATCATGTATATAGGCATCATGTCCGCAACAAGTAGACCGACTCCTGCCTGCATCTACTACTATTACTCCACACATCGACCGACTCCTGCCTGCATCTAGAGTATTAAGTTCATAAGAACAGAGTAACGCATTAAGCAAGATGCCATGATGTAGAGGGATAAACTCAAGCAATATGATATAAACCCCATATTGTTATCCTCGATGGCAACAATACAATGCGTGTCTTGCAACCCTTTCTGTCACTGGGTAAGGACACCGCAAGATTGAACCCAAAGCTAAGCACTTCTCCCATGGCAAGAAAGATCAATCTAGTAGGCCAAACCAAACTGATAATTCAAAGAGACTTGCAAAGATAACTCAATCACACATAAAATAATTCACAGAAGATTCAAATATTATTCATAGATAAACTTGATCATAAACCCACAATTCATCGGATCTCGACAAACACACCGCAAAAAGAGTTTACATCGAATAGATCTCCACAAGAGAGGGGGAGAACATTGTATTGAGATCCAAAAAGAGAGAAGAAGCCATCTAGCTAATAACTATGGACCCGTAGGTCTATGGTAAACTACTCACAACTCATTAGAGGGGCAAGTATGTTGATGTAGAAGCCCTCCATGGTCGATTCCCTCCGACAGAGTGCCGGCGAAGGCTCCAAGATGAGATCTCACGGATATAGAAGGTTACAGTGGTGGAAATTGTGTTTCGTCCTTCTCCTCGATGTTTTCAGGGTACGTGGGTATATATAGGAGGAAGAAGTACGTCGGTGGCTGCCCGAGGGGCCCACGAGACAGGGGGGTGCGCCTTATAGGGGGGGGGCCTCCTATCTCGTGGGAGCCTCGGCTGCTTCTTGACTTGCACTCCAAGTCCTCTGGATCACGTTCGTTCCAAAAATCACTCTCCCGAAGGTTTCATTCCGTTTGGACTCCGTTTGATATTCCTTTTCTTCGAAATACTGAAATAGGCAAAAAAAACAGCAATATGGGTTGGGCCTGCGGTTAGTAGGTTAGTCCCAAAAATGATATAAATGTGTAAAATAAAGCCCATAAACATCCAAAAGGGGTAATATAATTGTCGGGGGAAACTGATCCACGAACACCTATGGGGCCGGCGGACCGGGCCCGTTTCGGTTCGGCGGGGGGCGGAGATCGCACGAAGAGTGGATCGAGGCGAAGCACACGAGCAGTTTACCCAGCTTCGGAGCTCTCCGGAGAGATAAAACTCCTACTGCTGCTTGTTCTCCCACGAAGAGGTTGCGGCCGCAGCTGCCGCGGGCGCGTTCGGGTTCACTATGGAGGAGGCAGAGGCGGCAAACCTCGCCGAGCGCGCGGAGTTCGTTGGCGAGGAGGAGCCTGCCGGCTCTGAAGCTGAGCCAAGCGAGGCCGACGAGGAAGAGCCCGAGCCTTTAGAAAGCTTGCCGCAGGCGGAGCCCCCGGCCCCGCCAAGAAGGCGTCTTCGCAGGGTCGCGGACGTAGCGGGGCGGCAGCCGGGTCAACAGCCGCCGAGCCGTGCGACATGCTCTACCGCGGCAAGCAATGTTGCCGCGGGAGAGCCTCACGCAGCAGCGGCAACTGGAGTGGGATCTTCCTGGGCCACCGCCACTGCCCCCGCCAAGCGAGCAAGGGATCCTACTCCTCCGCCTCGCCGCACCGGAGGGGAGCCGGACTTCGATCTTTCCGCGCTCAGCTCCGACGAGGAGGAAGAAGAGTAAGTTTCTTTGGTGCTCTTGTAGTTCTTCAATCTTGCTGTTTTTATCTTGTATCTGACTTGCTTCAATCTGGACTCCTTTCTTTTCGGGACGCTGGCCCAGAGAGCGGCGAAGAGGGCCAAGGCAGCGGTGATTGTCATCGAAGATGACCCCACCGTGTCAGCAGGGGGTGGGTCCGAGACCACCTTGACGGACTCGGCAACCACTCCTCAAAGCAGCCCCCAGTGTAAGTTCATAGTTAGCTTTCCGCTGTCAGGCGCGCATGAGTGCTTTTTCCTTTGTTGATATCTTGCTTGTTGATTTGTGTAGGAGCAGAACAGCCATATCAGGAGCACCCGGAAGCTGGTCCCGAAGTGCCATCTGCTTCGACTACGCCGCCAAGGGAGGAGTTCCCGGTAAGGGAGCGCTCTCCGGCAAGGGGCAGCACCGTCGATCCTGCGGCGGCCGAGACCGCAACTGCAGGTCTTGGCACAGGTAATTCACTTGTCCAAAAACTTTCCCTTGGGTTCTTCTCCTTCTGATTTTCTTCTCTTGGATTTTTGATTGATTTTTCTCCCTTCTTCGTTCTTCAGACCCATTTGCTGCTGAGCCAATGGAGTCAGAGGGCGCCGGCGAGGAAGGCGCGCATGGCAGCACTGACGACGCCGCCGCCAACGAAGAAGGGGCCGGTGCTGATGAGACCGCCGGCGAGGAGGCCGCCAAGGCTGCCGCGGAAGCCGGCGAGGGGTCGGGCGATCGCACTGACGACCCTGAGGCCGCAGGAGCACCAGGCGCTGCGCCGACCGCCGATCCCTCTGCCGCTGCTGCGGGGCCGGGCTCCGAGGAGCCCCAGCCCGACGCCTACTTGAAGGCCGGCGACGATATCTTCATCAAGCTACCCTGGGCGTCGAGCTCCAGGGCGCCGGTCGAGGGGGAAACTTTCGATGAGGAAGTGCTCGCCTCCGCTGGACTGTCGTTGGTCGACGCGCCCAGCAGCAGCAGTGGCGAGCCTAAGGAAGAGCAGCTGCTGCGGAAGCTGCTGTCACTCTACCGCGCCCGGCAAGCCAAGCTGGCTTCCCGGGAAGCGCTTGTCGCGAAGGCGGGAGTTGATACGGAGAAGCGCGCGGCGGAGCTCTGGGGCCACAATCAAGAAGCTCTCCGGTCCCTGGCACAGGAGCGGGAGCGACTCGACGAGGAGCGCACGGCCTTCCTTCTCGAGAAGGCCGAAGCTGAGGAGGAACAAAGGCTGGCCGCCGAGAAGCAGTTCGCGCGAGAAAGCGAATTGGTGCAGCGGAAGGCCAACCTCGACAGCTACGAGGAGGAGCTCGCCGAGCGCGAGCAAGCACTTGGCGGGGCACTCAAGGAGGCAAAGGACGCTGCCGCAATCACAGAGGCTGCCAAGAAAGAGCTGGAGGAGAAGGTGGCGCAGCTGGAGGCCAACATCGGGAAGAGCGGCGAGGAGCTTACCGCGCTCAAGCGTGAGCGTGAGAAGGATGCTGCCGCCCACGGTGAGCTGCAAGGTCTTCTCGCTGAGAGGGGCAAGGAGCTCAGCACCGCCAAGGATTCCAATGCAGACCTGGAGTTGAAGCTGGCCACGCTGACGCAAACGCTGGACGCCGCCAAGGAGCGGGAGAAGACCTTGTCGGAGAAGGTCAAGGCTGACAAGGCGCTGCTGGAGAGCATTGCAGTTACCCAGAACTCATTCAGAGATACTGTGGAGCACTGGACCGAGGGTCTGGTGAATATTGCCGCAGTCATCGACGAGGAGCTGGCGCAGCTGGGGATGGAGGACTTTGGGTATCCCTCCGACGAGAATCTCCAACCCAGCGCCAAGCTCAGCCTGTTCTTCAAGGGCGTGGCGACGGCACTCCAGCGGCTCCGGGAGAGGATCCCAAAGCAGCTGGCCGACGAGTCACGCAAAATCTGCGCCGGGGTTCTCCAGAAGGTGCTGATGAAGGTGGCCTTCCGCAATCCAGGCCTCAGCTTCACCAACGTCCTCAAGTGCTTGCCGCCAGACGCCGATCGGGACGCACTTAAGGCCCTTGTCGCACCCATTGTGGACAAGGTGAGCGGGATCAAGAGGGTTGAGGGCGATCACGTAGACTAGGCCGCTCATTTCTTCTTTTCCCTTGTCGCTGCTAATCACGTTATGAAAACAGTCTGTTAGAGCTGCGACAAGTTATCTTGTAATATAACTTTTTTTCTGTTATCAATTGCTATGTTATTTCCTCTACTAGATTCCTTCCTTTGTATGTTTTTACCCTACGCTTCTAGGGAACTTGTCGGCGCAGGCACCCGAGCCGCGAGCGCTGAGTGTGGAACGTCAGCAGCCTGCTGGCGGCGCTGCTTCCGACAAGAAACCTTGTCGCGACTAGATGCAGCACACTTAAGTTGTTGAGCGGACTCGAAACAATGTAAGGGCGCAACTAGCCACGAGTTGGTTCCTCCGCGCATAGGTTTTCCATACAAAGCAGGGTCGTTCGAGGAAGATAACTTAAAAATTTAAAAACTGATTGCTCAAACTTTGCCAACTTAGATTTTCTGTCGTTTGCTTCCCGGCAAGGCAAAACTTTGCTTGAACGACACCTGGTCCATACCACAATCTTCTCCTTCCCCCCGGCAAACTTGTGTGCGAGGGAACCTTCTTTTCCTTTGTTGAAAAAAGAAGAAAGAAGAGAAAATAATGATATGGAGCCCTTTGGCTCGTTATTGCTTACCGGATGTAGGTGCTGCACAAAGTGTCAGATAACGCATGCAAGAAAGAAACTAATGCATGAAATGGACAAGTTGTGCGGAGCACATGGGGTTTTACTTATGCACGGGATCTGCGCCCGGCTTTGTACAAAGGATTATATGCAACAGCGGCAAGACTTGTACAAAAGGTGGTTGCCGGAACGGGTTCCGGCAACCGCGCCCTACGGGAAAAACTTACGAAGATGTTCTATGTTCCAGGAGTTGCTCACCGGAATGCCATCTTCGGTCTCAAGGCGGACAGCGCCGGGCCTAGTGACTCGTTTCACCCGATAAGGGCCTTCCCACTTCGGCGTCAACTTGTTGGAATTCTTGGTGGACTGAACGCGCCGAAGAACAAGGTCGCCTTCCTCGAAGCTTCTGGCCTTAACTTTGCGGCTATGGTAGCGGCGCAAAGCCTGCTGGTATCGAGCAGCTCGTACAGCAGCCTGAATACGATCTTCCTCAAGGAGCAGCGCGTCGTCTTGTCGCAGCTGTTCTTGCTCAAGCTCATCATAAGCGAGCACTCGAGGCAATCCGTATACGAGTTCCATGGGGAGAACTGCCTCTGCTCCATAGACTAGAGCGAAAGGCGTCTGGCCAGTGGCTCGATTTGGCGTCGTTCTGATCAACCAAAGAACCACCGGCAGCTCCTCGATCCAGTTCCTTCCGCACCTGTGCAGCCTGTCGAAAGTTCTGGTCTTGAGCCCGCGCAGCACTTCAGCATTTGCCCTCTCTGCTTGACCGTTGCTTCTCGGATGAGCAACAGAAGCGAAGCAGACCTTGGCGCCAAGGTCTTGGACGTACTGCATGAAGGTGCGGCTCGTGAATTGCGTGCCGTTGTCGGTGATGATCCTGTTAGGGATCCCGAAATGGCAAACAATTGACCTGAAGAACTTGACTGCTGACTGTGCTGTCACCTTCCTCACTGGCTGCACTTCCGGCCACTTTGTGAACTTGTCGATTGCGACGTACAAGTACTCAAATCCCCCGACAACTCGGGGGAAAGGGCCAAGGATATCGAGCCCACAGACCGAAAATGGCCAGGATAAAGGGATCGTCTGGAGAGCTTGAGCTGGCTGGTTTATCTGTTTGGAGTGGAACTGGCACGCTTCACACTTGGTTACTTGTGCAGTTGCATCCTGGAGGGCTGTCGGCCAAAAGAAACCTTGACGGAAAGCTTTGCCGGCAAGTGCTCTTGCGCCAATGTGGTGGCCACATATGCCTCCATGTATCTCTGCCAACAACTTTTGTCCATCTTCCCGGAAAATACACTTCAATTTCACACCGTTGAGTCTTCTTCTGTACAGTATGCTATCGACAAACTGGTACATACTTGACTGCCGGGCTACCTTTTCCGCTTCTTCTTGCTCTTCGGGAAGTTCTCCTGTCTGAAGGAAATGGACAATCTGTTGTGCCCATGCTGGAGCTTGTGGCTCGACAACAAGGACTAAAGGCGCATCTGCTGCTGCGGGAACATCCGCTTCTACGGCAAGGACTTGCGGCCCTGCCGGAGCTTGATGTTCCCCGGCAAGCTTGCCGGAGCAAAACTTGTCGGGAGCGTCTGCTTCAACGGAACAAACCATAAGGCTTGCCGGAGCAGACTGCCCCTCAGCATCCTTGGTGTTGATCTTGGGGACTTTCTTGGCGGCGGCTTCGGGGAGCTCTGCCAGAAAGTAGTCACCAGAAACCAACTTCCTCTTCTTGCTTTGTCCAGTTGATGGTGTTACGGATGGTTGAGTCAACTTAAGCACAAAGATCCCTGGTTCCACAGGTAACTTTAGTGCGGCACACTTTGACAGGCCATCAGCAATGTCATTCTGAGCTCTTGGGATATGCTCCATATGTAGGCCGTCAAAGTGCTCTTCTAGCTTCCTCACTTCATCAACATATGCTTCCATCAATGGACTCTGGTAGTTCTTGTTCACTTGGCGGACGATAAGCTGTGAGTCACCCCTGACAATGAGCTTCTTGATCCCAAGGTCTGCTGTGATTCTGAGACCGGCAAGCAATCCTTCATACTCTGCAGTATTGTTGGTTGCTTGCTCCTTGGGAAAGTGCATCTGGACTACGTACTTGAGGTGCTCTCTGGTCGGCGCGACAAGCAGCACGCCCACACCGGCGCCTTGCAGCGAGAAGGCACCATCAAAGTACATCAGCCACTCCTTGCTTGCCTCTTTGACGGGGATGCTCGTCTCTGGAATTTCTTCATCTGGTGTTGGCGTCAATTCTGCTATGAACTCTGCCAATGCTCTGCTTTGGATAGTTGAAGTGCTCTCAAACTTGAGGCCAAAGCTTGACAGTTCCAGCGCCCACTCGACAATCCTGCCTGTCGCTTCTGGATTCTGCAGTATCCTCTTCAGCGGAAAGCGAGTGACGACTGTGATCTCATGTGCTTGGAAGTAATGGCGTAGCTTTCTCGAGGCCATGAGGAGGCCGAAAAGCAACTTCTGCACACCAGAGTACCTTGATCTAGCCCCCTGTAGAAGGGAACTGACAAAGTAAACTGGGCGCTGCACCATTCTCTTCTGCATCTTATCATGCTCCTGCGCAGATCCATCCCTGTCGGGACCAGAGCCTGTCGGTGAAGCCCCCTACTTGTCGCTGGTTGCATCTGCCGTGGTTGCTGGCTCATCATCTGCCTCCCTCTCCGCCACTAACGCAGCACTAACCACTTGATTGGTTGCCGCTATATACAGCAGCAACTTCTCTTGCAGCTTAGGTGCGACAAGTGTTGGAGTGGAGGACAGGTATCTCTTCAAGTCCTGCAGCGCAGCCTCCGCCTCCGGAGTCCATTTTATTGGACCTGCCTTTTTCAAAATTTTGAAAAATGGCAGGGCGCGCTCATCAAATCTAGAGATAAACCTGCTGAGAGCAGCCACGCAACCGGCAAGCCTTCGTACATCCTTGATGCACTTTGGTGCTTCGATCTGCTCAATGGCCTTGATCTTGTCGGGATTGGCTTCAATTCCCCGCTGAGACATGAAGAACTCGAGAAGCTTGCCGGAAGGGACTCCAAACACTCACTTCTCGGGGTTAAGCTTGAGGTTGATCTTGCGCAGATTTGCAAATGTCTCGTCTAAATCTTGAATCAGGGTCGCCCTGTTCTTGCTCTTGACCACTATGTCATCCATGTAGGCTTCCACATTTCTGTGCATCTGCGGCTCAAAAGCGTGGTGGACTACCCTTGCGAATGTTGAACCATCATTCTTCAAACCGAAAGGCATCCGTACGAAGCAGTACGTGCCACACGGGGTGATAAATGCGGTTTTCTCTTCATCCTCTTCTGCCATGAAGATCTGATGGTATCCTGAGTATGCATCAAGAAATGAAAGCAAATCACATCCGGCTGTGGAGTCAACAATCTGGTCAATGCGCGGTAAGGGAAATGGGTCTTTGGGACAAGCTTTATTAACATCAGTGAAGTCAATACAAAGCCTCCATTTCCCGTTAGCCTTGCGCACGACAACAGGATTGGCCAACCACGTGGGATGGAGAACTCCTCTGACAAGGCCTGCTGCTTCCAACTTCTTGATTTCTTCTGCGATGAATTCTTGGCGCTCCACTGCCTGTTTCCTGACGTTCTGCTTGACGGGCCGTGCATGAGGACAAACGGCAAGGTGGTGCTCAATTACTTTCCTGGGAACACCGGGGATATCAGACGGTTGCCACGCAAACACGTCGACATTCGCCCGCAGGAAAGCAACGAGCGCGCTTTCCTATTTGGGGTCAAGAGTGGCGCTGATGGTGAAGGTACCACCAGTGCTGTCCTCCTTGGCGGACACCTTCTGGGTCTCAGGTGGAGCTGTCATTGCCTTCTTACACTTGCCGGTGGAGCTCGATGGTGCGTCCTCGACGGTAGCGCAACACTCCGAAGAGGTGCGCTTGCCGGAGTGGGCATCAGAGCTCTTGCGGGACTTGGTCTTCTTCTTCCCCCCGGGAGCTTCGGCGGCAAGTGTCTTGCGTTCTGCTACGGCTGCTGCTTCCCGGTAGATCTTGTCGGCACAGATAAGAGCATCCTTCTTGTCGCCAGGGACAGAGATGACACTTATCGGGCCTGGCTTTTTCAGTACATTGTACGCATAGTGAGAGGCTGCCATGAACTTGGCGAGTGCCGGACGGCCAAGGATTCCATTGTAAGGTAATGGAAAGTCAGCAAAATCAAATGTGACCCTCTCAGTCCTGAAGTTCAGCTCGCTGCCAAATGTTACCGGCAGCGTGATCTTTCCCTTCGGCTTGCTTCTTCCCGGGTTGATTCCTTGAAATGTACCGGTCTCTTCGAGCTCGCTGTCAGGGATCTGGAGCTTTTGGAGCACCGCGGAGGAGATTAGGTTCAAGCCGGCCCTGCCGTCAACTAGCATCTTAGCGACCTTGAGGTTGCGGATTGTTGGTGAAACCAACATCGGCAAGCACCCGACCGCAGTTATGCGATCAGGGTGGTCCTCAATATCAAAGATGATAGGCGTGCTGGACCATTTCAGAGGCTTGCGTGACTCGACGGGTGGTTCTGCTGCATTAACTTCCCGCACCCACTGCTTGAGCTGGCGGTGCGAGGTATGCAGAGAAGCACCACCGTCAATGCACAGGACCTCTGTGGCTTTCTGGAACTCCTGCTCATCAGTCTCCTCATCATCCATGTCTTCATCGTCGTCGTCATCTTCATCCTTGTCGCGGCCGCGAGGAGGTCTGTCTCCTTGTCGCTGCTTGGCCTTGCCGCGGCGTCCTCCTCGGCCGGGACGTTTCTTGTCGGATCCCCCATCACCTTCCTGGCCCTTCTCCTTGTCGCGCCGCTCGTATTCAGCTTTCTGTTGCTCAACAAGCTGCTTGACTTTCTTACAGTTCTGGAGATCATGGCCCTTGGTGCGGTGGATCTTGCAATACTGCTTGTTGGTGTCGTCCTGCTTGTCGGCGACCGCCACCTTCGCGGCAACCTCCTTGCCGGAGTCACCAGCTTTGGCTTCCTTGGCGCCACCACCGTTTCCGGACTGCTCAACAACTAGCACCTCTTTGCCTTTCCTCTTCCTGTTGTTCTGCCGCCGGTTTTTCCTTGTCGGGGCAGCATCTTCACTGTCAGATCCTCCCGCTCCTACATTCTCTCCGAGGAGTCTCCTCCCTTCCTCAGCACGTGCACACTTGTCGGCCAGTGCATATAACTCACTGACGTCCCTGATCTTGCACATCGCCATTTCCTCCCGCATCCTGCGGTTTCGCACGTTCTGATGGAATGCGCTGATCACCGCGGCAGGGTGGACGTCTGGGATGTTGTGCTGCACACTGCTGAATCTCTGAATGTACTTGCGCAGGGGCTCTCCTTCCTTCTGGGCGAGCAGATGAAGATCACTCTCCTGGCCATGAGGCTTGTGTCCGCCTGTGAAGGCGCCGACAAACTGATGGCACAGATCAGCCCAAGAGGATATGGAGTTGTCCGGCAAGTGCATGAGCCAGGACCTGACGTTGGGCTTGAGCACCAGCGGGTAGTAGTTGGCAAGGATCTTGTCATCCCGTCCCCCAGCAGCCTGCACCGCAATGGTGTAAATGCTGAGGAACTCCGATGGATGCGTCTTGCCGTCGTACTTCTCCGGTACGTCTGGCTTGAAGTTCTTCGTGCTAGGCCACTGGACTTGCCGCAGCTCACGAGTGAACGCAGGGCAACCTACCGCGTATGGCAGATCGCCTGGTTCCCCTGGCGCATGCATGTCAATAGAGGGCCCAGCGCGCTTGTCGGATTGACATCGCGCTTCTCTTCGGCGCTCGATGCGAGTTCGAGCGTCTTCTTGTTGTCGATCATGAAGAACTTGGCGCTGATCGCGACGAGCTCGTGGACTCGACGATGCGGTGGAGTCGCTGTCGAGGTGGATCCGGCGAGTCGGCGATCTTGGCCTTCGGGGCGGTGATTGCATGGTAGTTGCACCTCCACCCGTTTTGTTGCCACTGGCTCGCGCCCGGCAACCCTGCTGCGGCAGCGACGCGCTCGGCTGCCATGGAGTGTCGCCGTTGGCGTAGCCGATGAGACTCTGAATGGTGGCCCTCCATTTGTCGATCTTGTCCGACGTCGGAGGGCAATCTAGGAGCAGTTGAGCTCGCGCCAAAGCTTCTGCTGGAGTGGTGGGTGGCAGTGGCGGACGGCGCGAGGAGCGGGACGTGCACGGACTTCTAACTATGTTAGAAGGAGCAGTATCCCGTCCAGGCAACCGTGCCCCGCTCGTGCCAGCACGCTGGCGTGCATGCTGGTCTTGAGCGCCCCGAGATCCACCAGCTTGGTCTTGGCCTATCATGCGTATGGCACTGCAAGTGCCATGACGCTGTTGGTCTTGCGCCTCCTGAGAGTGGCGCGGAACATGTACAGTCGCTGAGGTTTGTGCAGCCTTGTCCTTGGACCTGGCAGCATCATAAGCTTCCTCGTCGACGTCCATTCTTCCGCCGGCGTCCATTCCACCACCCGTTTGCTCCAACAGTGGCGGAAGTGACATGGACGGAGCGGCTGCCGCCGAAGTCTTCTTCTTCGGTGGCATGTTGATGAAGGGAATGAAGATCTAGCTCGTGTGAACGCCGGATTAGGTTCACACAATCTCGACGCCCCCTACCTGGCGCGCCAAAGATGTCGGAGGAAACTGATCCACGAACACCTATGGGGCCGGCGGACCGGGCCCCTTTCGATTCGGCGGGGGGTGGAGATCGCACGAAGAGCGGATCGAGGCGAAGCACACGAGCAGTTTACCCAGCTTCGGAGCTCTCCGGAGAGATAAAACTCCTACTGCTGCTTGTTTGATTATCTTGTGTTCTTGCTCCAGAGAGAGAGCATAGTGTTTTTCTGGGTTACGAATGAGTCGAACCTCGCGAACATACGGGCCTCGCGAACCCCCTCTATGTTGCGCATGGGCCTCCTTTTATACGCTAAAGGGGTCACCGACAGGTGGCAACGCAGAGAAGGGCACAAATGTAAAAAGTGAGGTGGTTGGTACAGTTACTTGTACAGTGCACCCTACCTAACCCTGACGGCAGGGGACAAGGGCATTAAATGCCCGTCTGAGTCGCCCAAATAGTGCAAAAAAGGACCGTTAGGGGCGCCACTGTTCGCCATGATGGCGATCTTGCCAGCTTCGCATGCCACTACGCACCGCTGGCTGCACAGCCTCCCGCCACGCGTGCCTGGAGAGGCCCCCAGAGCGACACGTTGGTGGATGCGCTGGAGCGTGGGCACAGAGTGGCCGCCTGCTGCGGCAAGCGCCTTGCCGCTGTTGTTATCTTGTCGGGTCCGGAAGCTTGTCGCTCACCGGGCCTCGAGGTACCTTGGTTGGTCTTCCCGGCAAGCTCCTCTTGCCGGGGCCTTGTTGCCTTGCCGGAGCGCGTGGCGCGTCGCGGCAAGTTCCTTGGAGTGCCTTGGTTGGCCTTCCCGGCAAGCTCCTCTTGCCGGGGCCTTGTCTCCTGAGCTTAAATACTCTGTTCTTGAATGGCTCCAAGGGAACCACGGAGGATCTTGGTGTTAGCCCGGCAAGCCTTGCCGCGGGGTGTTGCAACTGCCCGTGCACAAGTTCGGGGTACTAGGGTACCCCTATTCTAGTACACCGACAATAATAGCATGGAACAATAAAAAATTATAG
This sequence comes from Triticum dicoccoides, assembly GCF_002162155.2. Taxonomy (NCBI): domain Eukaryota; kingdom Viridiplantae; phylum Streptophyta; class Magnoliopsida; order Poales; family Poaceae; genus Triticum; species Triticum dicoccoides. Next base: position 241,787,521 of record NC_041381.1, on the reverse strand, counting down.
ATACGTTGGAGACGTACCAAGCATCCCCAAGCTTAATTCCTGCTCGTCCTCGAGTAGGTAAATGATAAAAAGAGAATTTTTTATGTGGAATGCTACCTAGCATAATTCATAATGTAATTTTCTTTATTGTGGCATGAATGTTCAGATACGAATTATTCAAAATAAAAGTTCATATTGATAAAAGAAATAGTAACACTGCAAGCATACTAATCAAAGTAATCATGTCTTCTCAAAATAACATGGCAAAAGAAAGTTCATCCCTACAAAATCATATAGTTAGGCTATGCTTCATATTCGTCACACAAAGATGTTCCCAACTTCTATACCCCCGATGACAAGCCAAGCAATTGTTTCATACTTAAATAATCTCAAACTTTTTCAACCTTCATGCAATACATGGGCGTGAGCCATGGATATAACACTATGGGTGGAATAGAATATGATGATGGGGATTGTGTGGAGAAGACAAAAAAAAGAGAAAGTCTCACATTGACGAGGATAATCAATGGGCTATGGAGATGCCCATCAATTGATGTCAACATGAGGAGTAGGGATTGCCATGCAACGGATGCACTAGAGCTATAAATGAATGCTCAACAAAAGAAAACTAGTGGGTGTGCATCCAACTTGCTTGCTCACGAAGACCTAGGGCATTTGAGGAAGCCCATCGTAGGAATATACAAGCCAAGTTCTATAATGAAAAATTCCCACTAGTATGAAAAAGATAACTTATGAGACTCACTATATGAAAAACATGGTGCTACTTTGAAGCACAATATATGAGACTCACTACATGAAGAACAAGGTGCTACTTTGAAGCACAAGTGTGGAAAAAGAGATAGTAACATTGCCCTTTTTATTTATTTCTTTTTTTCTTTTTCTTTTTCCTTTTTTTCTTTTTTTGGGCCTTTCTTTTTTTTCTTTTGGCCTTTCTTTTTTTTCTTTTTTTTCTTTGGGCAATGCTCTAATAATGATGATCATCACACTTCTATTGATTACAACATATGAATTACAACTCGAAACTAGAACAAGATATGACTCTATATGAATGCCTCCGGCGGATTACCGGGAAGGTGCAATGAATCAAGAGTGACATGTATGAAAAATAATGCATGGTGGCTTTGCCACAAATATGATGTCAACTACATGATCATGCAATGGCAATATGACAAAAGTAAAGTATGTCATGATGATGAACGAAACGGTGGAAAGTTGCATGGCAATATATCTCAGAATGGCTATGGAAATGCCATAATAGGTAGGTATGGTGGCTGTTTTGAGGAAGATATAAGGAGGTTTATGTGTGATAGAGCGTATCGTATCACGGGGTTTGGATGCAACGGCGAAGTTTGCACCAACTCTCAAGGTGAGAAAGGGCAATGCACGGTACCGAAGAGGCTAGCAATGGCGGAAAGGTAAAAGTGCGCATAATCCATGGGCTCATCATTAGTCAAAAGAACTCATATACTTATTGCAAAAATTTAGAAGTCATCAAAAATAAAGTACTACGCGCATGCTCCTAGGGGGATAGATTGGTAGGAAAAGACCATCGCCCATCCCCGACCGCCACTCATAAGGATGCACAAGCCAGGTACACTTCATGTTTCAAATTTGTTACACAACTTTAACCATACGTGCATGCTACAGGACTTGCTAACTTCAACACAAGCATTCTTTAAATTCATAATCACCCAACTAGCATGACTTTAATATCACTACCTCCATATCTCAAAACAATTATCAAGTATCAAATTGATCATATCATCCAATTCACTTCCTATGATAGTTTTTATTATACCCAACTTGGATGCCTACCATTCTAGGACCAATTTTATAACCATAGAAAATACCATGCTGTTCTAAAAGACTCTCAAAATAATATAAGTGAAGCATGAGAGGCTAATAATTTCTACAAAAATAAGTCACCACCGTGCTCTAAAAGATGTAAGTGAAGCACTAGAGCAAAAACTATCAAGCTCAAAAGATATAAGTTGATGTAGGGTGGAACCCTATGTGGACGATCTTCACATTTGGAGGGATCCTACGGGGAATCACAAAGAACACACAGACACAAAAAGGGGAAACACGGGGAAAACGAGAGGGAGAATCACTAAACCGACATAGAATCAATCACACGAGTGCTAGATCACCGACAACATAGAGTAACATAATATACACGATCAACTAAGGTAAGGATACATAGGAATAGTTCTTCTCCGTACGGAGGTCTTGATGGTCTTCCCTAGAAAGGGGTCTTGAATCCGCTTGGGGGATCTTCTCCGAAGAGGTCCTGAGCTCCAAGGAGAAGTAGCCAAGTGGATGAGCAAGGCTCTCACACAAAATATGAGCTAAACCTATGCTACCCTAGAAAGGAGATGGGGCGTCCTATTTATAGTCTTAGTGCAAATGGAAGTCAAAGCGAAGGGATATAAGGGCTCCAGCCCGCAGGTTCGGTCACTCAGGAGTCGGACATCCAGAAGGCGTCGGACGTCCGGAGGCTAGGGACGGTCCGGTCGTCCGGGCGCGCTCGGACGTCCGTTGTTTCAGCTCTGGTGTAGGCGCGTCGGTCGTCCGTAGATGGTCGGACGTCCGGAGCTTCTAGAGGGGCCGGACGTCCGGAGGCTGTCGGTCATCCGTAGATTTGGCTCGGGTGTTGGTCGTCCGGTCGTCCGGAGCGTCACAGACATCCATAGATTCGGTTCTGGTGGCCTGGTACCGGACGTCCGGAGGGTCCGGTCGTCCGTGTCCTGGGACTCGTCGGACGTTCGGATAGGGTCGGACGTCCGATGCCTGTAGCTTCTGCTGCAGCTCTTCTTCTTATCCATCATGCTTGGGGTCCTCGCCGTCTCGGCTCTTGTATGTAGTTGTTCCGTGGCTCGCTTCCAGGCACCTGATAACACACAGAGTTTCCGAATGAGGTAGTAGCCATGTCTCGCGAGTAGGGATAGGAAGTTCGGAGAGGAGCGAGTTCACCTTATCTTCAATAGCCTTAGCTCGAGCTCGTGTCATGGGTCCAAGAGGTGTTGAGGGAGATGTAGGCACGTCCATGGGGATGAGCGAGGGATGCTCCGCATCATCCCCCCCCCTTTGGAGAGATCCGACCTTGGATCAAAAGGTGCATCTCCATGGTAAGGTGCGAGGTCCTTGACGTTGAAGGTGTCGCTCACATTGTACTTGTCTCGTGGTAGGTCGATCTTATAGGCGTTGTCATTGTAGCGTGCTAGAATCTTGAAAGGTCCGTCGGTGCGAGGGAGAAGCTTGGACTTGCGTTCGTTGGGGAAGCGGTCCTTGCGAAGATGTAGCCACACTAGATCACCAATGTTGAATACCATGGGTTGCTTGTTGATGTTGAGCTTGGTCGCTAGTCGTTGTACTTGGCGCTCGATGGTGTGCCTTGTATCTTCATGCATCTTCTTGATGTAGCTTGCACGAGCAGTTGCGTCGAGGTTGGTTCGCTCTTGTAGAGGAAGAGGTAGAATGTCCAATGGGGACAAAGGGTTGAAGCCGTAGACGACCTCGAAAGGGGACTTGCCGGTCGTGGAATGTCTTGCACGGTTGTAGGCGTACTCGGCAATGGGTAGACATGCCTCCGACTCCTTGATGTTCTTCTTGATCAACACGCAAAGTAGAGTGGAGAGTGTATGGTTTGTCACCTCCGTTTGGCCGTCGGTTTGAGGATGGTATGCCGAAGAGAACAATAACTTGATCCCGAGCTTGGCGCATAGGGTCTTCCAAAAGTAACTCAAGAACTTGACATCACGATCCGAGACAATTGTCTTTGGCAATCCATGAAGTCGCAAGATTTCCCTACAAAAGAGATTGGCAATATGTGAAGCATCGTCTATCTTGTTGCAAGGAATGAAATGTGCCATCTTAGAAAATCTGTCCACAACAACAAAGACGGAATCCTTGCCATTTTGCGTTCTAGGCAAACCAAGTACAAAATCTATGCTAATGTCTTCCCAAGGTTGATAAGGAATAGGAAGGGGCATGCAAAGACCATGGGATTGAGCTTTTGACTTAGCTTTGCGACATGTAGAGCAACGGTTGGTGAAGCATGAGACATCACGAAACATCTTGGGCCAAAAGTAGTTCTTCGAGAGCGTGGCGAAAGTTTTGTCGCGTCCAAAGTGTCCCATTAGTCCGCCTTCATGAGACTCTTGCAAAAGGAGCAAACGAAGAGAAGACTCGGGAATGCAAAGTTTGTTAGCTCTCATAAGATAATCATCCTTTATGTAGTATCGTTCCCAAGACGTATGTGTCAAACACTTAGCATAAGGAGTAGCAAAAGAAGGATCATGCTCATACAAGTCTTTTATATGCTCAAAACCAATAACATTCAACTCAAGTTTAGTGACAAGTGTGCATATGCGTGAAAGTGCATCCGCAACTACATTTTCCTTACCCTTAATGTACTTGATCACATAAGGAAAATATTCAATAAATTCACTCCATTTGGCATGACGCTTGTTCAATTTAGTTTGGCCTTTCAAGTACTTAAGCGTTTCATGATCGGTATGGATGACAAATTCATGAGGTCTAAGGTAATGTTCCCAAACATGTAGCACATGTACTAAAGCATACAATTCTTTGTCATAGATGGGATAATTAAGTTGAGCACCGGAGAGTTTTTCACTAAAATAAGCAATGGCTCGTTTTTCTTGCATCAAAACTCCGCCAATTCCGGTACCAATTGCATCACAATGAACCTCAAAAGTTTTGTCAAAGTTGGGCAAAGCAAGAATCAGAGCATGAGTAAGCAAAGACTTGAGCTCATCAAAAGCGGTGGATTGCAAAGATCCCCAAACAAAAGGAGCATTCTTCTTACTCAAAGCATGTAAAGGAGCGGCAATTGTGCTAAAGTTTTTCACAAAGCGGCGGTAAAATCCTGCAAGACCAAGAAAACTTCTCACTTGTTGCAAATTGGTGGGTTGGGGCCAAGTTTTAATTGCTTTAATCTTAGTTTCATCAACATGGACACCCTTGGAAGAGACAACAAAACCCAAGAAAACCACTTTGTCAACGCCAAAAGTGCATTTTTTCAAGTTTGCATAAAGGCTTTCCTTTCGGAGGGTTTGCAACACAGATTTAACATGATTAATGTGCTCTTCCATGGTTTTGCTAAACACAAGGATACCATCAAAGTAAACCACAACGAAGACTCCAATGTAAGGTCTAAGCACATGATGCATAAGACGCACGAAAGTTCCGGGTGCTTCCGACAAACCCATAGGCATCACTAACCACTCATATAAGCCAAATTTTGTTTTGAAAGCGGTTTTCCATTCATCACATTCTTGAATGCGGATTTGATAATAGCCACTTTTAAGATCAATTTTGGAGAAAAAGTTGGCTCCGCTAAGTTCATCAAGCATATCATCTAAGCGAGGAATGGGATGCCTATAATGAACGGTAATGGCGTTTATGGGTCTACAATCGGAACACAAGCGGAAACTTCCATCGGGTTTAGGCACAAGTATAACGGGAACGGCACATGGGCTTAAGCTTTCATGTACATGACCGTTGTCGATCAGTTGTTGTACTTGCCGTTGAATCTCCTTGGTTTCTTCAGGATTGACACGGTATGGAGCTTTGTTTGGAAGTGGCGCTCCGGGGATGAGGTCGATTCGATGCTCAATGCCTCGTAGTGGAGGTAGACCCGGAGGTAGCTCATCGGGGAAAACATCTTTGAATTCCTGCAAAAGAGATTGAAACTCTAAAGGTAACTCGTGAGAGGTGTTAGTTGTTGGCTCTCCATCTTTGCACACGAGAACGAAGTGCATCACACTCGATGGATTCTCACACACTTCTCTTATCTCACTTTTGGTGGCAAATAGGATGAGGTTTTTCTCTCTAGGCGAAGAGGCGCTCAAATTTGGCTTGTGGCTCTCACTCACTTTTGGGTGTGTCACTTTTTCACTCGTCTTTCCATGATTGGTGGCTTGCTTGTCGGCTATCACTTGACTAGGAGACATAGGTCGTAGCACATATTCCTTCCCTTTCAACTTGAAGCTATAGTGATTGGTACGCCCATTGTGGATGACACCACGGTCGAATTGCCATGGTCGACCAAGAAGGAGGTGGCAAACGGTCATGGGGACCACATCACATTCCAAAGTGTCTTCATAGGCACCAATTTTGAAGGAGACTTGGACCGTATGCTCTACCCGAATTGTGCCGGAGTCACTTAGCCATTGGACCTTGTAGGAGTGCGGGTGCTTCCTCTTGACCAATTGCAGCTTGGATCATAGTTCTTCACTTGCCAAATTGTGACAACTGCCTCCATCGATGATGACCTTAACTGACCTTCCATTGATGCCGGCCTTAGTGTGTAAGATGTGACATCGTTGGTCTTCTTATTTTTGATGTTGAAGTGTCAAGACTTTGGAGACAACGAGAGCGGGGGTCGAATCCTCATCACAAAAGACTTGATCATCTTCATCCTCGTCCACGCGTCGGTGCATGGCCACTTGCTCAAGGGCTTCCATCTCCTCTTCACTCATTGAGTCATATGTGCCGTCGTTGTTGAGGATCATGGTGCGCTTGTTCGTGCATTGGTAGGACTTGTGGCCTCGGCCGCCACAAGTGAAACACTTTAAGGAGCTTGTTATGACGATCTCATCGGTTGTTGTAGATGATGAAGCACGCGGCTTGAAGTTGCTTGTCGTAGGAGGAAGACGACTTGAATTGTAGAAGTTTTCTTGTAACTTGACTTGTCGTCGTTGCTTGGAGAAGGCTTGGTTGATGTAGATGTTGATGTAGTCATTGAAGCTTAGATGTTGGAGTAGCCGTAGGTCTTGGATGAGTACTTGGCGTACTTGAAGTCATCTTGCACTTGACATTCCACCTTGGTTTCTTGATGTACGAGCTCAATGAGGTTGGAATAGGGTTGGAAGTCGGCAATCTTCTTGATGGGATGATTGAGTCCATTCAAGAAACGTGCCATTGTTTGCTCATCATCTTCCGTGACATTGGCTCGAATCATGGCTATCTCCATTTCCTTGTAGTATTCTTCAACACTCTTTGTTCCTTGCTTGAGGAGTTGTAACTTCTTGAAGAGATCATGGTTGTAGTAGGTTGGTACAAAGCGTGCCCACATGACATCCTTCATTTGAGCCCAAGTGGTGATTGGTGGTTCACCTCTTGCTTGACGTCGTTCAAGTACTTGTTACCACCATATGAGCACATAATCTTGGAACTCAAGTGATGCCATAGCGATCTTCTTCTCTTCCTCATAGTTGTGCAAGCGGAAAATTTTGTCGACCTTCAATGCCCATGAGAGGTACTCTTCCGGATCATTGCTTCCATTGAACTTGGGCATTGTGAACTTGAGCTTGCCATAGCATTGCTCTTCATTGTGTTGTTGGCGATGGTGATGATGACGTCCTTGGCGTGGAGGATAGTCATCCTCATGTTGCTCTTGGCGCGGAGGAATTCCATGATCAACTTGCTCTTGTTGAACTTGAGGTTGAGGTGGAGCTTGACGAGCTTGTGGAGGGGCTTGAGGAGCTTGACATTGCACACGCGTTTGGTAGTTCATCTCTTGGATTTCTTCTCGAAAGGCTTCCTCTTGATTGCGCCGCTCGTGATTGCGGTTGGCAATGGCTCGGCTCGAATCTCGAAGGGCACGTTCCGCCTCAAGAGCTTGCGCTTCATGTTGTTGTTGTTGAAGACGTTGAGTCTCGGCGTCTTGTTCCTCTTGGTGTAGACGTGCTCGTTCTTCTTCTTGGCACCTTAGTCGTTGCCTTTCTTGAGCTTGAGCAAAAGCGAGTTGGTTTGATTGAGGGCGAGGGATTTTCTCATCGACTTGTTCTTGTGAATGCTTGTCTTGTAGCGGGTTCCGAGATGCATGCCGGTCTTGACGCGCAGCCCGATGAAGAGTGTTCGATGACGGTGTACTTGTGTCGGAGAAGGTGTCGTCGGAGTGTTGACTTGAGCGGCTCCGTCTTGAGGATGAAGAAGTGGAAGGATGCCGGTTCCTCATCAAGGCGCGAATCTCGTCCATTCTTGCATCATTCTCTTGCTTGTGCGAGTCGAACTTGGTGTTGAAGTAGTCTCTTGTACGTTGCTCGAAGAGTCGCAAGTCGGTGGCGAGGTTGTCGATGCGGTCGCTCATAGCTTGTTGCTCTTGGTGTAACGCCCTTTGAGCACCAAAGAGGTGGCTCTTTGTGACGAATGATGACATGTCGTCGCCGTTCTCGATGAGAGGTGGAGTGGTAGAAGAACTTGGCCTATCCATCATACCAAGCAAACTGTAAGTGGTAGAAGGAAAAGAACGTGTACCAAATGTACCTTGACCGAAGTTGAAGATGGATCAAGTCCACTCAAATGTGGACAATGAAATAGCACTGTTGGTACCAATTCTTGTCGGTTCTCACACCTACACACGTAAAAGCTTATGGTGGATCTTGGTTAGGATGGTGGCCCAAAATTTGATGCAATAGTAAGTGAGCTTCAATAATGTTGGAAAAGATTCACAAATTTGCAAATGCAACAAGTAGACCAAGCAAGTATGGGTACACGGAAACACACACGCAAATAGATAAATGGGATTGTGCAATCCAAAATTGAGCCAAAATGTGGAAACCACGAAATGCTCTTGTTGCACAATACTAGAGAGACGCTAGCACGATTGCAAAATAGGCGGATACGCAAACTTGTGCACAACCTACTAGGCAAAAATGCAATGATCTCTATCCCAAGTATGCTATATGTATGATATTTCGGTGCAATGATCCAAGATGATCCAATATGACAATCTTAATGTTGTATGATGCTATGGTTCTTGCTTATAAGCTCTTTGCTTATCTTTTCTCTTTGCTTAAAAGCTTGGGTGGCTCTTTCACTTTTGAGCTCTTTTCTCATGCAAAACTCATGAACCAAGGTAGCAATTGCGTATGCTATGACAACTTTGTGACACACAAGTTGATCTCAAGATATGCACCACTATTGTATGGTATGTATGCTATGGAGTATGATCACTAATGTGCACAAGTCACGTTGCCTGCAATACTCAACGGCTAGTCTCGATGGGTAAGCTACGCAAAATGAGTCAATGTGGGTTATCAATGCAATTGCAAGTTATGACGAAGATGTCATCGAAGTTACCGTCCTTGGCGATGATGAGACCCTTGCGAAGATGAGCCATGGTGGTGACGACGTCAACCGTACCTAGATAGCCGAAACACAAAAGGATACAGGATCCACAACTCAAAATCTCAAGGACCAAAATATGGCAAAATCGTCATAGGAGGCAGCGGGGAAGATTTTGGTGTATGTGGGTTTGGAAGATGTGGTGGAATGTGGGGTTGTGGTGGTGGCCGAACTGTCAAAGTTCAGTTTAGTCAGGGTTTCACGGACATCCAGGCTTTTACGGTCGTCCGGACTTCGTCGGACGTCCTACCTTTTCTGGCCGTCCGGAGCCTGGGCGAAACTCGGGCTCGGGAAGAAGAACTGCGCGATTTACGGGGAAGAAGAAGATGGTGAGGTCGAAATCGAGTGATATGGTGGATGGAAAAGGGTGGGGAGGATGGGGAAAGCTAGGTCCACATGCAGCAACACAAATCCATGGACCAAATCCAACAAAATCTCAACTCACAAACAAATCACAAAAAAAATTTGGGGCTATTTTTGGTGGGGAATTTTCGGAATTAGGACGAAAACAACAAAATCAAGCTAGAAAACACAGGGTAGGGGCTCCAAAAACGTGATCAACTTGGCTCATGATACCAAGATGATGTAGGGTGGAACCCTATGTGGACGATCTTTCACGTTTGGAGGGATCCTACGGGGAATCACGAAGAACACACGGAAGCACAAAGGGGAAACACGGGGAAAACGAGAGGGAGAATCACTAAACCGACATAGAATCAATCACACGAGTGCTAGATCACCGACAACATAGAGTAACATAAGATCCACGATCAACTAAGGTAAGGATACATAGGAACAGTTCTTCTCCGTACGGAGGTCTTGATGGGCTTCCCTAGAAAGGGGTCTTGAATCCGCTTGGGGGATCTTCTCCGAAGAGGTCCTGAGATTGGAGGAGAAGTATCCAAGTGGATGAGCAAGGCTCTCAGACAAAATATGAGCTAAACCTATGCTGCCCTAGAAAGGAGATGGGGCGTCCTATTTATAGTCTTAGTGCAAATGGAAGTCAAAGCGAAGGGATACAAGGGCTCCAGCCCGCAGGTTCGGTCACTCAGGAGTCGGACGTCCGGAAGGCGTCGGACGTCCGGAGGCTCGGGACGGTTCGGTCGTTCGGGCTCGCTCGGACGTCCATTGTTTCAGCTCTGGTGTAGGCGCGTCAGTCGTCCGTAGATGGTCGGACATCTGGAGCTTCTGGAGGGGCCGGACGTCCGGAGGCTGTCGGTCATCCATAGATTTGGCTCGGGTGTTGGTCGTCCGGTCGTCCGGAGCGTCACGAACATCCGTAGATTCGGTTCGGGTGGCCTGGTACCGGACGTCCGGAGGGTCCGGTCATCCGTGTCCTGGGACTCGTCGGACGTCCGGACAGGGTCGGATGTCCGATGCCTGTAGCTTCTGCTGCAGCTCTTCTTCTTGTCCATCATGCTTGGGGTCCTCGCCGTCTCGGGTCTTGTATGTAGTAGTTCCGTGGCTCGCTTCCAGGCACCTGATAACACACAGAGTTTCCAAATGAGGTAGTAGCCATGTCTCGCGAGTAGGGATAGGAAGTTCGTTCGGAGAGGATCGAGTTCACCTTATCTTCAATAGCCTTAGCTCGGGCTCGTGTCATGGGTCCAAGAGGTGTTGAGGGAGATGTAGGCACGTCCATGGGGATGAGCGAGGGATGCTCCGCATCATAAGTGAAGCACATAGAGTATTCTAGCAAATTCTAATCAAATAGGCTTCTCCAAAAAGGTGTGTATAGCAAGGATGATTTTGGTAAACTAAAAATCAAAGACTAATATAATACACGATGCTCCAAGCAAAACACATATCATGTGGTGAATAAAAATATAGCTCCAAGTAAAGTTACCAATGAACGAAGACGAAAGAGCGGATGCCTTCCCGGGGCATCCACAAGCTTAGGCTTTTGGCTATTCGTGAATATCTTGGGGTGCCTTGGGCATCCCCAAGCTTAGTCTCTTGCCACCCTTTATTCCATTGTCCATAAAGGCTTTACCCAAAACTTGAAAACTTCACAACACAAAACTCAACAGGAAATCTTATAAGCTCCGTTAGTGAAAGAAAACAAAACCACCACATAAGGTACTGTAATGAACTCATTCTTTATTTATTTTGGTGTTAAACCTACTGTAATCCAACTTCTATATGGATTATAAACTATTTTACTAGCCATAGATGCATCGAAATAAGCAAACAACACACGAAAAACAGAATCTGTCAAAAACAGAACAGTCTGTAGCAATCTGTAACTAACGCAAACTTCTGGAACTCTAAAAATCCTACCAAAATAGGAAGTCCTGGAAAATTTGTTTATTGAACATCAGCAAAAAGAATCAAAGCAAAATCACGTTCCTGCGATTTAACAAAATTATATTCGTGCGCGCAAAGTTTCTGTTTTTCAGCAGAATCAAATCAACTATCATCGTAGGTTATCCTATAGGTTCTACTTGGCACGAACACTAATTAAAGGATAAAAACACATCTAAACAGAAGGTAGAAGCAAGATTTATTACTAAACATGAGCAATAACAAAAAACACAAAGAAAATTGGGTTGCCTCCCAACTAGCGCTATCGTTTAACGCCCCTAGCTAGGCATAAAAGCGAAGAGAGTTCTAACGAGTGCCATCTTTGGCACTAAATTCATAAGTAGCCCACATGATAGATTCATAAGGTAATTTGACTTTCTTTCTTGGAAAGTGCTCCATGCCTTTCTTTAAAGGAAATTGGAATCTAATATTCCCTTCCTTCATATCAATAATCGCACCAATCGTTCTAAGGAAAGGTCTACCAAGAATAATAGGGCAAAAAAGATTGCAATCTATATAAAGAACGATAAAATCCACGGGCACCAAATTTCTATTTGCAACAATAAGAACATCATTAATTCTTCCCATTGCCTTTTTAATGGTGAAATCCGCAAGGTGCAAATTTAAAGAGCAATCATCAAGATCATGGAAACCTAGAATATCACATAAAGTTTTCGGAATCGTGGAAACACTAGCACCCAAATAACACAAAGCAAAACACTCATGATCTTTAATTCTAATCTTTATAGTAGGTTCCCACTCATCATTAAGTTTTCTAGGTTTAGAAACTTCCAAATTAAGTTTTTCATCATAAGATTGCATCAAGGCATCAACGATATGTTTGGTAAAAGCTTTATTTTGACTATAAGCATGAGGAGAATTAACAACGGATTGCAACAAGGAAATACAACCTTCTAAAGAACAATTATCATAATCAAATTCCTTGAAATCCGAGATAGTGGGTTCAATGCTATTTAAAGTTGTGACCTCTCCAATCCCACTTTTACCAAATTTAGCATCGAGATCTAAAAACTCCGAATTCTTGGGACGCCTTCTAGGTAAAGTTGACTCATCATCAGTCCCATAATTATCAAGATTCATATTGCAAAACATAGATCTAATAGGAGACGCATCAATAACTTTAAGATCCTCATCATTATTTTCATCTAACTTTTCTGGTTTAGCGGCCATCTTATTGACTAAGGTGGCTTGCTTATCAGAAATTTTGGCTATAGCATTTTCAAGATGGGTAATTTGAGCATTAACACCATAAAATTCTTTATTCATATCATCAAGCTCTTTGTTCATAAACCCCAAAAAACCTTTTTGTTCCTTAAGCTCTTTTCTAAAGAAATTATTATGCTCAAATTGCAAATTCATAAAGCTTCTAATATTTGATTCAATCTCTTCCATTCTTCTGAGAAGGTGGTCGGGACCCTTAGGTGAAGCCATAAGGACAAATAGGCACACAAGCAAGCAGAAAAAGGCAAGCGAAAAGAGAGGAGGAGATTGGGAAAGAAAGGGCAAATAAAACGACAAGGGTGAAGTGGGGGAGAGGAAAACGAGAGGTAAATGGCAAATAATGTAAATGCAAGGGAGATGGGTTTGTGATGGGTACTTGGTATGTCTTGACTTGAGCGAAGACCTCCCCGGCAATGGCGCCAGAAATCCTTCTTGCTACGTCTTGAGCTTGCGTTGGTTTTCCTCGAAGAGGAGAGGGTGATGCAGCAATAGTAGCGTAAGTATTTCCCTCAGTTTTTGAGAACCAAGGTATCAATCCAGTAGGAGGCTCCTCAAAAGTCCCATGCACCTACACAAACAAACAAAGAACTCGCAACCAACGCAATAAAGTGGTTGTCAATCCCTTCACGACCACTTGCGAAAGTGAGATCTAATAAAGATAGTAAGATAAGATAAATATATTTTTGGTATTTTATAATATAGATGCAAAACATAAAGATGCAAATAAAAGGTAGATTGGAAGCAAATATGATAAGAAAGACCCGGGGGCCATAGGTTTCACTAGTGGCTTCTCTCAAGATAGCATAAGTATACTGTGGGTGAACAAATTACTGTCGAGCAATTGATAGAAAAGCGAATAATTATGAGATTATCTAGGCATGATCATGTATATAGGCATCACGTCCGCAACAAGTAGACCGACTCGTACTTGCATCTACTACTATTACTCCACACATCGACCGACTCCTGCCTGCATCTAGAGTATTAAGTTCATAAGAATAGAGTAACACATTAAGGAAGATGACATGATGTAGAGGGATAAACTCAAGCAATATGATATAAACCCCATCTTGTTATCCTCGATGGAAACAATACAATACGTGCCTTGCAACCCTTTCTGTCACTGGGTAAGGACACCATAAGATTGAACCAAAGCTAAGCACTTCTGCCATGGCAAGAAAGATCAATCTAGTAGGCCAAACCAAACTGATAATTCGAAGAGACTTGCAAAGATAACTCAATCACACATAAAAGAATTCAGAGAAGATTCAAATATTATTCATAGATAAACTTGATCATAAACCCACAATTCATCGGATCTCGACAAACACACTGCAAAAAGAGTTTACATCGAATAGATCTCCACAAGAGAGGGGGAGAACATTGTATTGAGATCCAAAAAGAGAGAAGAAGCCATCTAGCTAATAACTATGGACCCGTAGGTTTGTGGTAAACTACTCACAACTCATCGGAGGGGCAAGGATGTTGATGTAGAAGCCCTCCATGCTCGATTCCCCCTCCGACAGAGTGCCGGCAAAGGCTCCAAGATGAGATCTCACGGATACAGAAGGTTACGGTGGTGGAAATTGTGTTTCGTCCTTCTCCTGGATGTTTTCGGGGTACGTAGGTATATATAGGAGGAAGAAGTACGTCGGTGGCCGCCCGAGGGGCCCACGAGACAGGGGGGCACATCCTATAGGGGGGCGCCCTCCTATCTCGTGGGAGCCTCGGCTGCTTCTTGGCTTGCACTCCAAGTCCTCTGGATCACGTTCATTCCAAAAATCGCGCTCCCGAAGGTTTCATTCCGTTTGGACTCCGTTTGATATTCCTTTTCTTCGAAATACTGAAATAGGCAAAAAAACAGCAATATGGGCTGGGCCTCCGGTTAGTAGGTTAGTCCCAAAAATGATATAAATGTGTAAAATAAAGCCCACAAATATCCAAAAGGGGTAATATAATAGCATGGAACAATCAAAAATTATAGATACGTTGGAGACGTATCACATGCTAGTAAGTAGTATGACTATTATCGCCCACAACTCTTTGTGTTCTACTCGTGCATATAACATCTACGCATAGACCTGGCTCTAATGCCACTATTTTTTTTGAAACTGCACGACAGTGGGAGAGGCTCCCACTAACTTTGTATTACTCACAAGGAACCAGTTACAACATTGTTACAAGTGGGTTGTAAGGCCCCCGGCCATGTGTTCTAGAGTTCCACCTAAGCAGCAGCTACAAGCTTTGTATGCATGTTTCTAGGGAGGGACGCAGGCCCTCCTTGCAATTATGAACTAACAAAGTCAAAAGCTCTTTGAATCTAGCCAACCACGAACCAAAAGAGTGTGGAATCCCCCTGAAGTGAACATTGTTTCTCTCCTTCCACAGGCTCCAAGCAGCCAGCAAGAAAATGTCCATAAACAACGGCAGGCGCCAACTATCTTTGCCAGCATGTATCAGGGTTAGCCTATTCCCAGAGCATGCCAACCTTGTCCCAGCAATGGCGGCTGAATGAGCAGTTGAAGAAGAGATGCTCGACCGTTTCCTCAGGAGGGTTTTGACAGAGCATGCACGCGAAGTTGTTCCCACTCACAGCAAAATGCCGGTGTTTCAGCATATTCCTAGTGTTCAGTCGATCAACCATCAGCATCCAACCAAACATTTTAAACTTGATTGGACTCTTGGCCTTCCACAGCCATCCAAAGGCCACATCAGCAACCGTATCCCTGAAACTGTGATCATAGTATCTCTTGGAGGAGAAAGACCCACCAAGGTTGCAAACCCATGTGTCGTTGCAATCTCTGTCAAGCAGGACATACCTGGACCCTTGTTGGATTTCTCTGATTTCCTCTCTAGCTTGCGTGGAGAGAGGCATGTGGAAGATCAAGCTTGGGTCAGTGGCAGTGAGAATATTAACCACGGGCTCGTCTTCATTCAGGCAGAAAGAGAAAGCTTTGGGGTAGATCTCCATCTGATGCCACTGTTGGGGAACGCGGTAATTTCAAAACCTACGATCATGCAAGATCTATGTGATGCATAGCAACAAGAGGGGAGAGTGTGTCCATGTACACTCATAGACCAAAAACGGAAGCGTTTAGTTAACGCGGTTGATGTAGTTGAACGTCTTTGTGATCCAACCGATCCAAGCACCGAACGTACGGCACATCAGCGTTCAGCACACATTCAGCTCGGAGACGTCCCTCATACTCTTGATCCAGTTGAGGCCGAGGGAGAGTTTCGTCAGCACGATAGCGTGGTGATGGTGATGATGAACTTACCAGCGTAGGGCTTCTCCTAAGCACTACAACGATATGACCGAGGTGTGTAACTGTGGACGGGGGCACCGCATAGGGCAAAAACAATTTTCAACTTGTGTCTCTTTAGGGTGCCTGATACGTCCATTTTGCATCATGCTTTTATATCAATATTTATTGCATTATGGGCTGTTATTACACATTATATCTCAACACTTATGGCTATTCTCTCTTATTTTACAAGGTTTACCATGAAGAGGGGGGAATGCCGGCAGTTGGAATTCTGGCTGGAAACGGAGCAAACGTTGGAAACCTATTCTACACAACTCCAAAAGTCCTGAAACTCCACGAAACAACTTTTTGGATTTAATATGAATTTATGAGCAAAAGAAATAGGCCAGGGGGCCCACACCCTATCCAGAAGACAGGGGGGCGTGCCCCTCTATAGGGCGCGGCCCCCTATCTCCTGGGCCCCCTGGTGGGCCTCTAGCGTCCATCTTCTGCTATATCATCACTTTTACCCTGGAAAAAATCATGGGCAAGCTTACGGGACGAAACTCCGCTGCCACGAGACGGAACCTTGGCAGAATCAATCTAGGGCTCTGGTGGAGCTGTTTTGCCGGGGACACTTCCCTCCGGGAGGGGGAAATCATCACCAATGTCATCACCAACGATCCTCTTATCAGGATGGGGTCAATCTCCATCAACATCGTCACCAGCACCATCTCCTCTCAAAACCCTAGTTCATCTCTTGTATCCAATCTTGTATCAAAACCACAAATTGGTACCTGTGGGTTGCTAGTAGTGTTGATTACTCCTTGTAGTTGATGCTAATTGGTTTACTTGGTGGAAGATCATATGTTCAGATCCCTTATGCATATTATTACTCCTCTGATTATGAACATGAATATGCCTTTTGAGTAGTTATGTTTGTTCCTGAGGACATGGGCGAAGTCTTGCTATTAGTAGTCATGTGAATTTGGTATTCATTCGATATTTTGATGAGATGTATGTTGTCTTTTCCTCTAGTGGTGTTATGTGAACGTCGACTACATGACACTTCACCATTATTTGGGCCTAGAGGAAGGCATGGGGAAGTAATAAGTAGATGATGGGTTGCTAGAGTGACAGAAGCTTAAACCCTAGTTTATGCGTTGCTTCGTTAAGGGTTGATATGGACCCATATGTTTAATGATGTGGTTAGGTTTACCTTAATACTCCTTTTTGTAGTTGCGGATGCTTGCAACAGGGGTTAATCATAAGTGGGATGCTTGTCCAAGTAAGGGCTATACCAAAGTACCGGTCCACCCACATATCAAATTATCAAAGTACCGAACACGAATCTTATGAACGTGATGAAAACTAGCTTGACGATAATTCCCAATGTGTCCTCGGGAGCTCCTTCTTCATTATTAGAATTTGTCCGGGCTTATCCTTTGCTACATAAAGGATTGGACCACCTTGCTACACTTTATTTACTTTATTTACTTTTTGCTCGTTACCATTTATCTTATCACAAAACTATCTATTACCTGCAATTCCAGTGCTTGCAGAGAAAACCTTACTGAAAACCGCTTATCATTTCCTTCTGCTCCTCGTTGGGTTCGACACTCTTACTTATTGAAAGGACTACGATAGATCCCCTACACTTGTGGGTCATCAAGGCTCTTTTCTGGCACCGTTGCCGGGGAGTGTAGCGGTTTTGGTGAGTGGAACTTGGTAAGGAAACATTTATATAGTGTGCTGAAATTTCTGTTACTTGTCACTATGGAAACTAATCCTTTGAGGGGCTTGTTTGGGGTATCTTCACCCCAACCAGAAGAGCAAAGAGATGCTCCTCAACCCACTGAACTTTTTGAAAAATATTTACTTTGAGATTCCTTCGAGTATGATATAAAAACTGTTAGCTAATCCTTTTGTAGGAGACAGAACATTGCATGCCGATTTACACCTTATCTTTGTGGATGAAGTTTGTGGATTATTTAAGCTTGCAGGTATTCCCGATGATGTTGTCAAAAGGAAGGTCTTCCTTTTATCTTTGATGGGAGATGCAATGACATGGTATAGGCTATGTGATGATACGAGATCTTGGAATTATAAGCGATTGAAGTTGGAATTTCACCAGAAGTTCTATCCTATGCATCTTGTTCATCGTGATCGTAATTACATATATAACTTTTGGCCTCGTGAAGGAGAAAGCATCGCTCAAGCTTGGGGGAGGCTTAAGTCAATGTTGTATTCATGTCCCAATCATGAGCTCTCTCGAGAAATGATTATTCAGAATTTTTATGCTCGGCTTTCTCTTGATAATCGCAACCTGCTCGATACTTCCTGTGCTGGTTCCTATATGCTGAAGATTATTGATTTCAAATGGGACTTATTCGAAAGAATTAAATGCAACTCTGAAGATTGGGGTTCCGACGATGGTAAGGAGTCAGGTATGACACCTAAGTTCGATTGTGTTAAATCTTTTATGGATACCAATGCTTTCCGTGGATTTAGCTCTAAGTATGGACTTGACTATGAGATGGTAGCTACTTTTTGTGAATCTTTTGCTACTCACGTTGATCTCCCTAAAGAGAAGTGGTTTAAATATAATCCTCCTGTTGAAGTGAAAGTAGTTGCACCTATTACAGTCGAAGAAAAAGACTATTACATATAGTGATCCTATTATTCCTACTGCTTATGTTGAAAAACCTCCTTTTCCTGTTAGAATAAAAGATCATGCTAAAGCTTCGACTATTGTTCGTAAGAGTAATACTAGGACCTATACACCTCCTGAACAAATTAATGTTGAACCTAGTATTGCTATGGTTAAAGATCTCTTGGATGAGGATTTAGATGAGCATGTTATTTCTTTCTTGGGTGAGACCACTAATATTGCTAGACCTGATACTAAGACACGTAGACCTGTTGTAGGCATGCCTGTTATTTCTGTTAAAATAGGAGATCATTGTTATCATGGCTTATGTGATATGGGTGCTAGTGCTAGTGCGATACCTTATGATCTTTATAAAGAAATTATGCACGATATTGCACCTGTTGAATTAGAAGACATTGATGTTACTATTAAGCTAGCTAATAGGGATACCATCAAACCTATTGGGATTGTTAGAGATGTTGAAGTTTTGTGTGGGAAGGTTAAATACCCTGCCGATTTTCTTGTTCTTGCTTCCCCACAAGATGATTTTTGTCCCATTATTTTTGGTAGACCCTTCTTGAATACAGCTAGTGCTAAGATTAATTGTGAAAGGAATATTGCCACTGTTGGCATAGATGGTATGTCTCATGAGTTTAATTTTGCCAAGTTTAGTAGACAACCTCGTGAAAGGGAACCATCTAGTAAATATGAAATTATTGGTCTTGCTTCCATTGCTGTTCCTCCAACTGATCCATTAGAACAATATTTGCTAGACCATGAAAACGATATGTTTATGAAAGAAAGGGAAGAAATAGATGAAGTGTTCCTTAAACATGAACCTATGCTGAAACATAACCTTCCCGTTGAAATTCTTGGGGATCCCCTCCACCCAAGGGTGATCCCGTGTTTGAACTCAAACCATTACATGATAATCTTAAGTATGCTTATCTTGATGAAAAAGAAATATATCCTGTCATTATTAGTGCTAACCTTTCAGAGAAAGAAGAAGAAAGATTATTGAAAACTCTGAAGAAGCACCGAGCCGCTATTGGATATACTCTGGATGATCTTAAGGGCATTAGTCCCACATTATGTCAACACAAAATTTCAGCGGAGAAAGATGCCAAACCAGTTAGAGATCCTCAAAGACGATTAAATCCCAAGATGAAGGAAGTGCTAAGAAAGGAGATACTAAAGCTCCTTGAGGCCGGTATTATTTATCCCGTTGCTGATAGTGAATGGGTAAGCCCTGTCCATTGTGTCCCTAAAAAGGGAGGTATTACCGTTGTTCCCAATGATAAAGATGAACTGATCCCGCAAAGAATTATTACAGGTTATAGGATGGTAATTGATTTCCGTAAGTTAAATAAAGCTACTAAGAAAGATCATTACCCTTTACCTTTTATTGATCAAATGCTAGAAAGGCTATCCAAACACACACATTTTTGCTTTCTAGATGGTTATTCTGGCTTCTCCCAAATACCTGTGTCAGCGAAGGATCAATCTAAAACCACTTTTACTTGTCCTTTTGGTACTTTTGCTTATAGACGTATGCCTTTTGGTTTATGTAATGCACCTGCTACCTTTCAAAGATGCATGATGGCTATATTTTCTGATTTTTGTGAAAAGATTTGTGAGGTATTCATGGATGACTTCTCCGTCTATGGATCCTCTTTTGATGATTGTTTGAGTAACCTTGATCGAGTTTTACAGAGATGCGAAGACACCAGTCTCATCCTGAATTGGGAAAAGTGTCACTTTATGGTTAATGAAGGCATTGTCTTGGGGCACAAGATCTCCGAGAGAGGTATTGAATTTGATAAAGCCAAAGTTGATGCTATTGAAAAGATGCCACGTCCCAAGGACATAAAATGTATAAGAAGTTTCCTTGGTCACGCCGGCTGTTATAGGAGGTTCATTAAGGACTTTTCTAAAATCTCTAGGCCTCTGACTAATTTATTGCAAAAAGATATTCCTTTTGTCTTTGATGATGATTGTGTAGAAGCATTTGAAACACTTAAGAAAGCTTTGATCACTGCACCTATTGTTCAGCCACCTGCTTGGATTTTACCTTTTGAAATTATGTGCGATGCTAGTGATTATGCTGTAGGTGCTGTTTTAGGGCAAAGAGTCGATAAGAAATTGAATGTTATCAAGTATGCTAGTAAGACTCTTGATACTGGCCAGAGAAATTATGCTACTACTGAAAAAGAGTTCTTAGTAGTTGTCTTTGCATGTGATAAGTTTAGACCTTATATTGTTGATTCCAAAGTTACTATTCACACTGATCATGCTGATATTAAATATCTTATGGAAAAGAAAGATGCTAAGCGTAGACTTATTAGATGGGTTCTCTTGCTCCAAGAATTTGACTTGCACATTATTGATAGAAAGGGAGCTGAGAACCCCGTTGCAGACAACTTGTCTAGGTTAGAGAATGTTCTTGATGACACACTGCCTATTAATGATAGCTTTCCTGATGAACAATTAGCGGTCGTCAATGCTTCTCGTACTGCTCCTTAGTATGCTGACTATGCTAATTACATTGTTGCTAAATATATACCGCCTAGTTTCACATACCAGCAAAAGAAAAAGTTCTTTTATGATTTAAGACATTACTTCTGGGATGATCCACACCTTTATAAAGAAGGAGTAGATGGTGTTATTAGACGTTGTGTGCCTGAGCATGAACAGGAACAGATCCTACGCAAGTGTCACTCTGAATCCTATGGAGGACACCACGCTGGAGATAGAACTGCACACAAGGTACTACAATCTGGTTTTTATTGGCCTACTCTCTTCAAAGATGCTCGTAAGTTTGTCTTATCTTGTGATGAATGTCAAAGGATAGGTAACATTAGTAGACGTCAAGAAATGCCTATGAATTATTCTCTTGTTATTGAACCGTTTGATGTTTGGGGCTTTGATTATATGGGATCTTTTCCTTCCTCCAATGGTTATACACATATTTTAGTTGCTGTTGATTACATTACTAAGTGGGTAGAAGCTATTCCAACTAGTGGTGCTGATCATAACACTTCTATTAAAATGCTTAAAGAAGTTATTTTCCCGAGGTTTGGAGTCCCTAGATATCTTATGACTGATGGTGGTTCACATTTTATTCATGGTGCTTTCCGTAAGATGCTCGCTAAGTATGATGTCAATCATAGAATAGCATCTCCTTATCACCCACATTCTAGTGGTCAAGTAGAATTGAGCAATAGAGAGCTCAAATTAATTTTGCAAAAGACTGTGAATAGATCTAGAAAGAATTGGTCCAAAAAACTTGATGATGCATTATGGGCCTATAGAACTGCATACAAAAATCCTATGGGTATGTCTCCATATAAGATGGTTCATGGAGAAACATGTCATTTACCTCTTGAACTTGAACATAAAGCATATTGGGCTATTAAAGAACTCAATTATGACTTCAAACTTTCCGGTGAGAAGAGGTTGTTTGATATTAGCTCGCTTGATGAATGGAGAACCCAAGCTTATGAGAATGCCAAGCTTTTCAAAGAAAAAGTCAAACGCTGGCATGATAAGAGGATACAAAAGCGTGAGTTTAACGTAGGAGATTATGTGTTATTGTTCAACTCTCGTTTAAGATTTTTTGCAGGAAAACTTCTCTCAAAATGGGAAGGTCCCTACGTTATCGAGGAGGTCTATCGTTCTGGTGCTATAAAAATCAACAACTTCAAAGGCAAAAATCCGAGGGTGGTAAACGGTCAAAGAATTAAACATTATATTTCAGGTAATCCTAGCAATGTTGAAACTAATATTATTGAAACCATAACCCCTGAGGAATACATAAAGGACACTTTCCGGAACGTTCTAGACTCCGAAAAGGCATATGTACGTGGTACGGTAAGTAAACCGACTCCAAAACAACTCTAATGGCATTTTTTATCAGTTTTGGATTATTTAAGAATTTTAGGAAGAAAGAAGTAGTCCGAAAGGGACACGAGGCTCCCACGAGAGAGGAGGCCGCCCCCCCCCCCCTGTAGGGCGCGCCCCCTGTCTCGTGGGCACCTCGTGTGCCTCCTAGACTCCGTTTTCTTGTATGTTATGTATTTTGGTTGGTAAAAATTCATTATATATACCCATGAAGGTTTTGACCACCGTATCACGCAAATATCCTCTGTTTTCATTTCAAGCTGTTCCTGTTGCAGAACAAAGCAAGATGTCTTCTTAGGAGTCAGTTGGGGAGAGCCGGGTGTCTCACCCAATGCCAGGTCCAGGAGCAAATAGTGATTCCTATCACTTTGGACCATCAACGGAGGATGAGATGGAGGCTGATTTGAAAAGGATAGATGCCATGGAGGAAGATCAAGAAGTTACCTCTCGTCTCCGAGCAGAATTCACTATGGGGGAACTACCTAGCCTGGCCGTCCCTGCTTCGGTCATCCCTTCCAACTCTAGATTCCTTTCTTATGAAAATATGAAAAAGAGTTTCACTTGTTCTCCAGAAGCTATGTAGCATCCTTGGGTAAAAGGAGCCTTGGCCGTTACGGGCAAGCTCCGTAAAGAAATTATGGACCTCAAACAACAAGTCAATAAGCTCGAGGAGGAGAACCGTATCCTGAAGGGCATCATCGCCAAGAAGATCATAACACCAACGGTGAAGAAGGATAAATAATCACATGGGTATGGGCACTCCCCTTGGCAACTGCCAAGCTTGGGGGAGGTGCCCCGGTATCGTATCACCATCACACTCCTATCTTTACCGCTTTATTTAGTTCGATCCTTTTAGTAGTATCCTTATCTATTAGTTCGAAGTTTTGATATCAAGTAGTTTTGAGTTTTGCATTGTGATCTCTTTATGTAATCGAGTCCGTGTGCTATCTATAATAAAGATTATTGTTGAGTAAAGGGCTTTGCTATGTTGCTATGATCTTGAGAAAGTAGAAAGAACAAAAGAGTTCATATAGATCTTATGGATAGTGATAACTTCACACATAGAAAGTATGAGGCATAAAAATTGTTGAGAGTTGATGAACGTAGCCTTGGTCATCGTTGCAATTAATAGGAAGTGATAAGGAAAGAGGGATTCACATATAAATATATTATCTTGGACATCTTTTATGATTGTGAAGCACTCATTAAGTATGACATGCTAAAAGAGTTGATGTTGGACAAGGAAGACAACGTAATGGTTTATGTTTTTCGACATCTCAGTTAAAGTATATTGTCATTGACCTTCCAAACATGTTGAGCTTGCCTTCCCCCCTCTTGCTAGCTAAATTCCTTGCACCAAGTAGAGATACTACTTGTGCTTCCAAATTTCCTTAAACCCAGTTTTGCCATGAGAGTCCACCATACCTACCTATGGATTGAGTAAGATCCTTCAAGTAAGTTGTCATCGGTGCAAGCAATAAAAATTGCTCTCTAAATATGCATGACTTATTAGTGCAGAGAAAATAAGCTTTGTACGAACTTGTTGTGGAAGTAATAAAAGCGACGGACTGCATAATAAAGGTCCACATACAAGGGGCAATATAAAGTGACGTTCTTTTGCATTAAGATTTTGTGCATCAACCTTAAATGCGCATGACAACCTCCGCTTCCCTCTACGAAGGGCCTATCTTTTACTTTATGTTTTTACTTGATGCTTGAGTCAAGGTGATCCTCATCTTTCCCTTTTTCATTTTATCCTTTGGCAAGCTCCTCGTGTTTGAAAGATCATGATACATATATCCAATTGGATGTAAGTTGGCATAGGCTATTATTGTTCCATCACCTAAAGGTGAATACATTGGGAGGCAACACAATAAGCCCCTATCTTTCTCAGTGTCCGGCTGAAACTCTATAACCACAAGTATTGCGTGAGTGTTAACAATTGTAGGAGACTATGAGATAGTTGAGTATGTGAGCTTGCTAAAAAGCTCTATTATTGACTCTTTCTGATGTTATGATAAATTGCAATTGCTTCAATGACTGAGATTATAGTTTTTTAGTTCCCAATGAAGTTTTTGAACCATACTTGACATTGTGAATTGCTTATTACTTGAGCATAGGAAATCTTATGACAAAATCTATATATGTTGCTGTTATTAGAATGATCGTGATGCCCTCATGTCCGTATTTTATTTTTATCGACACCTCTATCTCTAAACATGTGAACATATTTTTCGATTTCGGCTTCCGCTTGAGGACAAGCGAGGTCTAAGGTTGGGGGAGTTGATACGTCCATTTTGCATCATGCTTTTATATCAATATTTATTGCATTATGGGCTGTTATTACACATTATATCTCAACACTTATGGCTATTCTCTCTTATTTTACAAGGTTTACCATGAAGAGGGGGGAATGCCGGCAGCTGGAATTCTTGCTGGAAAAGGAGCAAACATTCGAAACCTATTCTGCACAACTCCACAAGTCCTGAAACTCCACGAAACAACTTTTTGTATTTAATAAGAATTTATGAGCGAAAGAGATAGGCCAGGGGGCCCACACCCTGTCCAGGAGACAGGGGGGCGCGCCCCCCCATAGGGTGTGGCCCCATATCTCCTGGGCCCCCTGGTGGGCCTCCAGCGACCATCTTCTGCTATATCATTACATTTACCCTGGAAAAAATCGTGGGCAAGCTTACGGGATGAAACTCCGCCAGCACGAGGTGGAACCTTGGCGGAATCAATCTAGGGCTCTGGCGGAGCTGTTCTACCGGGGACACTTACCTCTGGGAGGGGGAAATCATCACCAACGTCATCACCAACGATCCTCTTATCAGGAGGGGGTCAATCTCCATCAACATCTTCACTAGCACCATCTCCTCTGAAAACCCTAGTTCATCTCTTGTATCAAATCTTGTATCAAAACCACAAATTGGTACCTGTGGGTTGCTAGTAGTGTTGATTACTCCTTGTAGTTGATGCTAATTGGTTTACTTGGTGGAAGATCATATGTTCAGATCCTTTATGCACATTATTACTCCTCTGATTATGAACATGAATATGCTTTGTGAGTAGTTACGTTTGTTCCTGAGGACATGGGTGAAGTCTTGCTATTAGTAGTCATGTGAATTTGGTATTCGTTCGATATTTTGATGAGATGTATGTTGTCTTTTCCTCTAGTGGTGTTATGTGAACGTCGACTACATGACACTTCACCATTATTTGGGCCTAGAGGAAGGCATGGGGAAGTAATAAGTAGATGAAGGGTTGCTAGAGTGACAGAAGCTTAAACCATACTTTATGCATTGCTTCGTTAGGGGTTGATATGGACCCATATGTTTAATGATGTGGTTAGGTTTACCTTAATACTCCTTTTTGTAGTTGCGGATGCTTGCAATAGGGGTTAATCATAAGTGGGATGCTTGTCCAAGTAAGGGCAGTACCCAAGTACCGGTCCACCCACATATCAAATTATCAAAGTACCGAACGCGAATCTTATGAACGTGATGAAAACTAGCTTGACGATAATTCCCAATGTGTCCTCGGGAGCTCCTTCTTCATTATTAGAATTTGTCCGGGCTTATCCTTTGCTACATAAAGGATTGGGCCACCTTGATGCACTTTATTTACTTTATTTACTTTTTGCTCGTTACCATTTATCTTATCACAAAACTATATATTACCTACAATTCCAGTGCTTGCAGAGAAAACCTTACTGAAAACCGCTTATCATTTCCTTCTGCTCCTCGTTGGGTTCGACACTCTTACTTATCGAAAGGACTACGATAGATCCCCTACACTTGTGGGTTATTAGTGCCCCCCTCCCCCATATATAAAGGAGGGGAGGAGGAGGCCGGCGGCCAACAAGGGGCGCGCCAAGGGGGAGGACTCCTACTCCTAGTAGGAGTAGGTCTCCCACTTTTCAAAGTCCAAGACGGAGAAGAGGGGAAGGAGGAGGTGGAGAGAAGGAAGGAGAGGGGGGGCGCCGCGGCCCCTTCCCCTTGTCCAATTCGGATTGGGGCAAGGGGGCCGCGCGTCACCTCCTGGCTGCCCTCTCTCTTCTCCACTAAGGTCCCAGTAACCCCCGGCACTCCAGTTTCATCCGAAACTTATCCGGAACACTTTCGGTGTTGGAATATAGTCATCCAATATATCAATCTTTATGTCTTGACCATTTTGAGACTCCTCGTCATGTCCGTGATCACATCAGTGACTCCGAACAATCTTCGATACAACACATCACATAAACTCATAATAATCATCATCATCGAACGTTAAGCGTGCGGACCCTATGGTTTCGAGAACTATGTAGACATGACCGAGACACGTCTCTGGTAAATAACCAATAGCGGAACCTGGATGCTCATATTGGTTCCTACCTATTCTACGAAGATCTTTATCGGTCAAACCGGCATAACAACATACGTTGTTCCCTTTGTCATCGGTATATTACTTGCCAGAGATTCGATCATCGGTATCTCAATACCTAGTTCAAACTCGTTACCGGCAAGTCTCTTTACTCGTTCCGTAATACTTCATCTCGCAAGTAACTCATTAGTCACAATGCTTGCAAGGCTTATAATGATGATTATTACCGAGAGGGTCGTACCTCTCCGAAACACGGAATGACAAATCCTAATCTTGATCTATGCCGACCCAACAAACACCTTCGGAGACACCACACAAAGTGTTCCTCCGGTATTCGGAAGTTGCATAATCTCATAGTCTGAGGAACTTGTATAAGTCAGGGAGAAAGCAGTAGCAATGAAACTAACACGATCATAATGCTAAGCTAACGGATGGGTCATGTCCATCACATCATTCTCATAATGATGTGATCCCGTTCATCAAATTATAGCACATGTCTATGGTTAGGAAACATAACCATCTTTGATAAACGAGCTAGTCAAGTAGTGGCATACTAGGGACTATATATTTTGCCTATGTATTCTCACATGTACTAAGTTTCCGGTTAGTACAATTCTAGCATGAATGATAAACATTTATCATGAATTAAGGAAATAAATAATAACTTTATTATTGCCTCTAGGGCATATTTCCTTCACCTTGGCACGCTGGACCCTCCACATCGCTCACCGAATGGAACGCGCTTCGTCTTGTGTTTTCGGTCACTTGTGGGACCGCAGTTGGGACCATAGAGGGAGTATACTACGAATGAGGATCCCTTGACGTGGCCGAACTCATTGAGTAACTGACATGCGGGGCCTAGCAAGCATGGGGTCCACCAGTAAATGACCGAAAGGGAGGGTAAGGCAGGGATACCTACGTCAGAGGATCCACTTCCACTACTACTCCCTCCTTCCATCTACTATACAGGGCCTAATGCATTTTTTGAGGCTAACTCTGACCAAATGTTAGAGTAATAATATATGACATGCAACTTACACAAAGCATACGATCAAATTCATATGGGAAAGGCACTTCCAATGATATAATTTTCACATTATACATCTCATGTACTCTTAATCTTGTCAATAGTCAAAGGCGGTTTTGAAAAATGCATTAGAGCATGGTTAATAATATAGCCAACCGATGGCTATAAGGAACTGCCATGTCATCTATAGCCATCACACAATAGTGTGGGCTATAAGGTTGGCTATTTCCCGCAAAAAAGGTTGGCTTTTGTATTAGTACTTTTTTGCATGTCCTCTCTATCTCTTTCTTCATATTATTGTATTTACCTAGGAATGCGTACATAGCTAGGCTCTTGCATGAGAGCTCACTCCCCTTACTTTTTCACATCTCTCTCCTCCACATAGGCAAAAGTGCCATGTAAACGGGCTATAAGCCCACTATTGTACTCGCTCTTAGGCCCTATATAAATGGAAGGAGGAAGTACTATGAGCACTGCATACTCTACTACAGATGTTGTCAGTACTCCACTAGTACTATTGGACAGGGAGCTTAAAAAGTTACTATTGGACTGTCTATACGTGGCAAAATCCTAGTAGGAAGAGCATGCGCGAGAACAAGCACATTCATGTGGTTGAAAACAAATTGGAAACCATATCTTTTTGAATACAAATCTAGGAGTACTTATGAATCTTAAAATATTGATTGGGCATTGTTGAATGTTGATACTTTTTTTTGTAAGTTTGATCAAAGTAGAGATACTTTGACCACACATAAAACTTATATGTAAACTGGAAAGGATCGGAGGGAGTATATTGTATGTTCAAAAGCGAAACGAACATTGAATACCCTTTATATATGATTTGCGGATGCTATGATCATCGATTCGAAATTTTGAATCTGCCTTAGGTATCAGACATGCACCCACTCGTTCTGTCTCAATTTCATATCGGGTGTCGGGAGATCGATTGAAATAGGACTAGGGTGGGTACAATACGTTCGTTTCGCTTATGAACGTACAATATACTCCCTCTGATCCCTACAGACCCCCCGTGTGTCATTTCTATTATAGAAACAGACCAAACCTTTATCTCCTTGGACAACATGCAATTGATCTCTCAACATCAATCGATCTCGTCAAGATGTGTCAAGGCATGAACCGAATGGGATGTCAAAACTAAGACAGGAAGCAACATGTAGTGGAGGCAAAGTGAAACTTCAAACGAACTGTTTGTTTGTATGCATGTCGAACAAATTACAACATTGGAAATACTAGCATGGTCTAGGCCCACATGCGAATGATACTCGGTGGAATGTTCTGAGGCATGCGGGAGGATGGACTCGACCGGAGGGCGGCATGATCGATGGAGAAGAGGGTTGGAGAGGAATGAGAAATAAGCAACGCCACATGATTATACTTGAATGGCTCAAATAAACAATAAGTTGTCCCATTTTCCCTTCTGCCTTGGTCACGGAGTAAGATACTCCCTCTGTTTTTATTTACTCTGCATATTAGGTTTGATTGAAGTCAAACTTCATAACATTTGACCAAATTTATAGAAAACTAGCAAGATGCCTGTGCGTTGCACGGAACATCATGGTGTTGTGGCAGAAAAGGATGAACGAGGGAAGGCCTTATCTGCAAATGCGGAGAGGAGTGCGGGTAAATTGTCATAGTTTCCTTCCTATCCGTTAGATATAGATCAGACGACCTATATTGCAAGATGGCAGGCACACCATCATCACCAACTCTGCTTTTTATCTACACTAGCAAGATGCCCGTGCGTTGCACGGGACTTGAAGATGCATTTGTATGAGTAGTTTATCTTGTGGGAGAAAAGGATGAATGAGGGAAGGACTTATTTGCAAATGTGGAGAGGGGTGTGGGTATCTTTTTGCAAAATTGCCATAGTTTCCTTCCTATCCATCAGATATAAATTGGACGGAATCTTATAAAAAACAGAGTTGGTGATGATGGTGTGCCTCCCATCCTGCAATATAGGCCGTCCGATTTATATCTGACGGATAGGAAGGAAACTATGGCAATTTTGCAAAAAGGTACCCACACACCTCTCCACATTTGCAAATAAGGCCTTTCCTCGTTCATCCTTTTCTATCACAAGATAAACTAGTCATACAAATGCATCTTGATGTTACATGCAACGCACGAGCATCTTGCTAGTAAGAGTAGAAGTATGAACATTTACAATAGCAAATCTATATGATCTGAAAGTATATACAATAATGAATCTAATGGTATTGATTTGTTATTGTATATGTTATTATTTCTGCCTATAAACTTTATCAAAGTTTTAAAAGTTTGACTTTGAGCAAAGTAAAATGCGGAGTAAATAAAAACAGAGGGAGTACGCAGGGACTAGTATAGTTACTACTACCGGAATATGGTAAGTTGGACCCCTAAATGCGGGCACAGACCCGACACACCTCAGTTATTCTTTCAAACAGTCGGACACCTACATTTAGGACACCATCCGGCTACTTAATCAAGCATTACGCTTCACTACTTGAAAAGGAAAATGGTGGTACCGTACCCAAAACCACCACACTTGGGGCTAGGGTAACAACTTGGTATTGTACCACATTTGAACCAGGGCACAAAAACCACCTGTTCTGCGCCTAATGTGCAACACGGAGCACTGACACTCGAATATGGCCGGGAAAACAGGGAAACCGACATGTGGGGCACACCTGTCGGGACGACGTGGCGCAGACTAGTCCAATGGAGGAGCTGGCCCACGACCTCCTCGCCACCGGCAACCGTTCGTGTGGGTCATGGGGGCCAGCAACGTGGCGCAACTCCAGCACCGCCTCTGGCATGGCGACCGCGGTGAGCGACACGCTCATCGTCGCTGGACATGGTCAGTTTCAGTGTGCCGAGGGTGGCATTAGCGCTGTGGCACGACCATCAGATCAACACCCGGCTCGCCGAGGATGCATGGGGCACTGAAGTGCGCGCGCACCGTGACGCGTCCGCGGAGTGGTGTAGCGTGGCCAACTGCATCCCCAGGACCTGAGACCATGCCGGGTCATCTTGCTTTTTCAATGACATGTGGGATCGCATGTGAGCAAAGGGCATCTCCAACGTTGCCATGACCGCAGCTGACTATCCTGGCACACCAAAAACCCTCGTCCCTCGCGCCTTCACGCGGTGTGTTCCCAGCCAGCGCCAGCTGCCCGCATTCATGCCATTTGTCCGTATGCCATCGTTAAGAGGCTCGGTGCCCGAGGAACCAACTCCGGTGACTTAATGACGCACCCGGATGCTTGGCCTCACCGGAATGCGCTACTTAAAGCGGCAACACCCAACTAACCTCCACACCATGGCGCATCGTCTTGCTACCTAGCACCACATCTGCCATGACCGCAAGCGCGAACGCTCTGCGGGAGAGCTTTTCTTAGGGGATGAAGTTCGAGGTCGCCGCCCTCGCTCAATTCGCCGCTCGCAACGCAATAGCGGCGTAGCCAAACGCGGACGCGACCACACAAGTGGTGGCCATGCTGGCGGCCGACGACGGGAGCACCGTCATCCACGCGTCCTACTTGCCGCCATCCAACATCCGGCACCGCCGAGGTCGGGGACTCCTCCGAGGATGAGTAGGGCATGTGAGGCGGTAGGGCATGGTGTGCCAACTGGTCGGCCCGTCTCCCGTGTTCTACTCTTCCTCGCCGGAGACCACACCTTCACTTCACAGGTCTTGAACCCCGCCCCCGTACATGGAGATCGCAAATGGAGGACATCGGTCGCCGCCGTAGAATAGGTTTAGGGTTGGGTTTCTTTTATTTTTCTGTCCTATAAAAGTTCGAAATGTAATGAAAATCTACCGTGTTTGCATTAATCTCGGCCAGTGTATATGAACTTTCACAATAATATAGTATATTGTAGGAGTACTAGCAAGATGCCCGTGCGTTGCACAAAACATCAAGATCTTGTGGGAGAAAAGGATGAATGAGGGAAGGCCTTATCTGCAAATGTGGAGAAGAGTGCGGGTAAATTGTCATAGTTTCCTTCCTATCCATTAGATATAGATCGGACGACCTATATTGCAAGATGGGAGGCACACCATCATCACCAACTCTGCTTTTTTATTGAACCGAGACAAAGCTAACATGCGAAGTAAATAAGCACATAGGGTCTACATACACAATTTATCTTAGGCACTCCAATAGTACGTCCATGACACATTCACGCCTTTCACATCTTTCTACATCTACAGGAACCTACGAAAGGGTTAACGTAAATTGCCTCTCTCTTTCCTCCTTGATTTTCATGGTGGTGGGCCCCTCCCTCCCCCCAGTCTACAATCAATAGCTCACACGTTTCACATTATGTTAATTACGCAACTGGGATTACGTAGGTGTACCATTACTCGTCCTAAAATACCCAACTAAGCCAACCTCCCAGCATATCGCGCGAAAAAAGACCCGGCCGTGCCATTTTAGTCAGGATTACCGGATTACTATTAGTAGTATCGATGGATCGCGCGAAGCACCAAGTTTTTTTGAGGGGGCGAAGCACCGAGTTTAAAAGGAAAAAGGCGGTACACTCACAACACCCCTATCGCGGTCGCATTGCACCCCACACACGTCCGGTCCTGCACACGGCTCACGCAAACAGAACAGGCTTCGGCTTGCCTCTTCAATGACAAGTGGGACTGCACTTGGAGAATCCGACCATGCGCCAAACTCCCC
>NC_041381.1:241592534-241754622 GCF_002162155.2 Triticum dicoccoides | reverse complement strand
ATTCGCTCTGCCAAAGCCACCCTCCCCCCGCACTGATACGTCGGCTCCGCGGTTCATCGAGGGGACGCACGGTGATCCTCTTGCTCCCACAATACGCTCTCGTAGACTGACGTCCTCTAGCCCCGCCGCCACCGCTGGCGACGTTCTTGTGGAGGCGCATGGCGGTCTGCACCACCAACGCTGGCGATGTTCGTGTGGAGACGCACGGTGGCCAGCTTCTCCCACGCCACGCGCATTCTAAAATAAGGCCCCATGCATGTTGGTGTAGTGTTGAATGTTAGCTGATAGACGCTGTTAATCTCACTGTTTGCCGAAGTAGTTTACAGTCAATGTTCTCTGCTTAAGAAGCTTCCTTTCCCTATTCTGCACTCAATCTGCTTAGCTGAGATGTCATGCCAAGCCTGATTAGTTGCTAAAATATCCTGCCATATATTTATTGTGACGTAGATTGCCATGGTCTAGTAGCCAATCTGTTAGGTGAAATAGCTCTACACTGTTTTATACTCGATCTTTGTTGCTGTGATGGCCTTCAATAGTTTGATGGCTGTGTGCTCGACCTCATTGACTGCTGAAATAACCTGCCATAATTTAGCACTCAAATCTGTTTGCTGAATTAGCTTTACATATATTTGGTTACTTAGATCTGCTCGTCCAAATATCTTGCCATAGCTTTAGACATCGACCTAGGTATTTTTTTCTGGACTTCATAAAAAAGCATATATGTTTTTCCTGTAATATCTAGTAGAAGAACTAATTTGTATGTCTAACAGATGGACATGACTTGGATAACTTCTGCTCGAAGATTCTCCGCTGCATATGTCGAGGGGGTTGAGAACTTCATGAACTTTATCAGAGCTGACTACGATGGTCCAAAATCAGATGTGCTCTGCCCGTGTAGCAGTTGTATGAATTCAGTTACAAGACCCTAGTCAACTGTTCAAAATCATCTACACTTGTATGGGATGTCGGTCACATATACTTGGTGGGTTCATCATGGTGAAGCTGTGAACGTCAATGTTACTGACTACATGGAAGCAGCAGATCACCATCTTGATCTTCCTGATGCCCAGGTGGAAGAGGAGGAGGTGGTGGTGGCGGAGCCAGTGAGGTTGACCAACATTGAACCAATGCTACGAAATGCTCGTGCATTTCATGAACTTTCCCCTACGAAAGAAAAATGGTGGGCCCGCATGTTGGAACAATGCAACGTGGCTGTCACCCCAGGAAATAAGCTGTCAGTATTCTCAGCTATGGTCACCTTTCTTCAGGTGAAGACATCTGAGTGGATGACCAATAAATCATTTGATGCGATGTTGGCTGCTTCCCGAAATCTTTCCCAGATGCGTCTGAGCTGCCACACACCTACAGTAAAATGAAGAATTTCCTGCATGAAGTTGGAATTGGATATGATATGAGCCATGTTTGTAAGAATAATTGTGTTCTGTTCTGGAAGGATTATGCCAACTTAAGTGAATGCCCGAAATGCAATCATCAAAATGGAAAGATGGCGATGCTGTGAAGAGGATTCCTCATAATGTTATGAGACATTTTCCAATTATACCAAGATTGCAGAGGTTGTTTCATGATGCTGAAACAAGAGAGGATGCACTGTGGCATTCTAGGAACCAGGAGTACAGAGATCAGAATGTAATGAGCCATCCATCTCATGGTAGTTAGTGGAAAAGCTTCAATCAGAAACACAAAAATTTGCTGCTGACCCAAGAAACATTAGACTTGGCTTAGCTTCAGATGGATTTAACCCATTTGGCCACTAGAGCACCACATATAGCATGTGTCCAATGCTTGTTATCCCTTACAACATGCCTCCAAATGTCTGCACCAAAGAATCAAACTACATGATGGTCTTGCTCATCCCAGGTCCAAAAAGTCCTGGAATGGATTTTATTTATTCATGGAGCCTCTTGTGGAGGAACTTCAACAACTATGAAGGGGTGTTCTCACTCGAGACCTATATAGCAGCCCACCAGCTGATATCTTTCTGCGTGCTGTTATAATTCAGTGCATCCATGATTATCTGGCTTTGGGCACTATGTCAGGGCGAACGACACATGGTTACAATGCATGTGTTCATTGTGACAGGAATCCTCTATCATACACAATACTTAGCAAGATCTCTTACATTGGACACCACCATTTCCTTGCCAAGGACAAGCCGCGTCCCAGAAAATAACGAAGACATGTGTTCAATGCAAAGCATGAAAACTGTTATGCGCCAAAGAGGCGCACTGCCGATGAGTTGCAAGTGGAATTGGAGAAAGTCAGGCATATTACACCAAGAAATCATCCTGGTAATGGTAGTGGGAAAAGGAAGCATGGCAGGGCAGAAGAGAGATTATTGTTTACCCGCAGGTCCACTTTGTGGCACTTGGAGTATTGGAAAGATTTGGATCTGCGGCATAATCTTGATGTGATGCACATCGAGAAAAATATATGTGACAACATTATCGGCACACTTCTTAATATTGAAGGCAAGACGAAAGATACCTTAAAATCTAGGATTGATTTGACACACCTGAGTATCAGAAAGGATTTGAAGGTGGAAGATGAAGGTAAACCACGGGATATGGCACCAGCTGTGTACGTCTTGGACAAGGTACAAGGGAAAAGAATTCTGCGAGGTCCTGTCACATGTGAGATTCCCACATGGATTTGCTTCCAACCTTGAAAGGAGAGTTAGTGCAGATGGAAAGAAGGTACAAGGGTTTAAAACTCATGACTGCCATGTCCTACTTCAAAGGGTTTTACCTGTTATCCTTAGAGGATTGGGCCGCCCTGACTTAAACAGAGTAGTTGCAGAGTTGGGACAATTCTTTAGGAACTCTGCAGTAGAAATACCAGGATAGATGCTTTGGAGCATCTTAGAGACAAGATACCAAATATCCTATGCGACCTTGAGAAGATATATCCTCCAACCTTCTTTGATGTGATGGTGCATTTGGCTGTTCATCTATCTGATGCGGCACTACTTAGAGGTCCAGTACAGTATGGCTAGATATACCCTATTGAAAGGCGACGAGGCACTTTCAAGGGCTATGTTAGGAACAGAGCTAGACCCGAGGGTTCCATTGCAGAGGCCTACATTTCTACAGAAGCGTTGACATTCTGCTCAAAATATATTGAAACAGCTGATCAGCTTAGCAAAGAGGTTGGTGAAGACAATCCCGGGCTCAATGTTTTTGATTATTCTGTTCGAGTTACAGAGAAGAGTCAACAAGAGGACAAACCTAAAGATTTGGACAAAATGGTTTGGTATGCGTTGAATGTCATGAGATACTACCTTATATCAAGGAAGTGCTAAGTACTGCAGCTTATACATCGTAATCTACTAAACTTGCAGCATATTCGTATATATTTAGATGTTTGACGCGATCACTATGTTGTGCAACATCTACAAAAAGGAGTTACTGCTGCAAAATCCAAGAAACATTGACAAAGTAGTTATGGTAGGATTTGCGAAATGGTTCAAGAGCCATGTAAGCTTTTGAATTACACTCTTAGTTTTTTTAATATATTGAGTACATAAGATGATCAGCTTGTCTATTTTCTAACAATAGGTTAAGAAGATGCGCGAGGATGGGGATGCAGTTGATGATGCCCTTTATGCACTAGCAATGGGTCCTAATACTCGGGTAAGACATTATGAATCTTGCGTTGTTTGAGATGTGCGCTACAACACCCTTGCACGCGACGAAGGCAGAAAGACACAAAATGGTGCCATCATGAGCACGGATACGTATGACAGAGAGACAACTGAAATGTATGCTAACATAACAGACATTGTTCAGTTGCAGTATATCTCCAGTTTTGAGGATCATCGGTGAGTGGTTCGATCGGCTTTAGTTAGCTGCAGTAGCGAAGGAATTGCTCGATCGATTTCAGTTAACAGCCATCGATCGACCATCCGGGTTCAGTAATGCGTAGCCTGCAGTGCAATCGCTCGGGTTCAGTAGGCGAATGCCTCGCTCGGGTTCAGTTAGAGCCCAACGCCTCGCACCCACGCGCGTACGCGTACGAGAGAAACGCGCATCATTCGATATTTTCCTCGTCCTCGCTTCTACCACGATTTTTTCCGTCATGGACGGCCCAAAGAATGTCATGCAGCTGCATCTCCGGCCCGCCCAGGATGAAAAGCCCATTTTCTGTCATGATTTTCTGTCATAGAAGTAGGAGCACACCACATCTATGATGATACCGGGTTTTGTCACAATTATCGTCATAGATGTGTCATAAGCATGACAGGAAAAAAAATCGTTCGGCCCAAAATGTCATGGATGTGTCTTTTTTTTGTTCTGACGGTGTGGTGACCAGTGGGCTGGGCGAGCAGAGTACCAGGCCGCTGGTAGGTAAGTTCCTTTTTTTATTTTCTTTCTGTTTTCTATTTTTGACATTTGTTTTAGTTTGGTTTTTGAGCCAAACTAATTTTGTTGCTTTTGATACATTTTGTAGGGACTAGAAGAATTATTCCAAAGCCCCTCACAAGTTTCCAGAATTATTGGAGCATATTTACATATATATAGCAAATATAAATCCAATGCAAATAATTATTGGATTAACTCAAATGCCCATTGTCGGTGTCAAAACCGGCGGATCTCGGGTAGGGGGTCCCGAACTGTGCGTCTAGGCGGATGGTAACAGGAGACGAGGGACACGATGTTTTACCCAGGTTCGGGCCCTCTTGATGGAGGTAAAACCCTACGTCCTACTCGATTAATATTGATGATGTGTGTTACAAGAGTAGATCTACCACAAGATCAAGGAGGCTAAACCCTAGAAGCTAGCCTATGGTATGATTGTTGTTCGTCCTATGGACTAAAGCCATCCGGTTATATAGACACCAGAGAGGGCTAGGGTTACACAGAGTCGGTTATAATGGTAGGAGATCTACATATCCGTATCGCCAAGCTTGCCTTCCACGCCAAGGAAAGTCCCATCCGGACACGGGACGAAGTCTTCAATCTTGTATCTTCATAGTCTTGGAGTCCGTCCGATGATGATAGTTCGGCTATCCGGACACCCCCTAGTCCAGGACTCCCTCAGTAGCCCCTGAACCAGGCTTCAATGACGACGAGTCCGGCGTGCATGTTGTCTTCGGCATTGCAAGGTGGGTTCTTCCTCCGAATAATTTATAGAAGATTGTGAACACCAGGATAGTGTCCGACTTTGCAAAAATAAATTCCACATACCACCGTAGAGAGAATAATATTACACAAGTTCAATCTGCTGACGTATTTTGTGGCGTGACGTCACACCACTACCAAGCCTTTACTAGAATTGTTTTTATTGTATCACCTCAGCGCATTTAGCGAGGCGGTTTCCTTGGCACATCTTGTCGAAGCAGAGATCGTGTTCCCCTTATTCCGGGATTCCCATCAATACGAACGTGGGTAACCCAACCGCGCCCGTTGCCACGCCCCCTCCATCGAAGGCGGGTTCCAAACGGTCACGGGGACGGCTCTTGGTATTCTTCCTCTTTATAATGAGACCAAGGCCCGTTCTTTTCCTTCAATCCTCCATCGAATCCGCCCCTCGCCCTGAGTTCCAACACCCAGGGCTCCAGATTCGGGTACCTTCGATCTTTGAAAATGTACGGCCCCTACCTACGAGGCCGGTGGGTGCCCTCCTCCATCATGAAAGAGGACGTGCTAAAGCTGAGAGACGCCAGGTACTTAACCTACGAGATTTCGCATAGGCTGCCTGCCCGAGGGCAAGTTATTCCTACTCCCGAGCTTGGCGAGAGCGTCGTGTTCGTGTCTCACCTCCGTCGGGGTTTAGGCTTCCCGACGGATCCCTTCGTGAGGGGGCTCATGTTTTACTATGGGCTGCAATTCCATGATTTGGCTCCGGAGTCCATCCTCCACATCTCATCATTCATTGTCGTCTGCGAAGCCTTCCTCCGCACTACCCCTCACTTCGGCTTGTGGCTCAAAACCTTCAACGTGGAGCCGAAGATGATTGAGGGGCGTCAGGCGGAGTGCGGCGGGGCGGTTATAAGTAAGAGGGCCTATGCTCCATGGCCCGAGGGCTCTTTTCAGGAGGAGCTCGGCTTGTGGCAATAGGAGTGTGTTAGGGACACTGATCCACGAACACCTATGGGGACGGTGGACCGGGCCCCTTTCGGTTCGGCAGGGGGCGGAGATCGCACGAAGAGCAGATCGAGGCGAGGCACACGAGCAGTTTACCCAGCTTCGGAGCTCTCCGGAGAGATAACACTCCTACTGCTGCTTGTATGATTGTATTATCTGGTGTTCTTGCTCTCTCTCGAGAGAGCGTGATGTTTTCTGGGCTACGAATGAATCGAAGCGAACTGTCCGAACCCCCTCTACGTTGCGCATGGGCCTCCTTTTATACGCTAAAGGGGTCACCGACAGGTGGCAACGCAGAGGAGGGTAAAAACGTAAAAAGCGAGGTAGTTGATACAGTTACTTGTACAGTGCACCCTACCTAACCCTGACGGCAGGGGACAAGGGCATTAAATGCCCGTCTGAGTTGCCCGAACAGTGCAGAAAAGGACCATTAGGGGCGCCACCGTTCGCCACGATGGCGATCTTGTCAGCTTCGCATGCCACTGCGCACCGCCGGCTGCACAGCCTCCCGCCACGCGCGCCTGGAGAGGCTCCCAGAGCGACACGTTGGTGGATGCGCTGGAGCGTGGGCACAGAGTGGCCGCCTGCCGCGGCAAGCGCCTTGCGGCTGTTGTTATCTTGTCGGGTCCAGAAGCTCGTCGCTCACCGGGCCTCGGGGTACCTTGTTTAGTCTTCCCGGCAAGCTCCTCTTGCCGGGGCCTTGTTGGCTTGCCGGAGCGCGTGGCGCGTCGTGGCAAGTTCCTTGGAGCGCCTTGGTTGGCCTTCCCGGCAAGCTCCTCTTGCCGGGGCCTTGTCTCCTTAGCTTAAATACTTTGTTCTTGGATGGCTCCAAGGAAACCTTGGGGGATCTTGGCGTTCGCCCGGCAAGCCTTGCCGCGGGGTGCTGCAACTGCCCGTGCACAAGTTCGGGGTACTAGGGTACCCCTATTCTAGTACACCGACAGGAGCCCCCGGGCCTGGGCCAGACACGGTGCCGAGCGCTGTTGGGCCAGGCCCAAGTCAGGGCACGGGCACACGCGGACTGGGCCATACCGAATCTTGCTCCGTATCCACCGCGCTCTCCCATAACGGCACGCGTTGAATGCGGCATCATGGGAGAGATCGTGGGTGGTTGTTTATTTGGAAGGCCGAAACGTCCGCCCCGTCCCTCTTTATAAGCAGAGGAAACAGGGGCAGTTCGTTCCCCCTCGCTAGTTGCTGCTACTTCATCTTCAAGAAACTCTGCCGCTCCCCCCTTCTTCTCGAAGCCGAGAGAGAAATGCTCCGCCCCCCATTGCCACCAGCATCACCAACGCCGTCGACCTTCCCCACCACCTCCGCCATGGCCCCGAAAGCCGACAAAGGAAAGGGCGTGAAGTCGGCAGAGGCGCAGCGGCTCGCGGCGCTGCGGAAGGAGCGGGCGATCTTCACCCCCAGCTCGGCGTGCAGGAGCTGAGGGAGTACTTCTACCTCTTTTGGGCGACGGAGACGCGTGCGCATCCACGCACGAGGGTACTCCCGGCCGCTGCTTCGGAGTTGGCTCCAAACGGGTACCCGTTCTTCGCGCTATTCTTCTATTGCGGGCTCTGCCCGCCCTTCTCGGAGTTCTTCTGTGATATCATGAACACATATGGCTTCCGCCTCCTTGACTTCACCCCCAACGCTGTCCTGACCATGGCAGTTTTTGCACATTTGTGCGAAAACTTTGTCGGAGTCCACCCTAGTGTTGCCCTTTTCCGCCACTACTTCATACCTCGGGTAGAGAGAGGAGAGCCGCTTGCCGGAGGGATTGCTTGGATCTCGAGAGTCGGCAAGAAGGAGGCGTACTTGGAGGGTGAGCTCCGCAGCAAGTGGGAGGAGTGGAGAGCAGAGTGGTGCTGGATCGTTGAGGAGAATCCGCAGCCCTTCACTGCCGTGCGCCAAACTCCAATAGTGCGCGGCAATGACTGGAGCAATGTGGCCCCGGAAGACGAGAGGCTGAAGATTGCCATCACTAGGATTCTTCGCCTCAGGCTTGCCGGGCTCACCGTAGGTGCTGTCGGGGCAGATTTCTTCCGCCGCCGCATTGCCCCCTGCAGGAGAGGGGGAGGCCCGCTTGGGAATTCAAGAATTCGGCGGACATCATGAGGCTGCGGCCGGGCCTCAACTACAACTTCACCGTCTTGGAGCTGGACGCAATGCTCTTGGAATTATTCAAACGCGACCCCCAGCACCCATTCACATTGCCGAGGGGCGTAGTTCCTTTGTGCAATAACTCTTTGCTTGACCGGATCTGCGCCATGATGCCGTTGTGCGATTCACACGGAATCGTTCCAACTTGGCAAGAGCCTACGGATGACGTTGTACAAGCATTCTTCGACAACTTGGAGGAGGTGCCGGTCCACGCTGACGAGCAGAAGAGCCTCACCCGTGACACCACCGACGAGGAGCTGCAGTGCATCGCCACTAGGGCGGAAGAGGTTGCGGCCGCAGCTGCCGCAGGTGTGTTTGGGTTTACTGTGGAGGAGGCGGAGGCTGCAGAGGCGGCAAACCTTGCCGAACGCGCGGAGTTCATGGGCGAGGAGGAGCCTGCCGGTTCCGAAGCCGAGCCGACCGAGGCCGGCGAGGAGGAGGCCGAGCCTTCAGAAAACTTGCCGCAGGCGGAGCCCCCGGCCCCGCCAAGAAGGCGCCTTCGCAGGGCCGGGGACGTAGCGGGGCGGCAGCCGGCTCCACAGCCACCGAGCCGCGCGACGCGCTCTACCGCGGCAAGCAATGTTGCCGCGGGAGCGCCTCACGCAACAGCGGCAACTGGAGCGGGATCTTCCCGGGCCACCGCCACCGCCCCCGCCAAGCGGGCAAGGGATCCTACTCCTCCACCTCG
Source organism: Triticum dicoccoides (assembly GCF_002162155.2). Classification (NCBI taxonomy): domain Eukaryota; kingdom Viridiplantae; phylum Streptophyta; class Magnoliopsida; order Poales; family Poaceae; genus Triticum; species Triticum dicoccoides. The sequence goes on along the minus strand of NC_041381.1, from coordinate 241,745,679 downwards.
CCGCACCGGAGGAGGGCCGGACTTCGATCTTTCCGCGCTCAGCTCCGACGAGGAGGAAGAAGAGTAAGTTTCTTTGGTGCTCTTGTAGTTCTTCAATCTTGCCGTTTATATCTTGTATCTGACTTGCTCCAATCTGGACTCCTTTCTTTTCAGGACGCTGGCCCAGAGAGCGGCGAAGAGGGCCAAGGCCGCGGTGATCGTCATTGAGGATGACCCCATCGTGTCAGCAGGAGGTGGGTCCGAGACCACCTTGATGGACCCGACAATCACTCCTCAAAGCAGCCCCCAGCGCAGCCCCCAGCGTAAGTTCATAGTTTAGCCTTCTGCTACCTGGCGCGCTTGAGTGCTTTTTCCTTTGCTGATATCTTGCTTGTTGACTTGTGCAGGAGCAGAGCAGTCTCATCAGGAGCGCCCGGAAGCTGGTCCCGAAGTGCCACCTGCTTCGACTGCGCCGCCAAGGGAGGAGTCCCCGGCAAGGGAGCGCTCTCTGGCAAGGGGAACTCTCCGGCAAGGGACGGCACTGCCGATCCTGCGGCGACCGAGGCTGCAACTGCAGATCTTGGCGCAGGTAATCCACTTGCCCAAAAACTTTCCCTTGGGTTCTGCTTCTTCCGTTTTTCCTCTCTTGGATTTTTGAATGATTTTCCTCCCTTCTTCGTTCTTCAGACCCATCTGCGGCTGAGCCAATGGAGACAGAGGGCGCCGGCGAGGAAGGGGCCGGTGCTGACAAGGCCGCCGGCAAGGAGGCCGCCAGGGCTGCCGACGTAGAAGCCGGTGAGGGGTCGGGCGATCGCACTGACGACCCTGAGGCCGCAGGAGCGCCAGGCGCTGCACCGACCGCCGATCCCTCTGCTGCTTCTGCGGAGCCGGGCTCTGAGGAGCCCCAGCCTGGCGCTTACTTGAAGGCCGGCGACGGTATCTTCATCAAGCTACCCAGGGCGTCGAGCTCCAGAGCGCCGGTCGAGGGGGAAACTTTCGACGGGGAGGTGCTCGCCTCTGCTGGACTGTCGTTGGTTGACGCGCCCAGCAGCAGCAGCAGTGAGCCTGAGGAGGAGCAGCTGCTGCGGAAGCTGCTGTCACTCTACCGCGCCCGGCAAGCCAAACTAGCTTCCCGGGAAGTGCTTGTCGCGAAGGTGGGAGTTGACATGGAGAAGCGTGCGGAGGAGCTCCGGGGCCAAAATCAAGAAGCTCTCCGGTCCCTGGCGCAGGAGCGGGAGCGACTCGACGAGGAGCGCACGGCCTTTCTTCTCGAGAAGCCCGAGGCTGAGGAGGAGCAAAGGCTGGCCGCCGAGAAGCAGTCCGCGTGGGAAGGTGAACTAGTGCAGCGGAAGGCCAACCTCGACAGCTACGAGGAAGAGCTCGCCGAGCGCGAGCAAGCACTTGGCGGGGCGCTCAAGGAGATAAAGGACGCTGCGGCAATTGCAGAGGCCGCCAAGAAAGAGCTAGAGGAGAAGGTGGCGCAGCTGGAGGCCAACATTGGGAAGAGCGGCGAGGAGCTTGCCGCGCTCAAGCGTGAGCGTGAAAAGGATGCTGCCGCCCACGGTGAGCTGCAAGGTCTTCTCGCTGAGAGAGGCAAGGAGCTCAGCGCCGCCAAGGATTCCAAAGCAGACCTGGAGCTGAAGCTGGCCACGCTGGCACAGATGCCGGAGGCCGCCAAGGAGCGGGAGAAGACCTTGTCGGAGAAGGTCAAGGCTGACCGACGCTGCTGGAGAGCATTGCAGTTACCCAGAACTCGTTCAGAGACACTGTGGAGCACTGGACCGAGGGTCTGGTGAACATTGCCGCAGTCATCAACGAGGAGCTGGCGCAGCTGGGGCTGGGGGACTTTGGGTATCCTTCCGACGAGAGTCTTCAATCCAACGCCAAGCTCAGCCTGTTCTTCAAGGGCGTGGCGACGGCACTCCAGCGGCTCCGGGAGAGGATCCCGAAGCAGCTGGCCGACGAGTCACGCAAAATCTGCGCCGGGGTTCTCCAGAAGGTGCTGATGAAGGTAGCCTTCCGCAATCCAGGCCTCAGCTTCACCAACGTCCTCAGGTCCTTGCCGCCTGACGCCGATCTGGATGCACTCAAGGCCCTTGTCGCACCCATTGTGGACAAGGTGACCGAGATCAAGAGGGTCGAGGGTGGACGCGTAGACTAGGACGCCCATTTCTTCTTTTCCCTTGTCCCTGCTAATCATGTTATGAAAATAGTCTGTTAGAGCTGCGACAAGTTATCTTGTAATATAACTTTATTTCTGTTATCAATTACTATGTTATTTCCTCTACTAGATTCCTTCCTTTGTATGTTTTTACCCTACGCTTCTAGGGAACTTGTCGGCGCAGGCGCCCGAGCCGCGAGCGCTGAGTGCGGAACTTCAGCAGCCTGCTGGCGGCGCTACTTCCGACAAGAAACCTTGTCACGACTAGATGCAGCACGCTTAAGCTGTTGAGCGGACTCGAAACAAAGTAAGGGCGCAACTAGCCATGAGTTGGTTCCTCCGCGCACAGGTTTTCCATACAAAGAAGGGTCGTTCGAGGAAGATAACTCAAAAATTTAAAAAAGTGATTGCTCAAACTTTGGCAACTTAGCTTTTCTGTCATTTGCTTCCCGGTAAGGCAAGTCTTCGCTTGAACGACGCCTGGTCCATACCATAATCTTCTCTTTCCCCCCAGCAAACTTGTGTGCGAGAGAACCTTCTTTTCCTTTAAACAAAGGAGAAAGAAGAGAAAATAATAATATGGAGCTCTTTGGCTCGTTACTGCTTACCGGATGTAGGTGCTGCACAAAGTGTCAGATAATCGCATGCAAGAAAGGAACTAACGCATGAAATGGACAAGTTGTGCGGAGCACATGGGGTTTTACTTATGCACGGGATCTGCGCCCGGCTTTGTACAAAGGATTACATGCAACAGCGGCAAGACTTGTACAAAAGGTGGTTGCCGGAACGGGTTCCGGCAACCGCGCCCTATGGGGAAAACTTACGAAGATGTTCTATGCTCCAGGAGTTGCTCACCGGAATGCCATCTTCGGTCTCAAGGCGGACAGCGCCAGGCCTTGTGACTCGTCTCACCCGATAAGGGCCTTCCCACTTCGGCGTCAACTTGTTGGAATTCTTGGCGGACTGAACGCGCCGAAGAACAAGGTCGCCTTCCTCGAAGCTTCTGGCTTTAACTTTGCGGCTATGATAGCAGCGCAAAGCTTGCTGGTATCGAGCAGCTCGTACAGCAGCCTGAAGACGATCTTCCTCAAGGAGCAGCGCGTCGTCTTGTCGCAGCTGTTCTTGCTCAAGCTCATCATAAGCGAGCACTCGAGGTGATCCGTATACGAGTTCCGTGGGGAGAACTGCCTCTGCTCCATAGACTAGAGCGAAAGGTGTCTGGCCAGTGGCTCGATTTGGCGTCGTTCTGATCGACCAAAGAACCACTAGCAGCTCCTCGAGCCAGTTCCTTCCACACCTGTGCAGACTGTCGAAAGTTCTGGTCTTGAGCCCGCGCAGCACTTCAGCATTTGCCCTTTCTGCTTGACCCTTGCTTCTTGGATGAGCAACAGAAGCGAAGAAGACCTTGGTGCCAAGGCCTTGGACGTACTGCATGAAGGTGCGGCTCGTGAATTGCGTGCCGTTGTCGGTGATGATCCTGTTAGGGATCCCGAAACGGCAAACAATTGACCTGAAGAACTTGACTGCTGACTGTGCTGTCACCTTCCTCACTGGCTGCACTTCCGGTCACTTTGTGAACTTGTCGATTGCGACGTACAAGTACTCAAAGCCCCCGACAGCTCGGGGGAAGGGGCCGAGGATATCGAGCCCCCAGACCGAAAATGGCCAGGATAAAGGGATCGTCTGGAGAGCTTGAGCTGGCTGGTGTATCTGTTTGGAGTGGAACTGGCACGCTTCACACTTGGTTACTTGTGCAGTTGCATCCTGGAGGGCTGCCGGCCAAAAGAAACCTTGCCGGAAAGCTTTGCCGGCAAGTGCTCTTGCGCCAATGTGGTGGCCACATATGCCTCCATGTATCTCTGCCAACAACTTTTGTCCATCTTCCCGGCGAATACACTTCAATTTCACACCGTTGAGTCTTCTTCTGTACAGTATGCTATCGACAAACTGGTACATACTTGTCTGCCGGGCTACTCTTTCCGCTTCTTCTTGTTCTTCGGGAAGTTCTCCTGTCTGAAGGAAGTGGACAATCTGCTGTGCCCATGCTGGAGTTTGTGGCTCGACAACAAGGACTAAAGGCGCATCTGCTGCTGTGGGAACATCCGCTTCCACGGCAAGGACTTGTGGCCCTGCCGGAGCTTGATGTTCCCCAGCAAGCTTGCCGGAGCAAAACTTGTCGGGAGCGTCTGCTTCAACGGAACAAACCATAAGGTTTGCCGGAGCAGACTGCCCCTTAGCATCCTTGGCGTTGATCTTGGGGACTTTCTTGGCGGCGGCTTCGGGGAGCTCTGCCAGAAAGTAGTCGCCGGAAACCAACTTCCTCTTCTTGCTTTATCCAGTTGAGGGTGTTACGGATAGTTGAGTCAACTTGAGCACAAAGATCCCTGGTTCCACAGGTAACTTTAGTGCGGCGCACTTTGACAGGCCATCAGCAATGTCATTCTGAGCTCTCGGGATATGCTCCATTTGTAGGCCGTCAAAGTGCTCTTCTAGCTTCCTCACTTCATCAACATATGCTTCCATCAATGGACTCTGGTAGTTCTTGTTCACTTGGCGGACGACAAGCTGTGAGTCACCCGTGGCAATGAGCTTCTTGATCCCAAGGTCTGCTGCGATTCTGAGTCCGGCAAGCAATCCTTCATACTCTGCGGTATTGTTGGTTGCTTGCTCCTTGGGAAAGTGCATATGGACTACGTACTTGAGGTGCTCTCCGGTGGGTGGGACAAGCAGCACGCCTGCACCTGCGCCTTGCAGCGAGAAGGCACCATCAAAGTACATCAGCCACTCTTTGCTTGCCTCTTTGACGGGGATGCTCGTTTCTAGAATTTCTTCATCTGGGGTTGGCGCCCACTCTGCTATGAACTCTGCCAATGCTCTGCTCTAGATAGTTGAAGTGCTCTCAAACTTGAGGCCAAAGCTTGACAGTTCCAGCGCCCACTCGACAATCCTGCCCGTTGCTTCTGGATTTTGCAGTATCCTCTTCAGCGGAAAGCGAGTGACGACTGTGATCTCATGTGCTTGGAAGTAATGGCGCAGCTTTCTCGAGGCCATGAGGAGGCCGAAAAGCAACTTCTGCACACCAGAGTACCTTGATCTAGCCCCCTGCAGAAGAGAACTGACAAAGTAAACTGGGTGCTGCTCCATTCTCTTCGGCATCTTATCATATTCCTGCGCAGATCCATCTTTGTCGGGACCAGAGTTTGTCGGCGAAGCCCCCTGCTTGTCGCTGGATGGATCTGCCGTGGTTGCTGGCTCATCATCCGCCTCCCTCTCCGCCACTAACGCAACACTAACCACTTGATTGGTTGCCGCTATATACAGCAGCAACTTCTCTTGTGGTTTAGGTGCGACAAGCGTTGGAGTGGATGACAGGTATCTCTTCAAGTCCTGCAGCGCGGCCTCCGCTTCCGGAGTCCATTTTATTGGACCTGCCTTTTTCAAAATTTTGAAAAATGGCAGGGCGCGCTCAGCAGATCTAGAGATAAACCTGCTGAGAGCAGCCACCCAACCGGCAAGCCTTCGTACATCCTTGACGCGCTTTAGTGCTTCGATCTGCTCAATGGCTTTGATCTTGTTTGGATTGGCTCCAATTCCCCGCTGAGACACGAAGAACCCGAGAAGCTTGCCGGAAGGGACTCCAAACACGCACTTCTCGGGGTTAAGCTTGAGGTTGATCTTGCGCAGATTTGCAAATGTCTCGTCTAAATCTTGAATCAGGGTCGCCTTGTTCTTGCTCTTGACCACTATGTCATCCATGTAAGCTTCCACATTTCTGTGCATTTGCGGCTCAAAAGCATGGTGGACTACCCTTGCGAATGTTGAACCAGCATTCTTCAAACCGAAAGGCATCCGTACGAAGCAGTATGTGCCACACGGGGTGATAAATGCGGTTTTCTCTTCATCTTCTTCTGCCATGAAGATTTGATGGTATCCTGAGTATGCATCAAGAAATGAAAGCAAATCACATCCGGCTGTGGAGTCAACAATCTGGTCAATACGCGGCAAGGGAAATGGGTCTTTGGGACAAGCTTTATTAACATTAGTGAAGTTAATACAAAGTCTCCATTTCCCGTTAGCCTTGCGCACAACAACAGGATTGGCCAACCACGTGGGATGGAGTACTCCTCTGACAAGGCCTGCTACTTCCAACTTCTTGATTTCTTCTACGATGAATTCTTGGCGCTCTACTGCCTGCTTCCTGACTCTCTGCTTGACGGGCCGTGCATGAGGACAGACGGCAAGGTGGTGCTCAATTACTTTCCTGGGAACACCGGGGATATCAGACGGTTGCCACGCAAACACGTCGACATTCGCCCGCAGGAAAGCAACGAGCGCGCTTTCCTATTTGGGGTCAAGAGTGGCGCTGATGGTGAAGGTACCACTAGTGCCGCCCTCCTTGGCGGACACCTTCTTGGTCTCAGGTGGAGCTGCCATTGCCTTCTTACGCTTGCCGGTGGAGCTCGATGGTGCGTCCTCGACGGTAGCGCAGCACTCCGAAGAGGTGCGCTTGCCGGAGTGGGCATCAGAGCTCTTGCCAGACTTGGTCTTCTTCTTCCCCCCGGGAGCTTTAGCGGCAAGTGTCTTGCGTTCTGCTGCGGCTGCTGCTTCCCGGTAGATCTTGTCGGCACAGACAAGAGCATCCTTCATGTCGCCAGGGACTAAGATGAGACTTATTGGGCCTGGCATTTTCAGTATGTTGTACGCATAGTGAGAGGCTGCCATGAACTTGGCGAGTGCCGGTCGGCCAAGGATTCCATTGTAAGGTAATGGAAAGTCGGCAACGTCAAACGTGACCCTCTCAGTCCTGAAGTTCAGCTCGCTGCCAAACATTACCGGCAACATGATCTTTCCCTTTGGCTTGCTCCTTCCCGGGTTGATTCCTTGAAATGTGCCGGTCTCTTCGAGCTCGCTGTCAGGGATCTGGAGTTTCTGGAGCACCGCGGAGGAGATCAGGTTCAAGCCAGCCCCGCCGTCAACTAGCATCTTAGTGACCTTGAGGTTGCGGATTGTTGGTGAAACCAGCATCGGCAAGCACTCGACCGCAGTTATGCGATCAGGATGGTCCTCAATGTCGAAGATGATAGGCGTGCCGGACCATTTCAGAGGCTTGCGTGACTCGACGGGTGGTTCTGCTGCATTAACTTCCCGTACCCACTGCTTGAGCTGGCGGTGCGAGGCATGCAGAGAAGCACCACCGTCAACGCACAGGACCTCTGTGGCTTTCTGGAACTCCTGCTCATCAGTCTCCTCATCATCCATGTCTTCATCGTCGTCGTCATCTTCATCCTTGTCGCGGCCGCGAGGAGGTCTGTCTCCTTGCCGCTGCTTGGCCTTGCCGCGGCGTCCTCCTCGGCCGGGACGTTTCTTGCCGGATCCACCAGCTCCTTCCTGGGCCTTCTCCTTGTCGTGCCGCTCGTATTCAACTTTCTGTTGCTCAACAAGCTGTTCGACTTTCTTACAGTTCTGGAGATCATGGCCCTTGGTGCGGTGGATCTTGCAATACTGCTTGTTGGTGCCGTCCTGTTTGTCGGCGACCGCCACCTCCGCGGCAACCTCCTTACTGGAGTCACCAGCTTTGGCTTCCTTGGTGCTGCCACCGTTGCCGGACTGCTCAACAACTAGCACTTCTTTGCCTTTCCTGCTTCTGTTGTTCTGCCGCCGGTTTTTCTTTGTCGGGGCAGCATCTTCACTATCAGATCATCCCGCTCCTATATTTTCTCCGGGGAGTCTCCTCCCTTCCTCAGCACGGGCACACTTGTCGGCCAGTGCATATAACTCGCCGACGTCCCTGATCTTGCACATCGCCATTTCCTCCCGCATCCTGCGGTTCCGCACGTTCTGATGGAACGCGCTGATCACCGCGGCAGGGTGGACGTCTGGGATGTTGTGCTGCACACTACTGAATCTCTGAATGTACTTGCACAGGGGCTCTCCTTCCTTCTGGGCGAGCAGATGAAGATCACTCTCCTGGCCATGAGGCTTGTGTCCGCCTGTGAAGGCGCCGACAAACTGATGGCACAGATCAGCCCAAGAGGATATGGAGTTGTCCGGCAAGTGCATGAGCCAGGATCTGACGTTGGGCTTGAGCACCAGTGGGAAGTAGTTGGCAAGGATCTTGTCATCTTGTCCCCCTGCAGCCTGTACCGCAATGGTGTAGATGCTGAGGAACTCCGACAGATGCGTCTTGCCGTCGTACTTCTCCGGTACGTCTGGCTTGAAGTTCTTTGTGCTGGGTCACTAGACTTGCCGCAGCTCACGAGTGAACGCAGGACAACCTACCGCGTACGGCAGATCGCCTGGTTCCCCTGGTGCATGGATGTCAACAGAGGGCCCAGCGCGTTTGTCGGATTGACGTCGCGCTTCTCTTTGGCGCTCGATGCGGGTTCGAGCGTCTTCTTGTTGTCGATCATGAAGAACTTGGCGCTGATCGCGACAAGCTCATGGATCCGACGACGCAGTGGAGTCGTTGTCGAGGTGGATTCGGCGAGTCGGCGATCTTGGCCTTCGGGGCGGTGATTGCATGGTAGTTGCACCTCCGCCCGTTTTGTTGCCACCGGCTCGCGTCCGGCAAACCTGCCGCGGCGGCGACGCGCTCGGCCGCCATGGAGTGTCGCCGTTGGCGTAGCCGATGAGACTCTGAATGGTGGCCCTCCATTCGTCGATCTTGTCCGACGTCGGAGGGTAATATAGGAGAAGTTGAGCTCGTGCCAAAGCTTCTGCTGGAGTGGTGGGTAGCAGTGGCGGACGGCGCGAGGAGTGGGACGTGCTCGAACTTCTAACTATGTTAGAAGGAGCAGTATCCTGTCCAGGCGACCGTGCCCCGCTCGTGCCAGCACGCTGGCGTGCATGCTGGTCTTGAGCGCCCCGAGATCCACCAGCTTGGTCTTGGCCTATCATGCGAATGGCACTGCTAGTGCCATAACGCTGTTGATCTTGCGCCTCCTGAGAGTGGCGTGGAACATGCACAGTCGCCGAGGTTTGTGCAGCCTTGTTCTTGGACCTGGCGGCATCATGAGCTTCCTCGTCAATGTCCTTTCTTCCGCCGGCGTCCATTCCACCACCCGTTTGCTCCAACGGTGGCGGAAGTGACATTGACGGAGCGGCAGCCGCCGAAGTCTTCTTCTTCGGTGGCATGTTGATGAAGGGAATAAAGATCTAGCTCGTGTGAACGCCGGATCAGGTTCACACAATCTCGACACCCCCTACCTGGCGCGCCAAAGATGTCGGGGAAACTGATCCACGAACACCTATGGGGCCGGCGGACCGGGCCCCTTTCGGTTCGGCGGGGGGCGGAGATCGCACGAAGAGCAGATCGAGGCGAGGCACACGAGCAGTTTACCCAGCTTCGGAGCTCTCCGGAGAGATAACACTCTTACTGCTGCTTGTCTGGTTGTATTATCTGGTGTTCTTGCTCTCTCGAGAGAGAGCGTGATGTTTTCTGGGCTACGAATGAATCGAAGCGAACTGTCCGAACCCCCTTTACGTTGCGCATGGGCCTCCTTTTATACGCTAAAGGGGTCACCGACAGGTGGCAACGCAGAGGAGGGTAAAAACGTAAAAAGCGAGGTAGTTGATACAGTTACTTGTACAGTGCACCCTACGTAACCCTGACGGCAGGGGACAAGGGCATTAAATGCCCGTCTGAGTCGCCCGAACAGTGCAGGAAAGGACCATTAGGGGCGCCACCGTTCGCCACGATGGCGATCTTGTCAGCTTCGCATGCCACTGCGCACCGCTGGCTGCACAGCCTCCCGCCACGCGCGCCTGGAGAGGCCCCCAGAGCGACACGTTGGTGGATGCGCTGGAGCGTGGGCACAGAGTGGCCGCCTGCCGTGGCAAGCGCCTTGCCGCTGTTGTTATCTTGTCGGGTCCAGAAGCTCGTCGCTCACCGGGCCTCGGGGTACCTTGTTTAGTCTTCCCGGCAAGCTCCTCTTGCCGGGGCCTTGTTGGCTTGCCGGAGCGCGTGGCGCGTCGCGGCAAGTTCCTTGGAGCGCCTTGGTTGGCCTTCCTGGCAAGCTCCTCTTGCCGGGGCCTTGTCTCCTTAGCTTAAATACTTTGTTCTTGGATGGCTCCAAGGGAACCTTGGGGGATCTTGGTGTTCGCCCGGCAAGCCTTGCCGCGGGGTGCTGCAACTGCCCGTGCACAAGTTCGGGGTACTAGGGTACCCCTATTCTAGTACACCGACAGAGTGGTTTTATATCACCGCTCCCAGGGGCAGCAGGCAGAGGCTGCCGCCCGTCTTCCGCTCGGGCCCTCCACAGCGGCTGACGTCATGGGTCAACAAAGGGCATGACTGGGGGCCGTCCAAAGACGTTCCCCTGTTGCAGGACCGGATTCGAGGCCTCCAAGAAAGGGAGATCAATCTGGCCGTAGTGGTACAGGTTATGTTGATCCGGCGCCTACTGCCCTGCAAACATCGCCCCCTCCGCCTGCGGGAATTTAATCCGTAGGGGCCACGAGCTCTTCAACACTTCATGGGTTTGACACCCGCGGAGATGTACAAACTGTTCTTCGGATCGCAAGAGATGCGTCCGGAATTGACCGAGGATGCTGGCCTAAGCTGCAATCGCCCGGATACTCAAGTAAGTAGCCCTGTGTCTGGACACATCGTCCATTCATTTACCATGGGTTTGCCTTTTAACTAGCTATCCCTTGGACAGGAGTGGATAGCGCAAGCAAAACTGATACGGTGTCCGGCCCCCCTCCCCGAGACCACGCAGGATCCCGTGTTAATCAAAATGTTGGAGGTTGCACCTTCGGAGGAGGGCGAAGAAGGGCACAGGGGAACTACCACCTCAGCCACAGAGGCTTTCAGTAAGGGAGGAATTGAGAGTCCCTCCTTCCAGGGGGAGAAGAGGACCGCTTCCGAAGACCCGGAGGCCAAGGCCTCAAAGCGGGGAAAGAAATCTGTACCGGAAGGTCCTGTGCCGGGAAGAGCCCCGGCCATACTGTCTCCTTGGAGGAATCAGCCCTCTAGCGAGCTGTAAGTATAAAAGGGGGATTTTGTAATAGTGGACATCCCTGCTTAATTTCTAAGGGTAACCGAAGTTTTCACCTTGTAGTTCGGATCTCAGCCCATCTCAGCACAGCTCGTCGTCGGGGGACCTTCGTCCGGAGATGATGGAGAGCGAAACACCTCCATGTGCCGCCCCATCATGCGGGGCGGGCGACCCTGAGGTGTCGTCACGAAGGGTCTCCCCGAGTCCGGCGGGGCCGGAGAGTTCGCCACCCATTGGAGTATGGTCGGTGGAGCTGCAGGATTTGCTCAAGAGGGCGTCTATCTCAGAAGATCACCGCACATTAATGGGTAGGGTGATTGAGGGGATCTCGTCCGCCGAAAGCGGGTTGTATGAGGCCATCGGAAGTTTGCTGACGGGGTTTGAGGTACGCAAAAAATGACATACCTTTTGACAGTTTTGCACATGAAGTGCGCCCTGTATAGATAGTAGCCCCTGAGACTTGGTATGCTGTCAAAAGCGACAGCATGCCGAGGATCATAATCTCAGTTATAGATTGTCGCCTTCCCCATGTAGGTGGTGGAATGTTCGGTGGCCAGCCAGACTGATGGATTTGCCGAGCTGAAGAGGCAACTGGACGTTGCGGATGCGGACATCTCGCTAGTCAATAAATGACTTGATGAGTCACAAGGTATGTGGTTGCTCTGCGGTCGCCTAGTAAGGGAGCTGACGCCCATTCCTTACATTTTGTATGCTTGATGCAGATGGTGCTGCTGCTGTGGAAGGCCTTCGAGCAGAACTTGCTTGGGCCAAGGAGCAAGCCAGAAAAAGCGAGGCGGCTGCCTTGAAGGCAGCGGAAGAGCTAGAAGCCGAGAAGGCTGCTCACTGCCGAAGCAGGGAGGAGATGGCTGGAATGGCCGCGAAATTAAAAGTTGCTACCGACCTCCAGGAGGTTCTTGAAAGAGAATGCCGAGTGGAGCAAGAGGACCTGAAGAAGGCCGACGCCGAAGCCAAGGATGCCCGTAGTGCGATGCGGGCTAAGAAGGAGGAACTGCGTCAGGTCGGAGACATTGTGGCTGGAAAGCCCTTTATGCTGCATAGGAAGTTCACGAATCCGAAGTATGCTCAGCTGGGCCGATTGTATGGTGCAGAGGATCCTTATCTGGACTTGGCAGCGAGTGCGGCGGACGCAGTCGTGCACTTTCGAAGCCAGAAGGATCACGAAATGGAAGAACTTTTCTGGTCTCAATTCCATAGTCTGGAGCGTCCACTTCCGTTGAGTGATCGGCTGGTTGAGTGGGCTGAGCTGAATAGATTGTCCGGACTTGCCATGATGGATGTGGTCGCTCATCTGTGGCCGGAAAGGCCCAAGCCGAAGAGTTATTTTGGCTTGTTGCAGCAATTCCTTGGGGCGGTGCCGCGTATTGGGGCGATGAAGCGGTCGGCATGCATAGAAGGTGCACGGATGGCTCTCGCCTGTGGTAAGAAATACTGGGCGGAGATGGATGCCACCGTTGTTGCATCCCGTGGTTCGGATAAAAGCCGATTCCCCACCGAGCACTATTTTGAGGAAGTCCTGCAGGGCGCTCGTTTAATAGAGTCGCAGTGCTCGAAAGATGTTATGTTTGAATGACATGTATGATTTCTGAGATCATGTTTATAATGCAATAGCTTTTTATACTTGTGTGTTCAAGTATTGAACTATCTCCTGTGCGGCCGTATATGTATGTATAATCTGAAAGATGGCAGTCTTTGGCTTCAGCCCCCACGCACATGGTGCGGGGGTGTTTGCAAAAAGAAAAGCGCTTTTTCACACTTAATCCAATGTCTTGGTCCTTTTAAGGAGGTGATAGCGTAGCAAACTAGGCAACCGGACTATAATGCTTTATCACTTTCACTTAGCCATAGGAGCTCGAATGTGGGACTACTATATAGCCCCTGGTGGCACCGCTCTTCTCCGAACTCGGGGCGCGTATGTGCCTGACCGAGAAGCGGTCCTTCGTCAAAGCGGAGGAATTCTAAACATTCCAATGGTCGATCGAGTGGTTGACCAGTCTCTCGCTATATCATGACAGTCAGTTTTTGGCTTACTCTACTGAGGTGCTCGCTCGGCCGAACCGGGGCACAATCGCAGTAGTTCTCCTGGTGCCGCGTTAGCCGATGATACGGAACGTAAGGCAGCAAAACACAGGAGCCGGGCAAACCCAACATTTGACCAAACACATGATTCGAAGCTGATGCATATAAGGCCGAACTCGAGACGCCGAACACTCCCTGAGGTGTTCGGTCTTTATGATACCGGGCAGAACAATGCCCTAAACCCCTAGTGTCCAGGTACAGGCAGGAACTTCTGACGCGGCCGATGCCAAAACGCCAGCCTCCTCCTCGGCTATGGTGGGAAACCGGGGGATGTGTATCAACAAGAGACAGTAAGAAAGGTTTTCGCAGGGTCTTAATCTGAAAAGAATCCTTGCAACGGGTCCCTGCTGCATGTCTGTGCCTGTGTCTCCGTTGTGCTGTATCCTGGACGGGTGTAGCACGTGCTTCATCTGTAAAAGAGAAGGACTTAGTTTCCAAGAAATATCGTGCAGAAGTTGTATTAAAATAGAATAGAATGAAGAAAGTTGAGCTCTATTGGCTCTCATCATTTATACACGCGGCCCCTTATAAAGGGGATATGCGGCTGGGAAGCCCCTTGTTTAGTTACGCCGGACTCGCCTAACCATGTCCGAGGTCTGAATCACCTATTTTTAGGGGCTTTGACCTGCAAGGTCTGATTAGTGTGTGGCTGTCGAAGCAGTCTCACGTTCTCCGTGGTCGAGGAACACTCAGAGTTACTTTTTAATGAGATTATGCCACGTTGACCGGGCATTTTTAAGCGTAAGAAACGCATAATGTGGTATTGCATTAGGGCTGGCGAAAGCTGCGCACCCCAATAGTGCTTAAGGGCTACTATTGAATGGGGCGATGGAGAGTGAGCTTTTCACGATGGAGGTTGTCGGATGAACCGAACACAACCGCTAGTGGTACAGAGCCTGTATAATTGGCTTAAAGGCCTGGCGTCACTCCTTTGAAGGAAGTGCTGCTATGGCGAATTTTGGTAGGGTTTATCCCCATTCTGAGGGCGGTGTCCTGGTATTGCAGGTGCCGCGCTGTCTTTTCGTGTTATCACATGAAGTGAGTTCACTGTTTTGACTTCTAGTGGGAAAGTCTTCTATTTTCCGGAGTGCTGCTTTTGGGTTTCGTCACTTTCGCTTGGTGTGTCGAGCCCCTTGTGTTCGGCGTTAAGTCGGCCGGACTGTTTGAAGACCTAATAATCTATGTGGGTATGGTTTGCAGGCTTCCCGGAGGTACCATGTATTTCACATAGTCTATCCAGAATCTTGTTTAGGTTGAATAGCTCATCACAGTTGTCCTTGAGGGGCAGTGTTTTGTTGTTCGGCCGAGAGCTTTTGAATCCGGCATTGACCTCCGTATTATTCGGGCCATTTTCCTTATTCTGGCGCTGATCTTTTCTGCGTCGTGATTTCCCATTTCCATCCCTGACTTCGGATGTACTCGGGTCGCTGGTGCTGCATCTAGCCAGCCAGCTGTCTTCTCCCGCGCAAAAGCGGGTCATGAGGCTTGTTAGTGCGGCCATTGTTCTTGGTTTTTCCTGGCCGAGGTGTCTGGCGAGCCATTCATCTCGGACGTTGTGTTTAAAGGCTGCTAAGGCTTCAACGTCCGGATAGTCGACTATTTGGTTCTTTTTAGTGAGGAACCTGTTCCAGAATTTGCGTGCTGACTCTCCGGGCTGTTGAGTTATGTGACTTAAATCGTCTGCATCCGGAGGGCGGACATAAGTCCCCTGAAAATTTGCTCGAAACGCATCCTCAAGCTCTTCCCAACTTCCAATGGTATTTTCTGGGAGGCTTTTAAGCCAATGCCGAGCTGGCCCTTTGAGCTTGAGGGGTAGGTATTTTATGGCATGGAGATCGTCTCCTCTGGCCATATGTATGTGTAGGATGTAATCCTCAATCCAGACTCCGGGGTCTGTTGTTCCGTCATATGCCTCTATGTTTATGGGTTTGAATCCCGCTGGAAATCCATGATCCAGTACCTCGTCGGTGAAACATAGTGGGTGTGCGGCGCCCCTGTATTTGGGTGTGCCGTTGTCTTCAAATGCTCGGCGGGTTATGTTGCTCCTTGGAGTCTTCTTTTTTAGCCCATAGATAGATCTGACTGGGTCGCCCTTTTTCCGAGGATCTTTATGCTGATAGTGTGCCAGCTTGTGTGCGGCGCCCCTTGTTGCTCTTGGCCTGTCATCTGGTCGTCTATCCGGCCAGGCGGCTTCTTTCTTTTTTGACTGCGGGGGCTCTAAGGCCTCCTCGTCAAATTCAGGCAACAGCTTGCGCTTCGGGTAGCTCTTTGTCTGGTGACTAGCGCCATATTTATCTGTGGTGTTGAGTACTTTGCTCCATCTCATTCTGAGTGCGTCCTCTGCTGTTTTGAGCTTCCGCTTTTGCTTCTTCAAACTTCTTGCAGTGGCGACGAGCCTTTTATGAAGGTTCGTATGCTCTGGTGATGTGAGATCGTCTTCGCCGGGGATGGGTTGCCTGTCCAGTTCATCATGTCCGGCTGGCTTCTTGGTGGCATGTGAGTCGTCCACTGCTTCGCCCTGCTCTAGAGCCGGGTCCGTATGGGTGCCATTTTTATCGAGGCCGGTCTTCGGGCAGCGCTTGCGTCGCCGTTTTGGTTATTTGTTGGGGGAGTTGTCCTTTGCCATGTCCCGTTTTTCCTCATTATCGCTTCCTTTTGGTGTATCCACCATGTATACGTCGTGAGTTGGGGTGGCTTTCCCGTGCCCGGTAGGCACTGGTTCTTGGTCGTCTCCGGCATCGTCGTCCATACTGTTGATGTCTTCGGAGTCATAGTCTAGCATGTCGGTTAGATCGTCGACATTGGCTACTAATTGGGTGGTGGGTGGGCTTTGAATTTCTTCGTCGTCCGCATCCCAACTGACCTGGCCGCAGTCCGGCCAGGGCTCTCTTGATAACGAGAGATACTTTAGCAAACTCAAGATGTCGCCGAAAGGTGAGCATTGAAAGATGTCCGCTGCGGTGAACTCCATGATCGGCGCCCAATCGGATTCGATCGGAGGGGGCGCGGGAGGTTCGGAGTCCGGCGAGGAGTCCGGCCCTTGGAGTCATGAGCTTTATGAGGGACAAGGTCAGTGTTCGGCTCTATCGCCATAGAGGTTGCAGCCCCCGAGGCGGTGTCTAGCCATCCGTCCTCGATCTGCGCAGCCGGCTCCGAATTGAAGATCGGAGCGGGTTCGAGTGCGGCCTCCAGGGTACTGTCCGGCTGCAGAGCTAAATCATGCTTGCGGTGACAATGCGGCACGCTCGGCTGTGGCTCGAAACCATCGAGGATCAAGTTCCCGCGGATGTCAGCCGTGAAGTTCAAACTTCCAAATCTGACCTGACGGCCAGGGGCATAGCTTTCGATCTGCTCCAGTTGGCCAAGCAAATTGGACCGCAGTGCGAAACCACCGAATATGAAGATCTGTTCGGGGAGAAAGGTCTCACCCTGGACTGCGTCGTTGATGATGGTCGAAGAAGCCACCGAGCCTATCGGTGACGACACAGAGGAACTCTCAATGAAAGCACCAATGTCGGTGTCAAAACCGGCGGATCTCGGGTAGAGGGTCCCGAACTGTGCATCTAGGCGGATGGTAACAGGAGACGAGGGACACGATGTTTTACCCAGGTTCGGGCCCTCTTGATGGAGGTAAAACCCTACGTCCTGCTCGATTAATATTGATGATGTGTGTTACAAGAGTAGATCTACCACGAGATCAAGGAGGCTAAACCCTAGAAGCTAGCCTATGGTATGATTGTTGTTCGTCCTATGGACTAAAGCCATCCGGTTTATATAGACACCGGAGAGGGCTAGGGTTACACAGAGTCGGTTACAATGGTAGGAGATCTACATATCCGTATCGCCAAGCTTGCCTTCCACGCCAAGGAAAGTCCCATCCGGACACGCGACGAAGTCTTTAATCTTGTATCTTCATAGTCTTGGAGTCCGGCCGATGATGATAGTTCGGCTATCCGGACACCCCCTAGTCCAGGACTCCCTCACCCATAATAAATATTTTTGAGCTCCTAAAAATATTGGTTTCAATTTTACCTCTGGCCAATATTTTCAAAGAAAATCAGGAACATTTTTTTGGACCTACTTGAAGCAATTTTTATCTTGATCATTTCCAAAAAAGATTTATGAGGCTTTCACATAACCCCATTTCGAATTCTTTGAAATTTAAACATGATGCAAGCAAGATGCAAACAGTAAGCATTACCAGAAGCTAGGGATGTGGCAACTCGCCCCAACTCAAAAGAATCTCATCCCGATATTCAGGAGTCGGCGGAAAAAGAGTGGGGTACTCCAGTCGAAGACGATCTTCGCGCTCCCAAGTAGCTTCTCTCTCAGAATGATGAGACCCCTGAACCTTGAGAAACTTTATGTTTTGACATTAGGTACCACGCTCTGCTTGATCAAGAATGTGAACAGGGTACTCTTGATATGTGAGGTTATCTTGAAGATTAAGTGTTTTGTGGTACACTCCACGGATGGGATTCGAGAAGCAACACCTGAGTTAAGAGACGTGGAAGACATCATGTAATCGAGAAAGATGTGGGGGTAGTTCCAACTGGTAGGCAACCTCTCCTCGTTTAGCGAGAATGCAAAAAGGAGCAATGTAACAAGGAGCCAATTTGCCCTTCATACCGAAACGATGGGTACCCTTCAAAGGAGTAACACGAAGGTAAGCCTTGTTGCCAACTTCATAAGCCACTTCCTTATGACGACGGTGATATTAGCTCTTTTGACGAGATTGGGCTGTTTTCAAATTCTCATGAATCACGCGAACTTGCTCTTCTGCTTCCTGGATCATATTCGGTCCAAAGAATTGTCTTTCACCAGTTTCTGACTAGTTCAAAGGTGCTCGACATCTTCGTCCATAGAGAATCTCAAAAGGGGCTTTCTTAAGACAGGATTGGTAGCTATTGTGATAAGCAAACTCGGCGATAGGAAGACACTTCTACCAATCCATACCGAAAGAGATAACGCAAGCTCTAAGCATGTCTTCAAGAATCTGATTGACCCTTTCCACCTGACCACTTGACTGAGGGTGGAAAGCGGTACTAAAGGAAAGATGGGTGAGGGAGTCCCGGACTAGGGGGTGTCCAAATAGCCGAACTATCATCTTCGGCCGGACTCCTGGACTATGAAGATACAAGATTGAAGACTCCGTCCCGTGTCCGGATGGGACTTTCCTTGGCGTGGAAGGCAAGCTTGGCGATAGGATATGTAGATCTCCTACCATTGTAACCGACTCTGTGTAACCCTAACCCTCTTTGGTGCCTATATAAACCGGAGGGTTTTAGTCCGTAGGACGAACAACAATCATACCATAAGCTAGCTTCTAGGGTTTAGCCTCTCTGATCTCGTGGTAGATCAACTCTTGTACTACCCATATCATCAATATCAATCAAGCAGGAGTAGGGTTTTACCTCCATCGAGAGGGCCCAAACCTAGGTAAAAACATCGTGTCCCTTGTGTCATGTTACCATCCGCCTAGGCGCACAGTTCGGGACCCCCTACCCGAGATCCGCCGGTTTTGACACCGACATTGGTGCTTTCATTGAGAGTTCCTCTGTGTCGTCATTATAGGACCGATGGCTCCTTCGATCATCAACGATGATGCGGTCCTGGGTGAGACTTTTCTCCCCGGACAGATCTTCGTATTCGGCGGCTTTGCACTGTGGGCCAATTCGCTTGGCCATTTGGAGCAGATTGAAAGCTACGCCCCTAGCCATCATGTCAAATTTGGAAGTTTGAACTACACGACTGACGTCCGCGGAGACTTGATCTTCGATGGGTTCGAGCCACAGCCAAGCACGCCACACTGTCACGATGGGCATGATCTAGCTCTGCCGCCGAACAGTGCCCTGGAGGCCACACTAGAGTCCGCTCCGACCTTTCGCTTGGAGCCGACTGTGCCGATCGAGGATGGGTGGCTGGACACCACCTCGGGGGCTGCAATCTCTGCAGCGATTGAGCCGAGCACTAACCCTTGCGAAGCCTATGACTCTAAGGTGCCGGACTCCTCTCTGGACTCCAAACCTGCCGCGCCCCTGCCAATCGAATCTGATTGGGCGCTGATCATGGAGTTCACTGCTGCGGACACCTTTCAGCACTCGCCCTTTGGCGACATCCTAAATTCACTAAAATCTCTCTCTATCAGGAGAGTCCTGGCCAGACTATGGTCAGGAAGGGTGGGATGCGGACGACGAAGAAATTCGAAGCCCACCCACCACCCACTTCGTAGCCACTGTCAGAAGTTTAAACGACGTGCTTGACTTCGATTCTGAAGACATCGACGGTATGGACGATGATGTAGAAGACAAACATGAACCAGCAACTACAGGGCACTGGACAGCCACCTCATCTCATGATGTATACATGGTGGACACACCTAAAGGAAGCGACGATGAGGAACAACGGGACGCCACAAGGGATCATTCCCTCGAAAAGCAGTCAAAATGGCAACGTAAGCACCGCTCAAAATCCCGCCTCGGCAAAGATAGCAGCCATACAGACCCAGCCATAGAGCATGGCGAACCGGTGGACGACGAACATGCTATCGAGCAACCGTCCGAACAGGACAATCCGGATAAACAACCCATCCCCAGCGAAGATAACAGTCCGGACGATCTCACGCCGGACAAGTTACCGGAGCAGAAGAACCTCCACAAAAGGCTCGTCGCCACTGCATGTAGCCTGAAGAAGCAGAAGCGGAAGCTCAAAACAGCGGAAGATGCGCTCAGAATCAGATGGAGGAAAGTACTCAACACCGCGGACAAATACGGCGACAGTCGCCGAACAAAGAGCTACCCGAAGCGAAAACTACTGCCAGAATTTGATGAGGAGGCCGTAGATCCACCACAATCAAAGAACAAGGAGACCAACCGGTCGGATAGACGACCCCATGACAAACATAGAGCGGCAAACGGCGCAGCACACAAGCCGGCACGCGATCCGCACCCGGATTCGCATAAAAAAGATGGCCCAGTTAGATCCATCTACGGGCCAAGAAAGCAAGCTCTACTAAGCAATGCAACACGTCAAGTATCCGAATATTACGGTACACCTAAATATAGGGGTGCCGCACATCCCCTATGTTTCACCGATGAGGTTCTGTATCGTGAATTTCCAGCGGGATTCAAGCCCGTAAACATAGAGGCGTACAATGGAACAACAGACCCTGGAGTCTGGATCGAGGACTACATCCTCCACATACACATGGCTAGAGGAGATGACCTCCACGCCATAAAATACTTACCCCTCAAACTCAAAGGACCAGCTAGGCATTGGCTCAAAAGCCTCCCTGAAAACACCATTGGAAGTTGGGAAGAGCTCGAGGATGCTTTTCGGGCAAATTTTCAAGGGACCTATGTCCGACCCCCGGATGCAGACGATCTAAGTCACATAACTCAACAACCCGGAGAGTCAGCCCGAAAATTCTGGAACAAGTTCCTTACTAAAAAGAACCAAATAGTCGACTGTCCGGACGCCGAAGCCTTAGCAGATTTCAAATACAACGCCCGAGACGAATGGCTCGCCAGATATCTCGGCCAAGAAAAGCCAAGAACAATGGCCGCATTAACAAGCCTCATGACCCGCTTTTGTGCGGGAGAGGATAGCTGGTTGGCAAGATGCAGTACCAGCGACCCAAGTACATCCGAAGTCAGGGATGGAAACGGGAAACCGCGATGAAGCAAGGACCAGTGCCGGACTAAGGGAAACAGTCCGAAGAGCACGGCAGTCAACGCCGGATTCAAAAGCTCACGACAGAATCATACAAAACTTCCCCCTAAGGATAACAGGGATGAGCTATCTAACTTAAACAAAATCTTGGACAAGGTATGCCAAATCCACAGTACCCCCGGGAAGCCTGCAAATCATACCCACAGAGATTGTTGGGTCTTCAAGCAGTCTGGCAAACTCGACGCCGAACACAAGGGGCTCGACACACCAAGCGAGGACGATGACGAACCCCACAAGTAGAGCACCGGAAAACAAAAGAACTTCCCACAAGAAGTCAAAACAGTAAACTCACTTTACGTGACAAAAGAGAAAAACAGAACGACGCCCATAGAGATACGCGCCATACGGCCTATCCCAGAGGAGTACCGCCACTGGTGGTCAAAACCAATCACCTTTGACCATTAGGATTACTCTAGAAATATCCGGAATGCAGGATGGACTGCCTTGATATTAGATCCGATAATCGACGGACTCCACTTTACACAAGTCCTAATGGACGGCGGCAGTGATCTAAACCTGCTATATCAGGACACAATCCGCAAAATGGGGATAGACCCAACCAAAATTTGCCATAGCAACACTTCCTTTCAAGGGGTAATGCCAGGCCCATATGCCCATTGTACGGGCTCTCTACTGCTAGAAGTTGTGTTCGGCTCACCCGACAACTTCCGCCGCAAAAAGCTAACCTTCCACCTCGCCCCATTTACAAGTAGCTATCAAGCACTACTGGGGCGCGAAGCTTTCGCCCGCTTTAACGCAATACCGCATTACACATCTGTCACACATAAAATGCCCGGTCCACGAGGCATCATCTCCTTAAAGGGAAATATCGAGTGTTCCTCGAGCGCGGAATATTGTGTGACTGCTTCGACAGCCACACACTAAACCGGTTCACTAATTCAAGAACCCAAACAGGTCGTTCAGACCCCGGACACGGTTAGACGAGTCCGGCGTAAACAAACTGGGGCTTACCAGCCGCACACCCCGCACTAGGGGCTCCGTGCATATACAACAAGAGACAATAAAGCTCAATTTTATTCATTTTCTGAAACGTACTTTGTTTATTTAATATAACGTACATTTTCGCACGATCTTTTTCAACTAGGTTCCTCTCTTTTACAGATGAACACCGCGCGACACCCGTCCAGGATACGGCACAACGGAGACACAGGCGCAGACGTGCAGCAGGGACCCGTTGCAAGGATTCTTTACACAGTAAGACCCTGCGTAAACCTTTTTTACTGTCTCTTGTTGATACACATCCCCTGGTTTCATACTATAACCAAGGAGGAGGCTGGCGTTTTGTCATAGGCCACGTCAGAATTTTGCGCGTACCTGGACACGAGGGGCTTATTACCAAGGGCGTTGTTCGGCCGTTTTCATAAAGACTGAATACCTTAGGGAGTGTTTGGTGTCTCAAGTTAGGCCTTATATGCATCAGCTCCGAATCATGTATTTGGTCAAATGTTGGGTTTTCCCGGCTCCTGTGTTTTGCTGCCTTATGTTCCGCTCTATCGGCTAATGCGGCACCAGGAGAACTACTGCGATTGTGCCCCAGTTCGGCCAGGCAAGCACCTCAGTAGAGAAAGCCGAAAACTGACTGTCATGATATAGCGTGAGACTGGTCAACCACTCGATGACCCGCCGGAATCTATAGGATTCCTCCGCATTGACGAAGGGCCGTTTCCCGGTCAGGCACATACGCGCCCCGAATTCGGGTGAGCGCGGTGCCCCTAGGAGCTATATAGTAGCTCCACTGTCAAACTCCTATGGCTAAGTGAAAGTGATAAAGCATTATAGCCCGGTTGCCTAGTTTGCTACGCTACCACCTCCTTTATAGGACCGAGACATTGGATCAAGTGTGAAAATGCGCTTTTTGCAAACAGCCCCGCATTATATGCGTGGGGGCTGAAGCCGAAGACTGCCGTCTTTCAGGTTATATACACATATACATTAACGGCCGCACAGGAGGTATTTTAATTCTTGAAAGCACAAGTATAAAAAGCTTCCATATTTCATCGAAACATTGTTTCACAATAATACATGTTATTCGAACATAATATCCTGCGAGCACTGCGTCTCTATTAAACGAGCGCCTGACAGAACTTCCTGAAAATAGTGCTCGACGGGTACTCGGCTTCCGTCCGAATCTTGGGTTGCAACATCGGTGGCCTTCATCTCCGCCCAGTATGTCTTGACACGGGCAAGAGCCATCCGCGCACCCTCTATGCATGCCGACCTCCTCATTGCATTGATATGCGGTACCGCACCAAGGAACGGCTGCACCAAGCCAAAATAACTCTTCGGCTCAGGCCTCTTCGGCCACAAAAGACTCACGACATCCTTCATGGCAAGTCCGGATAACCTATTCAGCTCCGCCCATTCGGCCAAGCGATCGGTTAATGGAAGTGGGCACTCTGGATTATGGAACTGCGACCAAAAAACCTTTCCCGTTTCGTGATCCTCTTGATCTCGGAAGTGTTCGGCCGCGTCCGCCGCACTTGCCGCCAAGTCCAGATAAGCATCTTCCGTACTCCACAGCCTGTCCAACTGAGCATAATTAGGGTCCAGGAATCTCCTCCGCAGCAGAAAGGGCTTTCCAGCCGCGATATCTCCGGCCTAACGCAGCTCCTCCTTCATAGCTCTCATCGCAGAGCGAGCATCCTTGGCCTCGGCAGTGGCCTTCTTCAGGTCCTCTCGTACCGCCCGATCTTCTTTTTCAAGAAGCTTGCAGTGGTCGGCAGCATTCTTCAACTCCACGGCCATCTCGGCCATCTCCTTCTTGCTTCAGCAGTGAGCAGCCTGTTCGGCTTTTAGCTCTTCGGCCACCTTTAAGGTAACCGCATCACTCTGTCTGGCCTGCTCCTTGGCTTGGGTGAGCTCCACCCGTAGGTTCTCCATGGCAGCGGCACCATCTGCGTCAAGCATACTGGTTGTAAGGCACAGGTGTCAAGCTCCCTTACCAGGTGTCCGCGGGGAAATTGCATACCTTGTGACTCATCAAGTCGCCTATTGACAAGTTCGATGTTGACATCTGCCATGTCAAGTTGTCGCTTTAGTTCCGCAAATTCATCAATCCGGCCAGCCATCAGACCCTTCGCCACCTGCATAGGAAGGGCGACACATTGTACCTGGGATTATGATGCTCGGCGCGCTGTCATTTTTGACAAGCACCGAGCCTCAGGGGCTACTATCTACACAGGGCGCATTTTATATGCGGAACTATCAGAAGGTACATCATTTTGCGTACCTCAAAACCTGTCAGTAAACTTCTGACGGCTTCATGCAATCCGCTCTTAGCGGATGAAATCCTTTCAATCTCCATACTCATTAACACACAGTGATCTTCTGAGATAAACGCTCGCCCGAGCAGATCCTTCAGCTCCTCCAACCGTACACCATATGGTGCCGGACTCGTCCGATGGCCTTTTTTGAAGGCCGGACGCGGAGGGCTTTGAGGGGACATACGACTACCTTACGGGCCCGCCGGACTCGGAGAAACCCTCCATGACGACACCTCAGGGTCGCCCGCCTCGTAAGACGGTACGGCAGGGGGTGGTGTTTCGCTCTCTATCATCTCGGGACGAAGATCCCCTGAATATGAGCTCTGCTGAGAAGGGCTGAGATCCGAACTACAAGGTAAAATTTCGGTTATCAGAAATAGGGTAGGGATATCCTTTATTTTAATAAAAACTCCCCTTTTTACTTACGGCTTGGTGGAGGGCTGGTCCCCTTGGGGGCATAATGCGGCCGAGGCATCTCTCGGTGCCGGACCGTCTGACGAAGATTTCTTCCCCCGCTTTGAGACCATGATCTCCGGGTCTTCAGAGGCGGTCCTCTTTTTCCCTTGGATGGAGGGATTCTCGATCCCTCCTTTCTTGGCAGCCTCCTTCGCGGAGGCGGTGGCTTCCTGGTTCCCCCCTTCACCTTCTTCCAAAGGCGCAACTTCCAGCATCCTAGTTAACACGGGATCCGGCGTGGTCTCAGGGAGGGGGGCCGGACACCTGATTAACTTTGCTTTCGCTATCCACTCCTGTTCAAGGGACAACTCTTTTAAAGGGCAAGTTTGTGATAAATATAGGATAGCATGTCCGGGTATAGGGCTACTTACTTGAGTATCCGGGCGATTGCAACTCAGACCTGCATCCTCGGTCAAGTCCGGACACATCTCTTGTGATCCGAAGAAAAGCTTGTACATCTCCACGGGCGTCGCGCCCATAAAATGTTGGAGAGCTCGTGGTCCCTCCAGGTTAAACTCCCAAAGGCGGAGGGGGCGATGTCTGCAGGGCAGGATGTGATGAATCAGCATCACCTGCGCTACTACGACCAAAGTGATCTCTCTCTCTAGGAGGTCTCGAATGCGGCCCTGCAGCAAGGGCACGGTTGGGTTACCCACACCCGTATTGATGAGAATCCCAGAATAAGGGGACACGATCTCTGCTTTGACAAGATGTGCCAAGGAAACCACCTCGCTAAACGCACTGAGGTGGAACAGTAAAAACGATTCAAATAAAGGCTTGGCCCTGGTGTGATGTCACGCCATGGGATACGCCAGCAGATTGAATTTGTGTAAATATTATTCTCTCTACGGTGGTATGTGGAACTTATTTTGCAGAGCCGGACACTATCCTTGTGTTCAAAATCTTCTATGAAGTATTTGGAGGAGGAACCCGCCTTGCAATGCCAAAGACAATATGCGCGCCGGACTCGTCGTCATTGAAGCCTGGTTCAGGGGCTACTGAAGGAGTCCCGGACTAGGGGGTGTCCGGATAGCCGAACTATCATCTTCGGCCAGACTCCTGGACTATGAAGATACAAGACTGAAGACTCCGCCCCGTGTCCGGATGGGATTTTCCTTGGCGTGGAAGGCAAGCTTGGCGATACGGATATGTAGATCTCCTACCATTGTAACCGACTCTGTGTAACCCTAACCCTCTTCGGTGCCTATATAAACTGGAGGGTTTTAGTCCGTAGGACGAACAACAATCATACCATAGGCTAGCTTCTAGGGTTTAGCCTCTCTGATCTCGTGGTAGATCAACTCTTGTACTACCCATATCATCAATATCAATCAAGCAGGAGTAGGGTTTTACCTCCATCGAGAGGGCCCGAACCTGGGTAAAAACATCGTGTCCCTTGTGTCCTGTTACCATCCGCCTAGGCGCATAGTTCGGGACCCCCTACCCGAGATCCGCCGGTTTTGACACTGACAATGGGTTCCCATGGCAGTCTGGAAGCTCTCCCAGAAATGAGAAGTGAAAAGACAACTACAGTCAGAATTGTCTCTAGTGGGACACCATGTAGTGACACTATTCGACAAATATATAAGTCAGCTAGTCTGACTAGCAGTGATACTCTAGTGGGACACCATGTAGTGACACCAGGTAGGAAGTGAGCCACTTAGGAAAGACTGTCAATGACTATAAAGATAGCATTATTCCCTCTCTTGGTCCTGTGAAAGTCGGTGATGAAGTCCATACCAACTTTATCCCTTCCACTCAGGAATAGCTAAAGGCTGAAGGGTGCTAGCATGTCTGTGATGTTCTTCTTTCACGCGATGACAAAAGTCACAATTAGCAATGAACTCAACTATTTCTCTCTTCATCCCAGTCCACCAAAACCTCTGGCGTAGGTCCTGATACATCTTAGTACTACCGGGTTGAATCGTGAGAGGAGATTCATGAGCCTCCTTAAGGATCAACTCTCGAAGATGTTGCTTCTTGGGAACCACCAGACGGCTCTCAAATAAAACGACACCTCGATCATCTATCGAGAAACTACAAGCAACTCCCTTCTCAGTGTTATCGCTGATCCAGGAAATACCCTATCATACTGCTGGCTAGTTATGATTTGATCCTCAAGAGTAGGTTTCGCTACCAAGGTACAAAGGAATCCTCAAGGAGAAATGTGAAGGTTAAGCTTACAGAATTCCACATGGAGAAGTGGTTGGCACTATTAAAACATGAGATTGTTGCAATAAGACTTATGACTTAGTGCATCAGCCATCACATTTTCCTTGCCTGGAGTGTAGGTAATCCCTAAGTCATAATCCGTGATCAACTCCAACCAACGTCTTTGCCTAAGGTTCAAGTCTAGTTGGGTGAAGATATACTTGAGACTCTGGTGATCGGTGTAGATCTCGCAATGTTTACCAAGAAGGTAATGTCGTCATGTCTTAAGTGCATAGACTACGGCTGCAAGCTCTAGATCATGTGTAGGATAATTCTCCTCATGTGGATGCAACTGTCGAGAAGCATAGACAATCACATGACGATCCTGCATAAGAATGCAACCTAGTCCTTGTCGTGAGGCGTCATAATAGATAACTAAGTCCTTAGTGAAATCCGATGGCACAAGTATGGGAGCAGAGGTCGGGCGTCTTTTCAGTTCTCGAAAAATATGCTCACACTGTGGGGACCACTCAAACTTTTTATCTTTCTTGAGAAGTTCCACGAGTGGTTTGGCCACTTTGGAGAAGTTCTCGACCAAGCGGCGATAATAACTGGCTAGACCAAGGAAACTCCTAACTTGTTTAACCGATTCAGGCACCCAATCAAGAACGGCCTAAACTCTCTCGGGATTGACAGCAATGCCCTTACCGGAGATCACATGGCCCAGATAGGTCACTTCCGGCAAGCAAAATTCGCACATGGAGAACTTGGCATAAAGGCGGTGCTCTCTGAGTTTTTCTAACACATGTCTGAGATGTTCGACATGCTCTCCCTCATTCTTCGAGTAAATAAGAATATCATCCAGGTAAACCATGAGGAACTTATCTAAATAGTCCATAAAGATCAAGTTCATCAAGAGGGAGAATGTGGCTAGAGAATTGGTTAGAACGAAGGACATAACGGTGTACTCGTACTGGCCATAATGAGTGACAAAAGATGTCTTAGGAATGTCCCCATTTATGATCTTGATTTGATGATAGCATAACCTTAAATCCATCTTGGAAAAGACTGAGGATCCAGCGAGCTAATCATACAGGTCGTTGATCCTAGGGAGCGGATACTTGTTCATTATCATGACCAAATTAACGGGACAATAATCTACAACCATCCAATCTGTACCATCCTTCTTCTTGACGACGAGAATGGGGCAAGCCCAAGGAGAAGAACTAGGACAGATGAAAACCTTTTGCAAGGACTCATCAAGTTGTTTCTTAAGCTTAGCTAGCCCTAAGGGTGCCATCTTGTAAGGTCTCCTAGAAATTTGGGCGGTTCCTAGGATAAGATCTATGACAAACTCCACATCCCTGTCAGGTGGAATGCCTGGCAGTTCCTTGCTACTTCTTGAGCTTGTGTTGGTTTTTACCTTGAAGAGGAAAGGGTGATGCAGCAAAGTAGAGATAAGTATTTCCCTTAGTTTGAGAATGAAGGTATCAATCCAGTAGGAGACAACACAAAAATCACTGAATACCTACACAAACAATCAAACAACTTGCACCCAATGCGATAAAGGGGTTGTCAATCCCTTCACAGTTACTTCAAAAGTGAGATCTGATAGAGATAGCTAAACGATAAAGTAAATATTTTTTGTATTTTTGGTTTATAGATCAGAAAGTAAAAGATTGCAAAATAGTAGATCGGAAACTCATATGATGGAAAATAGACACAGGGGGCATAGGTTTCACTAGAGGCTTCTCTCAAGATATCTAATAATACGGTGGGTGAACAAATTATTGCCGAGAAATTGATAGAAAAGCGTAAAGTTATGACGATATCTAAGGCAATGATCATAAACATAGGCATCACATCTGTGTCAAGTAGACCGAAATGATTCTGCATCTACTACTATTACTCCACACATCGACCGACTCCTGCCTGCATGTAAAGTATTAAGTTCATGAAGAACAGAGTAACAAATAAAAAGAACCAGATCGTCGACTATCCGGACACCGAAGCCCTAGCGGCCTTTAACCATAGCATCCGCGATGAAGGGCTAGCCAGACACCTCGGCCAGGAAAAACCGAAGTCCATGTCAGCCCTTACGACACTCATGACCCACTTCTTTGCGGGTGCAGATAGCTGGCTAGCCCGCAACAATAACAATATAAGCGAACATGGCACTTCTGAAGCCAGAAACAGCAACGGCAAGTACCGATGCAATAGACATAAGCGTCGAAACAACGGTGACAACACTGAAGACACGGAGGTCAATGCCGGATTCAGTGGCTCTAAGACCGGTCAGCAGAAGAAGCGATTTAAGAAAAACAATCCGGGCCCGTCTAGTTTGGACAGCATACTCGATCGTCCATGTCATATCCACGGCACTCCTGATAAACCAGCCAATCATACCAACACAGAGTGTTGGGTCTTCAAACAGGCTGCCATGTTAAATGCTGAGAACAAGGAAAAGGAGTCGCAAAGTGATGACGATGACGAGGAGCCCCGGCCACCAAACACAGGGGGACAGAAGAAGTCCCCCTCCCCCCAAGTTAAAACGGTAAACATGATATACGCCACCCATATCCCCAAGAGGGAGCGCAAGCGTGCACTCAGGGACGTCTACGCGATGGAGCTTGTCGCCCCAAAGTTCAACCCATGGTCGTCCTGTCCGATCACCTTCGATCGCAGAGACCATCCGACGAGTATCCGTCATGGCGGTTGTTCAGCCGCACTGGGCCTCGACCCAATTATTGATGGATTCCACCTTACGCAATCCTCATGGATGGTGGCAGCAGCCTGAACCTGCTCTGTGAGGATACGGTGCACAAAATGGGTATCGATCCCTCAAGGACCAAGCCCACAAAAACCACCTTTAAAGGTGTCATACCAGGTGTAGAGGCTTGCTGTACGGGCTCAATCACACTGGAAGTGGTCTTCAGATCCCCGGATAATTTTCAAAGTTAAGAGTTGATCTTCGATATCGTCCCCTTCCGCAGTGGCTATCATGCACTGCTTGGACAAACCGCATTCGCTCGATTCAATGCGGTGCCGCACTACGCCTACCTCAAGCTCAAGATGCCCGGACCACGCGGTGTCATAAGGGTCAACGGAAACACGAAACGCTCCCTCCGTACTGAGGAGCACACCACTGCCCTTGCAGCAGAAGTACAGAGCAGCCTTTTTAGGCAGAACCTCAATTCAGTAGTAAAGCTCCTGGACACCATCAAGCGAGTCCGAACTACTCCGGAGCAGGACAGTCCAGCTCATCCAGAGCTTAACTAGCAATTCGGCTTCCGTCCCAGTCCCAATCAAGTGGTGACATTTGTGTTGTGCGTACATAACTACGCACTTAAAATACCATGGGCATGGATGGAGGCACAGCTAGACCATGGTCCATAATGCGGCTCAACCGCCCTGGATCCGCATACCTTCACCTTTTTGTTTTTCATTTCAGGTTTTTCTCTTCTCGAGGCTTTTCTGATAACCTGATCATCGGACCTATCACGGGACGGATCCACCAAGAAGGCAAGGAGCTTTGACGTACAAGGGAACCCCTAGGTGGTCTCTGCTAACGATCGTTATACCTGTTTTAAAAACCCGTACGCAGCTCGCCCTTGGTCGTGGCATGTCAAATAGACTTATTTGCTTATCGCATTACTTGTACAAATATGCCTTGATGTATTAATCAAATTACAATGGAAAATAATTTGCGGCGTCAGCTTATTACTTGATTTCCCCCTCTTTTTTATATTCTTATCAATTGCACCCGTACACTCTGCTACGCCTTAATTTGCCAGGGGATTCACCACACCCCAAAATATGGCAATAAAGTCCGAACACTTTTACAGTACAGTTCGACACCCCGAACTTATAGCATTATATGCATCGGCTGAATCATGTCTTTGGTCAATAGTTGGGTTGCCCGGCTCCTATGCTTACTACCTTATGTTCCGCTATATCGGCTAGGGTAGTAAAGGGAGAACTACTGCGATTGTGTCCCGGTTCTTCCGGACGAGCACCTCAGTAGAGAAGGCCGAAAAGTGACTGTCATGATGTGGCGAGAGCAGGTCAGTTGTTCGAGAGGTTTCAAATCCTTAGAGATTTTTTCCGCATTATGCGAGGGATTAGTTTTTATCCGATCAGGTGTTTATAGCATCCCAAGTCTGGACTTCTGAACACTAGGGGCTGCGCCTAAATTTTGGTTGTCAAACTCCTATGGCTAAGTGAGGGTGATAAAGTCGTATAGTATGATTGCCTTGTTCGTTGCACTAAACACCTCCTCTAAGGACCAAACTCTGGAGTAAAGAGTGTTTAGATTTATCCCGAACACCCCCGTACTACCTACGTGGGGGCTGACATCGACGACTGGCCAACTCTCAGATTTAACAAAACGGCCGCACAGGAGGTAAATTTTAAAATAATAGACATTATATTACATAACGGATCTGTTTTCATAGTACAGGATAGGATAACACGAGTGTATTCATGGGAATATGATATCCTTAGCACATTGCTCCGCTACAAGGCGGGATCCCTCCAGGACACTGTCAAAATATAGTTGGGGTCTGTGGTGCTCCTTGCCCTCGGGCGGTCCCTCGGTCATCAGCTTCGTGGCATCCATCTTCTCCCAATGCATCTTGGCGCGGGCAAAGGCCAGTCGCGCACCTTCAATATAGACAGACCGATTGATGGCTTCAAGCCGAGGGCAGGCACTGACAAGCTGCTTCACGAGTCCAAAGTAGCTGCGAGGAAGGGCTTTGGCAGGCCATAGCTGAATTATCAAATCCTTCATGGCTAGTTCGGCCGCCCTATGCAGCTCGACCAGCTGTTTTAGTGGATCGCTAAAGGGCACGGGATGTTCTGGTCCAAGGTATTGCGACAAGAACAGCTTCTCCGTTGAGCTCCCCTCCTTGGCTCGATAGAATTCCGCAGCATCTGACACGCTGCACAGCAAATCTGCAAATGCCCATGGAGAACTCCAAATCCGGGTCAGTAAAAGGAATCTTTCCTTACATGTCTGCTCTGCATAATGAAATCCTTACCCGTCGCGATCTTCTTGGCCGCCTGGATTTCCTAGAGGGCACCCTGGGCTTCGGCTCGGGCATCATGTGCGCTCTGGCTGGCCTTGGCAAGTTCAGACTCTTGATTCTTAAAGTCGCGCTCCAAGGACTCGTACTTCTTGATGGTGTCCTGGAGCTCTTGCTAGACCTCATTGACCTAGGCCTCATGATTTTCGCGTGCGGCCCGCTCCTTGGCCACCTTGTCCTCGGCCTTAGCCAGCGCCTTCTTGAGAGCCGCTACCTCGTCGTTGCCCCTAATAAAGTTCGTGACACTTTAGTCAGCATGAATCATTCATCCTTCCTGAATATATACAAGGTTACTGCATACCTTCACTGTCCTCCAGCTGCTTCTTCACACGGCCAAGCTCTTCCTTGGCCACTCTAGATTCCGCTTTAGTCCGGAGACTTCTGCAGTTTGAGTGGTCACAGCCAGCAGCAACGCCTGCTTATTCACATAGACATATTAGATTAGACTCCTGAGAAAATTATTTGATCCTCTGTTCGGCTTTTCTTTGCGAACACCAGACAGAGTATCAGGGGCTACTGCCTATACTGTGACAACATTTTTACAATTACATTACTTACCTCAAGGCCTGTTCGAAGGCTAGTGCAGGCTTCGGTCAGTCCACATTTTTGGACTGGATCCTTTCAATCACCGTACCCATAAGGGCATGGTGTTCTTCGACAATGGAAGCGCCTCGAAGCGCTTCCAGCAAAGTGTCCGGCGCCTCAGGTTGGACAGAGGTCACCGGAAGGATGGGCACACCCCTTCCTTCGAAGAGGGCTGCTCGCCTAATTCCGGAGCCGTATGGGTCTCCAGAATTATATTCGGATGAGGGCCGAATTGAATATGGCCCCCATCGTTAGTATCCTTGGGGGTCTGCTCCCCCATGTGTCTGGCAGCCGAGGCTTCACCCTCCAGCGCCTCCCTGATGGCCTCCGAATTCTCTCCCGGGCCGGGGATCCTTCGGGACGACTCCTTGCCGCCATCCGTGTCCTTGGGAGAGGAGGTCGAGGGAAGGGTCCCGCTGTCCATCGCGGACGGATCCAGCGAGTCCTCCGAAGATAAGGACCGTTCGAGGTTGGACCGAGCTGGACTGCAAATGCATAAATAAGCACATTAAAATAATAAAATAAAGAGGCTGGATACATGAACGTGTCCGGATACTTACGATTTGGCCAGGGGATTCTCCCTGGGTTCCCACTCCTAGCTGTTGTCGGTGGCCGCTGCGGAGCGGTTCGAAGGGAAGCTTTCCCCTTCTTGGACGCCTCGACCTCCAGGTGCGTGGAGGTCATCCTCTTCTTTCTCCCCCCTGCAGGGGGGGGGGAATGGATTTCTTCTTCCTCCTCCTCCTCGTCGTCGTCTTCGGCGATGGAGGAGTGAACCTCGACGTCTTCGGACGTCGCGTCCGAAGTACCCTTGCGGCAGAGACCACCTCTGGTCCCCTTGGCCTTCTTCTCCGGCACCTCATAATGCGCCGGAAACAACATCTTCGTCAGAAGCGGGGTTTCTGGGTCTTCAGGCAGTGGAGCCAGACAGTTAATCCACTCCGCTATCTCTGTCCAGTCCTAAAATAATTGATAGGGAGACTTAGATGCCTTCCTCGATTATGCAAGTACAGGGTGCACCTTGAAAACATGAAAGAACTTACCGGATTAGCAGGGTGAGTTAGGTCATGCCCATGATCCTCGTCCGTGGCCGGCGGCACCTCATTGGCCTTGAACAACACCTTCCAGATATCTTCTGCATCGTGCCAGAGAGCTCTAGTAGGGTCTGGTGCTTGGCCGGATCAAACTCCCACACATAGAAAGTCCGGCGTTGGCACGGAAGAAACGGCGGACGAGCATAACCTGGATCACGTTGACAAACTTGACTTTCTTGTTTATCATGCTCTGGACGTGCGTCTGGAGCGCTGTCAGCTCATCTGAAGAGCCCCAAGTCAGGCCCTTCTCTTGCCAAGAGGTGAGCCGCATTGGGACTCTGGATCGAAATGCGGGAGCGACCGCCCAGTTGGTGCCATGCGGCTCAATGATCTAGAACCGCCCTGACTGCCATCCTTTGATGGTCTCCATGAAGGAGCCTTCGGGCCAGGTGACATTGGCCATCTTGCCCACCATGGCACCTCCGCACCCTGCTTTTTGGCCGCTCACCACCTTCGGTTTCACATTGAAGGTCTTCAGCCATAGGGCAAAGTGAGGTGGGATGCAGAGGAAGGCCTCGCACATGACAATAAATGTCAAGATGTTGAGGATGGAATTGGGGGACGGATCATGGAAGTCCAACCCATAGTAGTACATCAGTCCGCGGACGAACGGGTTGAGGTCAGCCCGCGGACGAAGTGTGTAAGGAACACCACCCTCTCTTGGGGCTCCGGGGTGGGGACGATTTGTCCGTTGGCCGGAAGTCAGTGAGCGATTTCCTTGGCTAGGTACCCGGCCTCCCGGAGCTTCTTGATGTCCTTCCCCTTGATGGAGGAGGCCATCCACTTGCCTCCAGCTCCGGATTCGGACATGATTGGAGTGCTTTTTTCGGCGGAGAAAGCGAGAGCTTGAGCGCTGGAGCTCGAGAATGGATGGGCAGAGGAAGGAGAAGGCGTTGGTAAAAAAGGATGAATCCTTATCCCTTTATAAAGGCAGTAAAAGTCATGCGCCTCCTCATTCGCCTTAAAATTTTCTTATTCCCCAAGCTCATGCAGATGACATGGTTGGGTTACCCATGCCCGTATTGATGAGAATCCCATGATAAGGGGACATGATCTCTGCTTTGACAAGACGTGCCAATGAAACCGCACCTCGAAATATGGAGCGGCAGGCTAAAAAACGGTTCGAATAATGACTGGGCAGTGGTGTGAAGTCACGCTATGAAAAGTTGTCAGTAGAATGGACTCGTGAAATACTATACTCTCTATGGTTGTGTGTGGAACTTGTTTTGCAGAGTCGGACACGATTCTTGTGTTCGAAATCTACTTTGAAGTATTCGGAGGAGGAACCCGCCTTACAATATAATGCCGAAGATAATCTGCGTGTCGGACTCATCGTCATTGAAGCCTAGTTCAGGGGCTACTGATGGAGTCCTGGATTAAGGGGTCCTCAGACAGCCGGACTACATATGTGTGCCGGACTGTTGAACTATGAAGATACAAGATAGAAGACTTCGTCCCGTGTCCGGATGGGACTTTTCTTGGCGTAGAAGACAAGCTTGGCGATTCGGATATGTAGATTCCTTTCTCTGTAACTGACTTTCTACAACCCTATCCCCCTCCAGTGTCTATATAAACCGGAGGGTTTAGGCTTCTAGGGTTTATCCACAACAATCACAATCTCATAGGCTAGACTTCTAGGGTTTAGCCATTACGATCTTGTGGTAGATCAACTCTTATAATACTCATATTCATCAAGATCAATCAAGCAAGAAGTAGGGTATTACCTCCATAGAGAGGGCCCGAACCTGGGTAAACATTGTGTCCCCCGCCTCCTGTTACCATTAGCTTTAGACGCATAGTTCGGGACCCCCTACCCAAGATCCGCCGGTTTTGACACCGGCAGGGACGAGGATGTGTTACCGAAGTTCCTTCCCTTTGAGAGAAAGTACATCTCCATTAGAGAAGTGTGGAGGCACAAAGTTCCCCAAGAAGTCACTAGGGCCACCGTATTCTCCTCACGCTCTCCCACAATGCAAGATGCCATGATTCCACTATTGGTGCCCTTGAAGGCGGCGACCGAACCTTTATGAACAAGGTTAGGGCTATCTCCACAACTTAATTGGAGGCTCCCAATGACACCACGAAGCTTCACCACAATGGAATATGGCTCCGCGGTGACCTCCACCGTCTAGGGTGCTCAAACACCCTACAGTAACAAGATCCGCAAGGGATTATTGGGTGGAATCAAATTTCTCTTAGTGGAAGTGTAGATCAGGGCCTTCTCAACCAATCCCTAGAAAATCAACAAGTTTGATTGGCTAGGGAGAGAGATCGGGGGAAAATGGAGCTTTGAGCAACAATGGAGCCTGGGAATGGAAGAGCTAGTCTTCTGGGCAAGAACAACCCCTTTATATAGTGGGGGAAAAGATCCAACCGTTACCCACTTACTCAGCCCGCGGGACGCAGTACTACCGCACACGCTCAAGGTACTACCGCAAGGCGCTACAGTACCACTACATCTCGTTGCGGTACTACTGCTCTTGCGGTAGAAGCCAGGTGAGGTCCTTTTGCACTAGGCAATAAGCGGTAGAACTGCCAGAGCGGTACTACCGCGCGCCCCTGCGGTACTACCGCAAGACAGGGGCTCAACAGGGCTGGAAGAGGCATAGACTAAATAAATTACGTCTGTGACTACTTCCGCTCATAATGGAATGTGCGAAAATCCGGCACGGTACTACCGCTCGCAAGGAGCGGTACTACCGCGTAGTGGCGGAAGTAAAAAATTACTTCTGTGCCTACTTCCGTGCGCTACAGCTTTCTGGGCTAGAGGCAGCGGTACTACCGCGCGCGAGGAGCAGTACTACCGCACGGCGCGGTACTACCGCTTCCCTCAGCGGTTCTACCATGGGGCCCAGCGGTACTACTGCTCCCTTGAGCAGTATTACTGCACACCACAAAAACTATAGCACTTGAAAGCCTTCATCTCGCAGCGACAAGGATAAACGGACGGTGCTCCAATGAAGCGAAGGAAAGGTGGCACAAAGTAACAGATGTGAGGCTCCTTCTCCCACCCCCACCCCCTCCGCGGCGATCTCCACCACCTCCGGCGATCTCCATCTCTAGCCACCAAATTTTAGTTTCTCTCCACGAGATCTCTCCGGCGTCTTGAGATCTACTCGTTCATACCCATCTTTCATGGGTTCCAATGATGGATCCACCCTTGGCTTGGACTTCTCCAAGGGTTTGGCTTTTGCTGAGAAGGTTTTTCAATCTATGGATTTTTCGGTGCATCCCATGGAAGACTCGGAGATCTTCACCATGGTTGTCTCTTTTGGACGTCATTCCTTCCGTTTGAATGAGGATTCGGTGGCGGCAGCTCTTGAAGCAGCAATTGGCGGCTCGGGCATTGATCTTATGGTGTTCTTGATCAAGGATAAGGTATTTGTCTTTCAGGTATCGTGCAAGGCTGTCGCCATGATCATTATTAGTCTTCGATCTTTTGCTTGTGATCATTTCAAATGTTACTTTCATCTTTGGAGTAACGGTGGCCCGAATTGGAGTCGTGAGTTTAGGATCTGGAATTTGGAATGTGATGCTGAGTGGATCCTAGTTAGTCCTTCTAAGCGGCGTGCAGCTCTTGGGGTTCTAGCAATGCACTCTAAGCCATCAAAATCTTCTTTCAAGTCTTCTAATTCAGTGGGCAAGAAATTATCTTTTGCGGTCTTTCAAAATTATAATGCATGTCGAGGGTACCAGTATCCGGCTTCTCAAAATTGTATTCAAACTACTGAAGATGCTGGTTATACTGTCCCATCACATGAGAGAGTGGTCATTCATCCTGCGCCGCCGGTGAGCCTGAGGTGGACGTCGGCGAGGCCATCTATCTCCTTTGGTACGTTTCAAGATCTACTGCCGTTATCTGATCGTTCGCCGGTTATCTCGGGCGGGAATTCTGGTTCTTTGAATGTGGACGTGCCAACAAGTGCCACGGGTAATGGGCTGCACTCTGATGGGTCTGATCGGGCAGGGCCGCCTTCGTCTGCTGTCAATTTGGATATTCCTTCCTTTCAGCAAGCAAGGGAAGATTTTGAGGATTTAATTTCAAATATGGTTGATGAAGTTCTCACGTGTCAAAAATGTTTGAGGAAGGGACACTTTGCGGCTGCTTGCACGTCCAAGTTGTGGTGCATCGCTTGCCTTAGGACGGGTCACATCAAGAAGGATTGCAGCAGATTTGCACAGGTTTTGGGGCTTGTTTGGAACCCAAATCCGCTAACGATACGACTTCCGAGGAGCCCTGCGAGAATATCTCTCTGACAACGCTTTTACCAAGCTTGGACCCTCCCTCTTCCGCATTAACTCCCTCGTCCAGTCCCATCAACCTTGGCCCCAAGACTCCCTCTGCCTCGCCGCCCAAAACCCCTCCTCCGCCGCTGCACTCACCGTCGTTGGAGGCTGAGCACTCCTTTCCGATGGCGAACTTCCATCTGGACCCTCAGCTGTATGTCCCCACGGGCCACCATGTCATTGATGGGGGTGAAGATCGCCTTCCAAGAACCTTCGTCTCGCCACATATCCCAATTGTGCGCCGCCATGAGGAGTTCATGCTTGCTGAGGTAATGCCTATCCCCCAACCAGATGAGATAGGGGCTGCTAGAGAGGCTGTAGTTCAGTGGTTACAAGAGCATGGAATTCTTGTTAGATCGGCTCAGCCATGGATTCGATCTGTCGGGCTTTTTGAGCTCCGTGATGCTGCTGTCCGTTTCCATCTGCTGCATCTACCGCCGCAGCCGTTGGGCAATGATCGCTTTGTGCGTTTTATGAAGCATGATGAGGGAGAAAACTTTCGCGGAGTTCAGGGTTTCCGTCAGGGCCTTCTCATGTTCTTGGGCATTCCTTTGGATCTTCGTAATACAGAATGTATAAGGGCTGCTGTCAATACTTTTGGCAAGTTTCATCATTGGGTTAGCGAGGATCCTTACTTGGTCAGATCGCTGGTTTTTGCATCATTCCCAGAAGACATTCTGGTGCCACGGGATGTCGTGTTTACGGATTTTGCATCCTATGGAGGTGCAAGAGTTTCTTGGACGGCTCCTCTTTACATCTTGGGGGCCAACTTTGCTGAACAGATGCCGCAAGACGAGGATTGGATGCCTATCAATGGCAATCCACATCCAGTGCCTGGGGTCCCCTTCCCTGAGATGCCCCCTTTCAACTTACCTTCTTTTCCGGCTCTCGGATGGAACACAGTGCCTCCACCTCCTCCTGTGGACAATGTGGTTGCCGATGATAACTGGGGAAACTGGGATGATGATGTTGATCCTGAACCTGTGCAGAACCAGGAGTCCATGGTGCTGGATTTATCTGCTCAGCCAAGCTCGGATACTGACACTCCTGTGCCACCTGTGGTTGTTCTTGATGATGAGCAACCTGAGGCCCCTGTACTCAATGAAGAGTTTGCTTCTGATCAGTGGGCCATGGTGGTCTATCAGCCTCCTGTGGTTACGGAGGAGTTTGCTATGCCTGCTGTGCCTTATGGGCCGCCTCTTCCTCCTGAAATGATTTGGAGACGTTCTTTCGAGGCCCTGTTTCAAGCTCCTATGGTGATTTCTGTCCCCAAGCTAGTTACATTGCGGCCTCTGTCGCCTGTCATTCTGTCCAAGCGGAGCTGGGATTTTGCTTTCTCTGATTTGAATTTGCCTCGTCTCACTTGGAAGGATCAGGAAGTGGCCCGGCCAGTAGCTAGAGCTCTTTTTGTTGATTCTGAACCTGATCAGGACATTTCTGTGGCTATTCCTGCTGTGGCGAATGCTCGAAGGCCCCGGCAACCCCTGGCGCCAACTCCAATTGTGGATACTGCTGTCAGACGCTGCACCAGGAGTTCCGTCAAGTGGGATGGATTCAAACCCGTTTTTCATGAGCTTGCTATACAGCCCAAGAAGAAGAAGCCCAGAGCGAAGCCCTTCATGGCCCATGAGTCTGATGAGCAGGCTTTTGAAGAAATCCCCCCGGCGACTCCAATTGCGCGGCTTCAGGAAATCGGGAGAGAACTGGAAATCGAGGCCACTCTTCTTTCGGTGGATGCACTTATGGTGGACCCACTTGCTTCTGAATCCGTCGATCCTGATGTCTAGCTGGCTTCTGGACTTTTGGGTGTGGCAGGCCCCCATTTTGGCTGCTTTTACGTTCTATGTCTGTCAGTTATATCATGAACTTTATTATGTCTGTGTGATGGGTTAGACTTTGTTTTGTTTTGGACATGTGACACTGTGTGTCATGTGTGGTATGCAGTCTTCTATATGTTTTAGTGAGTAATTCATGTAGAAACTAGCATGTGTTGTGCTGGAATGTTAGAGGCTTGAACTCTGATGCTAGGCAGAGAGCTATCAGACAGAAAATGGAGGAAAGCCAATGCTCTATAGCCTGCTTACAAGAAACAAAATGCTCATCCTTTGATTCTAGATCAATCAAAAGTTTCTGCCCTAAAAGATTTGATTCTTTTGCTTGCTCCCCTTCAATAGGGGCTTCTGGTGGTATTCTTGTGGTTTGGAATTCGAATGTTTTTATTGGAAACCTAATTGAAGTTCAGCAATTTGCTATAGTGATTAAGTTTACCTCCAGGCAGAATAATGAAAGTTGGACCTTGGTTGTTGTTTATGGCCCTTGTCAGGGGGAAGCCAGGGATAATTTTGTTACCTGGCTATATAATCTCAATATTCCCATTAATGAGCATTGGTTACTGCTTGGTGATTTCAACTTTCTTAGGTCAGTGGACAATAGAAATCTACCTGGGGGGGACATCAATGATATGTTCATATTTAATGAAATTATTGGACATTTGGGTCTCCTTGAACTGCCAATTAAAGGTAGATCATATACTTGGTCCAATATGCAAGACATCCCTCTTCTAGAGCAGTTAGATTGGTTTTTCACCTCAGTAGATTGGATCACTGATTATCCTATGACTGAAGTGCTGCCTCTAGCCAA
Source organism: Triticum dicoccoides (assembly GCF_002162155.2). NCBI lineage: Eukaryota > Viridiplantae > Streptophyta > Magnoliopsida > Poales > Poaceae > Triticum > Triticum dicoccoides. The sequence continues at coordinate 241,705,134 of NC_041381.1, read as the reverse complement.
GATAGCCTCTGATCATGTGCCTTGTCTAGTCTCAATCAAGACAACCATACCAAAATCAAATCTTTTTAGGTTTGAAAATTATTGGCTGGAGCTGCAGGGCTTTATGGATTGTGTGGAATCATCTTGGCTGGTCACATCTAGAAAGTCACACATTACTGCTCAGATTGCTGACAAGTTTAAGCACCTGAGAATGTGCCTTAAGAGATGGCAAATGAGTGTCTCCAAGTTAAAATTGTTAATTACCAAGTGTAACCATGTGATCTTTCTTCTAGATGAGTTGGAGGAATGGAGGCCCCTGTTTAGGCAGGAGTTCAATTTCAGGAAAATTGTAAAGGTTCATTTGGAAAAGCTTCTACACTTGCACTGTATGTACTGGAAAAAGAGATGCACTATCAGGTATATTAAGGTTGGGGCTGAGAATACAAAGTTTTTTCATGCCATGGCAACTGAGAGACACAGGAGAAACTCAATTGCTAGTCTTAAGTTAGCTGACGGTTCTGTGGTTTCTGACCATGAACAAATGGCTGGCATTATTTGGAGCTGTTTTAAAAACAGAATGGGCACCTCCAGAGGGATTGTCATGGGTTTTGATCTAGCATCTCTTATTGATCTAGTAGAGGGCCTGGATGTGCTCACTGAACCATTTGGAAAAGAGGAAATGGATGAGGTGGTCAAACACATGCCTGTGGATAAAGCACCTGGACCTGATGGTTTTAATGGTTTATTCTTCAAGAGGTGTTGGCACATCATATCAAGTGATTTCTATGATTTGGCTAATGCTTTTTATGAGGGGACAGCAGTGCTGGAAAACATTAATAGTTCTTTCATTACTCTGATACCCAAGAAACTGTCTCCTGAGGAAGTGGGGGATTATAGGCCCATTTCTCTCACAAGCATGGGTCTGAAGTTTCTTTCCAAGATGGCTGCCAATAGATTTCAGAGGATAATTATGAATTGCATTCATAAGAACCAATATGGTTTCATTAAAAGCAGAACAATTCAGGACTGCATTGGTTGGACCTTTGAGTATCTGCATCAATGCCATCAGTCTAAGAGGCCCATTGTCATCCTCAAATTAGACTTTGAGAAGGCTTTTGACTCTGTTGAGCATGAAGCTATCTTCCAAATTCTCAAACACAAAGGTTTTAATGAAAAGTGGATTTTATGGATGAAGCAGCTCCTTACCACTGGTACCTCTTCTGTCCTTCTGAATGGTGTGCCTGGGAGGAAGTTTATCTGCAAAAAAAGGAGTTAGACAGGGGGACCCTGTTTCTCCTCTTTTATTTGTGATAGCTGCTGATCTTCTGCAAACAGTTATTAATGATATGTTCAGAAAGGGAATACTAAAGCTACCTATACCTTGCCATGATCAAGACTACCCTATCATTCAATATGCTGATGATACCTTGATCATCCTCCCTGCAGACAGGCTGCAACTTCTAGCTCTGAAGGAGATGCTGTTGGTGTTCTCTCGGTCCACAGGTCTTGATGTTAACTATCATAAATCCTTTATCATTCCTATAAATGTTGAAAATGCAGTCATGACTGAGCTGGCTTCTGCTTTTGGATGTCAAATTGGAAAGATGCCTTTTACTTACCTTGGTTTGCCTGTGGGTACTACAAGGCCTAAGATGGTTGATTTTATGCCTTTGGTGGACTGCATGGAGAGGAGAATGACTGCTAGTTCCTCATTCCTAAACCAAGGCGAAAGACTACAGTTCCTAAACTCTGCCTTGTCTTCCATGCCAATCTTCTTTATGGGCAGCCTGGCTGTGCCTGCTAGAATCCTAAAGCAGCTAGAAAGGATTCAAAGGCAGTGTTTGTGGAGAAAGAATAGGGATGAGCCTGCTCCATCTCTTGCTGCTTGGGATTTGATTTGCAGACCAAAAAGTAAGGGTGGTCTTGGTATCTTGAACCTGGGTGTTCAAAATGTGGCTTTGCTTCTTAAGCATGCTAGTAATTTTCTCAACAGGAAAGATCTGCCTTGGGTGTCCTTAATTTGGGACTCATATTATCATGATGGCATGCCCCAGGGAACAACTGCTTGTGGCTCCTTTTGGTGGAAGGATATTTGCAAGGTTTTGCAGAACTTTAGGGACTGCTCCTGGGTGCAAGTCAATGCAGGGGACACTGCTCTTTTTTGGTCTGATAACTGGAACCTTGGCTCTGAAGTTTCTACCTTACAGTCTAGATTCCCTAGACTATTCTCTTTTGTCAAAGATCCCTGGATCTCTATTAAGGACATCTTCAACTCAGTTGACTTATACCAACACTTTTATCTACCTTTGTCTGCCCAAGCTTTTGATGAGTTGAAATTGATAAGAAATATGTTGACCTCCCACACCAGAGATGGCACTTGCAAGGATGTATGGTTATGGCAGGGTTCTCCCAAGGGCTACAAACCTAAGCTGTTCTATAATCATGTTTTTCAAACTGAAACTTTCAACCACCTGCTGTGCTGGATCTGGAAATCCTCTTGCACTATCAAAATCAAGGTTTTTGCATGGATGCTCACCATGGACAGACTTAACACCAAGGATATGGTTGATAGAAGACACTGGCACCTGGATGATGGTGTTTCTTGCAGGCTATGCCCCCTGCAAGTTCGAGAAACCAGAGACCATCTATTCTTCAACTGCAATTTCAGTGTCAGAGTTTGGACTTATTTGCAGATTGATTGGTCGTGTGGAACCTCAATGTCTGACCTTGTCATCCAAGCAAGGAGAAGTTTTAATAACCCCTTTTTCACTGAAGTAGTGTTTATTGCCTGCTGGAATATTTGGATCTTCAGGAATGCAGAAGTGTTCAGAGGTGAAAGGGCAAGTTTTAACAAATGGAGAGGAGCTTTCAGGCATGACATAACTCTGATGCAACATAGAATCAAGTCTGGATACAGGGATGAGTTACTCAAGTGGATTTCCTTCTTTCCCCCTTAGTTCTGCCCTTTGTTTCTTTGTTTCTTTTCTTCTTTTCGGTTACCTCTTGTAATCGTGTTGTTGTAACTGTTGCCTGCCTTTAATAAAGTTTTGAAATGCTGTGGGGGTTTTTCCCCTCAGTTCACGGTCAAAAAAAAGTAACAGATGTGAATGTGTTGAATCCACTCTAGCCTTTCCCAAGCGGGCCCCCTCTTAATAGTACAGCTTTCCTATGACTCAAATCCGCCAAAAATAAACATAGAGAACCACCGTCTTCGATAGGCTCCAAGGGGTAACAAATCGGCTTGTGCCCAGAAATGAGATATCTGAAATTCTCAATGCACATGACTAGTCCGCAAATGCACTGTCATCAATCACCAAAACCACATAGGGCTAAATATGCCCTTACAATCTTCCCCCCTTTTGGTGGACTGATGACAATACAAGATTTGCACATACGGATATAAAATGAACATAAGCAGACCTGAAAACTATAAAATATGGATAGGCTCCCCCTAGATGTGTGCACTCTGTAGATATGCTTTGGACTGCACAACACACATAATAGGTTCAACACTCCCCCTATATTTTATAGACAAGGCACAACTTGCACCAGCATAAGTGACAATAAGCATTGAGGCAAGGTATAATAAGTGAGCATGAAGTAAAGGGCATAGGATAAAATAAGCTCACAATACTACTAAAAATATTAGATAATAAGGATAAGATTGAGGGCATATGTCTCACACCATATGATAGAATGAGTCTCCTGGCTCACACGCACACCAACGCAAACCAACAAACCAAAGCAATGAAGGTTCAATGAAACAAAAGCACAAGAGACACAAGACTCGCAAATCCTACATTCTCTCCCCCTTTGGCATAGAGGCACCAAAAAGGTAGAGAGGACACCTACGACACATGTGGTAGCTCCTACTGATGCGATCACCCATCAAGCTCCTCATATGTCTCAGTAGCAGGAATGGACTCCCCATCAGACTTAGTCCACTGATAACCCTGCTTCGCCATCCAGGCAGCCTCAGGATTGATGTTCTTCTCGGACCCGCTCGAGACTTTCTCGCCAAGCTTCCTCAAGATCCTCTTGTCGCGCTGGCTACTATCCTTTTGAGCAACATGGTTTTGGTACTGCCCCTTGGCCTGCATGCAGAACAGAGACTTCACCTTGGCCTTGAGCTTCTTAGCCCAAGAGGGCTCAATAGAAGGAGTTGCATACCCCTCACAACTATCCTTAGCCTCCTCCTCCTCTAACTCATCCTCATCAACATCCATACGAGCAGCCTCGGCCTCAGCTCGGGTAGTGGTGTTAGCCCACTGGTTCTTCTAGCGCAGCTTGATGGGCTCATGGCGAATCCAGTTGGGAGCAAGAAACTCTTCACCCGGATAAAGCTTCTCCCAAGTCTTCGAGATCAAGAGGAACAAATAAGGGCCATAGATGGGCTCCTTTCGATGGAACACCGCAAACTAAAGCTCAGTCCACATGATATGAGAGACATCAAGAGGCTCAGGTTGATGGCGACGCGCTTCCTCACACATGAGCATCATGTCCACAAGATAGGAGTGCACCGTGTCCTTGTCGCCTATGCGAGGGAAGAGTGAGTTGCGGAAGATCCGGTGCATGATGTCAAGAAATGGGTTTAGCACAAAGGACTTCTTGCCACTGGGAAGGGTCTTCTCAACAAGAAAGGGTTGAAGCTTGTTCTTGTTAGCAGACACTGGGTTGGCATGTGGGCGGGCACCAATGGGAAGATCAAGCCCCTCATCACGAATGTTCAACATAGCCATGAACCCCTTCCACTCAGCATACATCCTCTTGCCATTGGTCATCCAAGTCATGGTCCACTTCTCATCTGTGTGGGAGTGGACAGAAGCAAAGAACTGAGCCACTAGCTCCGGGTCAAAGTCAAGATGGAAAGTGATGATGTCCTTGATACCAAATTGCTCCACCAAATCCAGAGACTCACCAAAGTATCACCGGTTCATCTTCAGATAGTCCATGTCAATCCACTGAACTGGCACAAAGGTGTTCTGCTTGGCCTTGAAGAAGATGAGATTTTGCTGCTTGGTCCAAAACTAATCATTGCCCCTGCTGAGTTCTCTAGGCTTGATCTAGGGGTTGAGCTTTCTTCGAATCAGAAACTCTGCTTGAGGCATTTCATCCATGATGAAAGTTGGCTCGTTGAACTTGTTAGCTGTGTGCTTGAAATGGCGTTGCGAGGAACTGGAGCCCTCAGGAACTTCTTGGTTGCGAAGACGCTTGGAGCTTGTGTCACGGCTGGGATTTGAGCGCCTTGCATTGGAACCAGAGCCACAACCTAAGACACACAAACCCAAACACACGAGAAGAGTGAGAATATTATTGCAATGAGCAAGGACAAAACCAAACGAAACAAGTAGAAATGAGATTGGGTGGATAAAACAAAGTAGTTTTTAAGTCAACGGTAGTACTGGCCCAAGATGTGGAAGAAAAAAATTTACATCTGCTGTAGCCGCAGTAGTACTGCGCCGGGTTGGCATGGTAGTACCGCTCTTAGAGAGGAAGTAAAATTTTTACTTCCGCGCGCCGGGCGGTAGTACCACACGGGGCGGATCTCGAAAGAACGGGCGGTAGTACCGCTCTAGAGGAGCGGTAGTACTGCACGAAACAGATTTTTGCAAGAATAGATCTAAGAACATCAGTTAAATTAGATCGGTACTACTGTTGATCAAAACTACATTGTTGCATAGTAGCAAATGACATATCTACTGCAATTGCACTCTCCTGTAGTCTCCTCTTGTAAAGATTTAGCCAAAAATCACAAGAACTACACATGCATCTCCCCAAAACCAAGAAGCTCAACAATGGGGCAAAGAGAGAGGGGCTAATGGAGATACCGGGTTCCATGGCAAGAGGGCGAGGTGGGGATCGATCCCACCGGTTGGAATGTGAGGAGAGTGGCCGGAGATGGAGATCCGGCGAGGTCCTCCGGCGTCGTTCTTGGGCAGGAGAGAGAGATGCGTGAGGGGAAGAGATGAATGGGTATGGGGGAGTTGGAACTCCCCCTGCCCGCTCATAACCCCCACACGCTTGTGATAGCGTGGTAGTACCGCGGGTCATCGTGGTAGTACCGCCCGGGTGGAAGTACCGCAAGCAGGGCGGTAGTACCGCTCTTCCAACGGTAGTAAAAAATCACTGCCGCGATGGAAGCGATAGTACCATGCCGTGGGCGCAGCTGTGCAAGCACATGAGCCACCCATCTCCAGCGGTAGTACCGTGGCTTGCCACGGTAGTACCGCAAACCCAAGAAAGTGCATGTTTCGACAAAGAACAGAGAAACATGGCCTTTGCAAGCAAACTTCAAGCAATCAGACATGCAAACAAGCACACACGAGGAAACTCAAACACAAACACGGCTCAAAAGAAGGCAAAAGACAATAAGGACCAAACATGAACCAAAACCTCTCAAAGAGAGAGGGTGGTGGCCGGAGCCTCCTATGTTTGAGCCAATTGGTATGACACCGTGAAGAATTATCCTTGGGCCCATGACCAAAACTCATCTTTGAAGCACAAGTACCATAAAAAATGGCTAATGTGTAAGAGTTGATCAATTTATGCATAATGGGGGAGGGACAGATCATTGAGAGAACAACACTCCCCCCTATGTCAATGCCTACACCTAAACAAGACATCAAGATGAGTTTGGTGGGGTGTGCAAAGGTTCAAGCCACATTGCTCAAATTAATGATATTTAGCTCATGCCTTAACTCGTGAAATGTTGCTTCATCCAAGGGCTTCGTGAAAATATCTGCAAGGTTATCATGAGTGTTGACATAGTTGACCTTGATCTCCCCTCGCCTAATGTGATCCTGGATGAAGTGATACCGAATCTCAATATGCTTCGTCTTGAAGTGTTGCACCAGGTTGAGGGAAATCTTGATGGCACTTCCATTATCACACCAAAGAGGCACTTTGTCACAGATGACATTGTAATCCTTTAAGGTTTGCCTCATCCATAGAAGTTGAGCACAACAACTACCGGCGGCCACATACTCCACTTTGGTGGACGAGAGAGACACACAACTTGAAGGAAATATGCCCTAGAGGCAATAATAAAGTTATTATTTATTTCCTTATTTCATGATAAATGTTTATTATTCATGCTAGAATTGTATTAACCGGAAACATAATACATGTGTGAATACATAGACAAACAGAGTGTCACTAGTATGCCTCTACTTGACTAGCTCGTTAATTAAAGATGGTTATGTTTCCTAACCATAGACATGAGTTGTCATTTGATTAACGGGATCACATCATTAGGAGAATGATGTGATTGACTTGACCCATTCCGTTAGCTTAGCACTTGATTGTTTAGTATGTTGCTATTGCTTTCTTCATGACTTATACATGTTCCTATGACTATGAGATTATGCAACTCCCGTTTACCGGAGGAACACTTTGTGTGCTACCAAACGTCACAACGTAACTGGGTGATTATAAAGGTGCTCTACAGGTGTCTCCGAAGGTACATGTTGGGTTGGCGCAATTCGAGATTAGGTTTTGTCACTCCGATTGTCGGAGAGGTATCTCTGGGCCCTCTCGGTAATACACATCACTTAAGCCTTGCAAGCATTGTAACTAATGAGTTAGTTACGGGATGATGTATTACGGAAAGAGTAAAGAGACTTGCCGGTAACGAGATTGAACTAGGTATTGGATACCGACGATCGAATCTCGGGCAAGTAACATACCGATGACAAAGGGAACAACGTATGTTGTTATGCGGTTTGACCGATAAAGATCTTCGTAGAATATGTGGGAGCCAATATGAACATCTAGGTTCCTCTATTGGTTATTGACCAGAAACGTGTCTCGGTCATGTCTACATAGTTCTCGAACCCATAGGTCCGCACGCTTAACGTTACGATGACAGTTCTATTATGAGTTTATGAGTTTTGATGTACCGAAGGAGTTCGGAGTCCCGGATGAGATCGGGGACATAACGAGGAGTCTCGAAATGGTCGAGATGTAAAGATTGATATATTGGATGACTATATTCGGACTTCGGAAAGGTTCCGTGTGATTCGGGTATTTTTCGGAGTACCGGGGAGTTACGGGAATACGGGGGAAGAAGTATATGGGCCTTATTGGGCTTTAGGGGAGAGGGAGAGGCAGGCCGCGCGCCCCCCCATTGACTAGTCCGAATTGGACTAGGGGGAGGGGCGGCGTCCCCTCTTTCCTTCTCTTCCCTCTTCCCCTTCCTTGTCTCCTACTCCTACTACTTGGAAGGACACCTAGTTGGACTAGGAAAGAGGGAATCCTACTCCCACTGGGAGTAGGACTCCCCTAGGGCGCGCCATAGAGAGGGCCGGCCCTCCCCTCCTCCACTCCTTTATATACGGGGGCAGGGGGCACCCCATAGAGACACAAGTTGATCTACGGATCGTTCCTTAGCCGTGTGCGTTGCCCCCTCCACCATATTCCACCTCGGTCATATCGTCGCGGAGTTTAGGCGAAGCCCTGCGCCGGTAGAACATCATCATCTTCACCACACCGTCGTGCTGACGGAACTCATCCCCGACGCTTTGCTGGATTGGAGCCCGGGGAACGTCATCGAGTTGAACGTGTGCTGAACACGGAGGTGCCGTACGTTCGGTGCTTGGATTGGTCGAGTCGTGAAGACGTACGACTACATCAACCGCGTTGTGATAACGCTTCCGCTTACGGTCTACGAGGGTATGTGGACAACACTCTCCGCTCTTGTTGCTATGCCATCACCATGATCTTGCGTGTGCGTAGGAAATTTTTTAAATTACTACGTTCCCCAACAGTGGCATCCGAGCCTAGGTTTTATGCGTTGATGTTATATGCACGAGTAGAACACAAGTGAGTTGTGGGCGATACAAGTCATACTGCTTACCAGCATGTCATACTTTGGTTCGGCCGTATTGTTGGATGAAGCGGCCCGGACCGACATTACGCGTACGCTTACGCGAGACTGGTTCTACCGACGTGCTTTGCACACAGGTGGCTGGCGGGTGTCAGTTTCTCCAACTTTAGTTGAACCGAGTGTGGCTACGCCCGGTCCTTGCGAAGGTTAAAACAACACTAACTTGACGAACTATCGTTGTGGTTTTGATGCGTAGGTAAGAACGGTTCTTGATAAGCCCGTAGCAGCCACGTAAAACTTGCAACAACAAAGTAGAGGACGTCTAACTTGTTTTTGCAGGGCATGTTGTGATGTGATATGGTCAAGACGTGATGCTATATTTACTGTATGAGATGATCATGTTTTGTAACCGAAGTTATCGGCAACTGGCAGGAGCCATATGGTTGTCACTTTATTGTATGAAATGCAAACGCCCTATAATTGCTTTACTTTATCACTAAGCGGTAGCGATAGTCGTAGAAGCAATAGATGGCGTAAACGACAACGATGCTACGATGGAGATCAAGGTGTCGCGCCGGTGACGATGGTGATCACGACGGTGCTTCGGAGATGGAGATCACAAGCACAAGATGATGATATGGCCTCGGAACACGAAGACCGAAAGGTCGAGCGTGAATCATATAGTAGATATGATCAACATAGTGATGTTCACCATTGAAAACTACTCCATTTCACGTGATGATCGGTTATGGTTTAGTTGATTTGGATCACGTGATCACTTAGAGGATTAGAGAGATGTCTTTCTAAGTGGGAGTTCTTAAGTAATATGATTAATTGAACTTAAATTTATCATGAACTTAGTCCTGGTAGTATTTTTCAAATTATGTTATAGATCAATAGCTTGCGTTGTTGCTTTCATATGTTTATTTTGATATGTTCCTAGAGAAAATTGTGTTGAAAAATGTTAGTAGCAATAATGCGGATTGGATCCGTGATCTGAGGTTTATCCTCATTGCTGCGCAGAAGAATTATGTCCTTGATGCACCGCTAGGTGACAAACCTATTGCAGGAGCAGATGCAGACGTTATGAACGTTTGGCTAGCTCAATATGATGACTACTTGATAGTTTAGTGCACCATGCTTAACGGCTTAGAATTGGGACTTCAAAGACGTTTTGAACGTCATGGACCATATGAGATGTTCCAGGAATTGAAGTTAATATTTCAAGCAAATACCCGAGTTGAGAGATATGAAGTCTCCAACAAGTTCTATAGCTAAAAGATGGAGGAGAATCGCTCAACTAGTGAGCATGTGCTCAGATTGTCTGGGTACTACAATCGCTTGAATCAAGTGGGAGTTAATCTTCCAGATAAGATAGTGATTGATAGAATTCTCTAGTCACCATCACCAAGTTAGTAGAACTTCGTGATGAACTATAGTATGCAAGGGATGACGTAAACGATTCCCAAGCTCTTCGTGATGCTGAAATCGATGAAGGTAGAAATCAAGAAAAGCATCAAGTGTTGATGGTTGACAAGACCACTAGTTTTAAGAAAAGGGCAAAGGGAAGAAGTGGAACTTCAAGAAGAACGGCAAGCAAGTTGCTGCTCAAGTGAAGAAGCCCAAGTCTAGTCCTAAGCATGAGACTAAGCGCTTCTACTGCAAAGGGACTAGTCACTGGAAGTGGAACTGCCCCAAGTATTTGGCGGATAAGAAGGATGGCAAAAGTGAACAAAGGTATATTGGATATACATGTTATTGATGTGTACTTTACTAGTGTTTATAGCAACCCCTCGACATTTTGATACTGGTTCAGTTGCTAAGAGTAGTAACTCGAAACGGGAGTTGCAGAATAAACAGAAAATAGTAAAAAGGCGAGGTGACGATGTGTGTTGGAAGTAGTTCCAAGATTGATATGATCATCATCGCACACTCCCTATACTTTCGGGATTAGTGTTGAAACTAAATAAGTGTTATTTTCTGTTTGCGTTGAGCATGAATATGATTTGATCATGTTTATTGCAATACGGTTATTCATTTAAGTAAGAGAATACATTGTTGTTCTGTTTACATGAATAAAACCTTATATGGTTACACACCCAATGAAAATGGTTCGTTGGATCTCGATCATAGTAATACACATATTCATAATATTGAAACCAAAAGATGCAAAGTTAATAATGATAGTGCAACTTATTTGTGGCACTGCAGTTTAGGTCATATTGGTGTAAAGCGCATGAAGAAACTCCATGCTGATGGGATTTTGGAATCACTTGATTATGAATCACTTGATGCTTGCGAACCATGCATTATGGGCAAGATGACTAAAGACTCCGTTCTCCGGAACAATAGAGCGAGCAACTGACTTATTGGAAATAATACATACTGATGTATGCGATCCGATGAGTGTTGAGGCTCGCGGCAAGTATCGTTATTTTCTGACCTTCACAAGATGATTTGAGCAGATATGGGTATATCTACTTGATAAAACATAAGTCTGAAATAGTTGAAAGGTTCAAAGAATTTCAGAGTGAAGTGGAAAAATCATCGTAACAAGAAAATAAAGTTTCTGCGATCTGATCGCGGAGACAAATATTTGAGTTACGAGTTTGGTCTTCAATTAAAACAATGTGGAATAGTTTCACAGCTCACGCCATCTGGAACACCACAACGTTATGGTGTGTCCGAACGTCGTAACCGCACTTTGTTGGATATGGTGCGATCTATGATGTCTCTTACTGATTTACCACTATTGTTTTGGGGTTATGCATTAGAGACAGCTGCATTCACGTTAAAAGGGCACCATCTAAATCCGTTGAGACGACACCGTATGAACTATGGTTTAGCAGTAAACCTAAGCTGTCGTTTCTTAAAGTTTGGATTTGCGATGCTTATATGAAAAAGGTTTTCAACCTGATAAGCTCGAACCCAAATCAGAGAAGTGTGTCTTCACAGAAAACCCAAAGGAAACTGTTGGGTACTCCTTCTATCACAGATCCAAAGGCAAAACATTTGTTGCTAAGAATGGATCCTTTCTAGAGAAGGAGTTTCTCTCGAAAGAAGTGAGTGGGTGGAAAGTAGAACTTGATGAGGTAACTATATCTGCTCCCTTGTTGGAAAGTAGTTTATCACAAAAATCAGTTCCAGTGATTCCTACACCAATTAGTGAGGAAGTTAATGATGATGATCATGAAACTTCAGATCAAGTTACTACCAAACCTCGTAGGTCTTCCAGAGTAAGATCCGCACTAGAGTGGTGTAGTAATCATGTTCTGGAAGTCATATTACTAGATCATGATGAACCTGCGAACTGTGAGGAAGCGATGATGATCCCAGATTCCACGAAATGGCTTGAGGCCATAAAATCTGAGATATGATCCATGTATGAGAACAAAGTATGGACTTTGATTGACTTGCTCGATGATCGGCAAGCCATAGAAAATAAATGGATCTTCAAGAGGAAGACATATGCTGATAGTAGTGTTACTATCTACAAAGCTCGACTTGTCACAAAAAGGTTTTTGACAAGTTCAAAGTGTTCACTACAATGAGATTTTCTCAACTGTAGCGATGCTTAAGTCTGTCCGAATCATGTTAGCAATTACCACATTTTATGAAATGTGGTAAATGGATGTCAAAACTGCATTCCTTAATGGTTTTCTTAAAGAAGAGTTGTATATGATGCAACCAGAAGGTTTTGTCAATCCTAAAGGTGCTAACAAAATGCGCAAGCTCCAGCGATCCATCTATGGACTGGTGCAAGCATCTCAGAGTTGGAATATACGCTTTGATAAGTTGATCAAAGCATATAGTTTTGTACAGACTTACGGTGAAGCCTGTATTTACAAGAAAGTGAGTGGGAGCACTACAACATTTCTGATAAGTATATGTGAATGACATATTGTTGATCGGAAATAGTGTAGAATTATTCTGCAAAGCATAAAGGAGTGTTTGAAAGGAGTTCTTTAAAAGAAAGACCTCAGTAAAGCTACTTACATATTGAGCATCAAGATCTATTGAGATAGATCAAGACGCTTGATAAGATTTTCAATGAGTACATACCTTGACAAGTTTTTGAAGTAGTTCAAAATGGAACAGTCAAAGAAAGAGTTCTTGCCTATGTTGCAAAGGTATGAAATTGAGTAAGACTCAAATCCCGACCACAGCAGAAAATAGAAAGAGAATGAAAGTCATTCCCTGTGCATCAGTCATAGGTTCTATAAAAGTATGCCATGCTATGGACCAGACCTATTGTATACTCTGCCATGGTTTGTCAAGAGAGTACAATAGTGATCTAGGAGTAGCTCACTGGACATTGGTCAAAATTATCCTTAGTAGAATAAGCATATGTTTCTCGATTATGGAGGTGAAAAAAAGGTTCATCGTAAAGGGTTACGTCGATACAAGTTTTGGCACTGATCCAGATGACTCTAAGTCTTAATCTGGATACATATTGAAAGTGGGAGCAATTAGCTAGAGTAGCTCCGTGCAGAGCATTGTAGACATAGAATATTTGCAAAATACATACAGCTCTGAATGTGACAGACCCGTTGACTAAACTTCTCTCACAAGAAAAACATGATCATACCTTAGTACTCTTTGGGTGTTAATCACATAGCGATGTGAACTAGATTATTGACTCTAGTAACCCTTTGGGTGTTGATCACATGACGATGTGACATATTGGTGTTAAATCACATGGTGATGTGAACTAGATTATTGACTCTAGTGCAAGTGGCAGACTGAAGGAAATATGCCCTAGAGGCAATAATAAAGTTATTATTTATTTCCTTATTTCATGATAAATGTTTATTATTCATGCTAGAATTGTATTAACCGGAAACATAATACATGTGTGAATACATAGACAAACAGAGTGTCACTAGTATGCCTCTACTTGACTAGCTCGTTAATTAAAGATGGTTATGGTTCCTAACCATAGACATGAGTTGTCATTTGATTAACGGGATCACATCATTAGGAGAATGATGTGATTGACTTGACCCATTTCGTTAACTTAGCACTTGATCGTTTAGTATGTTGCTATTGCTTTCTTCATGACTTATACATGTTCCTATGACTATGAGATTATGCAACTCCCGTTTACCGGAGGAACACTTTGTGTGCTACCAAACGTCACAACGTAACTGGGTGATTATAAAGGTGCTCTACAGGTGTCTCCGAAGGTACATGTTGGGTTGGCGCAATTCGAGATTAGGTTTTGTCACTCCGATTGTCGGAGAGGTATCTCTGGGCCCTCTCGGTAATACACATCACTTAAGCCTTGCAAGCATTGTAACTAATGAGTTAGTTACGGGATGATGTATTGGATACCGACGATTGAATCTCGGGCAAGTAACATATCGATGACAAAGGGAACAACGTATGTTGTTATGCGGTTTGACCGATAAAGATCTTCGTAGAATATGTGAGAGCCAATATGAACATCCAGGTTCCTCTATTGGTTATTGACTGGAAACGTGTCTCGTTCATGTCTACATAGTTCTCGAACCCATAGGGTCCGCACGCTTAACATTACGATGACAGTTCTATTATGAGTTTATGAGTTTTGATGTACCGAAGGAGTTCGGAGTCCCGGATGAGATCGGGGACATTACGAGGAGTCTCGAAATGATCGAGACGTAAAGATTGATATATTGGACGACTATATTCGGACTTCGGAAAGGTTCCGAGTGATTCGGGTATTTTTCGGAGTACCGGGGAGTTACGGGAATACAGGGGAATAAGTATATGGGCCTTATTGGGCTTTAGGGGAGAGGGAGAGGCAGGCCGCGCGCCCCCCCATTGACTAGTCCGAATTGGACTAGGGGAGGGGCGGCGCCCCCTCTTTCCTTCTCTTCCCTCTTCCCCTTCCTTGTCTCCTACTCCTACTACTTGGAAGGACACCTAGTTGGACTAGGAAAGAGGGAATCCTACTCCCACCGAGAGTAGGACTCCCCTAGGGCGCGCCATAGAGAGGGCCGGCCCTCCCCTCCTCCACTCCTTTATATACGGGGGCAGGGGGCACCCCATAGAGACACAAGTTGATCTACGGATCGTTCCTTAGCCGTGTGCGGTGCCCCCTCCACCATATTCTACCTCGGTCATATCGTCGCGGAGTTTAGGCGAAGCCCTGCGCCGGTAGAACATCATCATCGTCACCACACCGTCGTGCTGACGGAACTCATCCCCGACGCTTTGCTGGATTGGAGCCCGGGGAACGTCATCAAGCTGAATGTGTGCTGAACGCGGAGGTGCCGTACGTTCGGTGCTTGGATCGGTCGAGTCGTGAAGACGTACGACTACATCAACCGCGTTGTGATAACGCTTCCGCTTACGGTCTACGAGGGTACGTGGACAACACTCTCCCCTCTTGTTGCTATGCCATCACCATGATCTTGCGTGTGCGTAGGAAATTTTTTAAATTTCTACGTTCCGCAACACAACTTTGCTTCTTAGAAGACCAACTCACCAAAGAGCAACCAAGAAATTGGCACCCTCCGGGAGTTTACTTCCTATACACTTGGCCTCCCGCCAATCTGAGTCCGAATAATCCGTAAGGTTGAAGTTAGCTCCTCTTGGGTACTATAAGCCAAAGTTTGGGGTATGAGCCAAATATCAAAAGATTCGCTTGACCGCCACATAGTGGCTTTCCTTAGGTGCGGCTTGAAACCATGCACAAATTCCCATACTCAACATGATATCCGGTCTAGATGCACAAAGGTAAAGCAAGGAGCCAATCATGGAACAATATACCTTTTGATCCACCGCTTTACCATTGGGATCAATGTCAAGTTGGCATTTGACGGGCATTGGAGTGGAAGCCGGCTTGACATCACTTAGCTTGAATCTCTTGAGCATGTCTTGAGTGTATTTGGCTTGGTTGATGAAGGTTCCTTATCTTCTTTGTTTGATTTCGAACCCGAGTAAGAACTTCAACTCTCCCATCATGGACATCTTGAACTTTGAGGTCATGAGAGTGGCAAACTCCTCATTGAAAGCTTTGTTAGGAGAACCAAAGATAATATCATCAACATATAGTTGGCATACAAATAACTCCCTTTGACCTTCTTAGTAAAAAGAGTGGGGTCAATTTTCCCAATTTCAAACCCATGATCCTGCAACAACTCGGTAAGGTGCTCATACCACACACGTGGGGCTTGTTTCAGGCCATAGAGTGCCTTGTTGAGTTGGTACACATGATTGGGGAACTTGGTATCCTCAAACCCCGGGGGTTGTTTGACATACACCAACTCATTAATAGGACCATTAAGAAAAGCACTCTTCACATCCATTTCTTGCAACTTGAAGTTATGATGAGAAGCATAAGCAATCAACAAACGAATAGATTCAAGGTGAGCAATGGGAGCAAAGGTTTCACCATAGTCGATACCCTCGACTTGGGAGTAGTCTTGTGCTACCAAACGAGCCTTGTTGCGAACGATAATCCCATGATCATCTTGCTTGTTCTTGAATATCCACTTGGTTCCAATGACATTATGGTTCCCCTTTGGCCTTGGCACCAATCTCCACACCTTGTTGTGCTCGAATTTGTTGAGTTCTTCATGCATGGCATTGAGCCAATCCGGATCCTCGAGTGCCTCATAGGCCTTTTGGGGTTCAACACAAGAAACAAACGCGTTATGTTCACAATAGTTTGCTAATTGTCTACGAGTGCTTACCCCCTTTCTTAAGCCTCCAAGCACATTCTTCATGAGATGAACTTTGGTAGTGAGCTTGGATGCAATCTTGGCGGCACGACACTCCAATTCCTCTTCAAGAGAGAGTTGAGGAGCGGTAACTTGATCATCTTGACTCTTTCTTGAGCTTGTTCTTGATCTTGAGCTTGCTCTTGATCTTGAACTTGCTCGGGGGGGGGGGGGAGAACTTTACCTTGGGCATCACTTGGTGGTTCACCACCATCTTGAGATTGATCTTGCCATTGATCTTGTTCGCTTAGTTGAGGGCCTTCACTTTGTTCTTTGGAAGCGTGTGGGTCTTGGGTTGGTGATGGTTCCACTTGAGTGGAACATTGTCCTTCTCCCTCGGTCAAAAGGGGTTCCTCAATGGGTAGGATATGACCAACACCCATTCTTCTTATGGCTTGGGGAGGAATTTCATCACATACATCACAAGTACCACTTTGCTCCACTTGGGAGCCGTTATTCTCGTCAAACTCCATGTTACACGTCTCCCCAATGAGACCCGTGGACTTGTTGAGGACACGGTAAGCATGAGAGTTTGTAGCATAACCAACAAATATGGCCTCAAGAGCTCTAGCCTCAAATTTAAACAAACGAACACCTTTCTTGAGAATGAAACACTCACAGCCGAACACCCGGAAGTACTTGAGGTTGGGCTTGTTACCGGTGAGTATCTCATATGGAGTCTTGTTCAAGCCTTTGCGGAGATAGAGTCGGTTGGATGCATGACAAGCGGTGTTGATGGCTTCGTCCCAAAAGTTGTAGGGAGACTTGAACGACGCCATCATGGTCCTTGCCGCATCCATCAACATCCGGTTCTTCCTCTCCGCTACACCATTTTGTTGAGGGGTGTAAGGTGTGGAATATTGATGCTTGATCCCCTCATCACTAAGAAACTCATCCAAGGTGTAGTTCTTGAACTCGGTGCCATTGTCACTTCTTATTGTCAAGATCTTTGCATTGTGTTGACGTTGAGATTCATTTGCAAAGTCGATGACGGTTTGTTGGGTCTCACTCTTCCTCTTGAAGAAATACACCCTAGTGTATCTTGAGTAATCATACACAATCACCAAGCAATAATTTCTACCCCAAGACTATCAAAGGATGGAGGCCCAAAGGGATCTAAGTGAAGGATCTCCAAGGGCCTCTTCGAGTAGATGATAGTCGTGGGAGGGTGAGCCTTCTCATGTAGTTATCCTTTGATACACGCACTGCAAGCATGATCTTTGGCAAAACTAACATTTGTTAGTCCACGGACATGGTCCCCCTTGAGAATACTTTGCAAAGGTCTCCTATTGACGTGGGCTAAATGACGATGCCAAAGCCATCCCACGTCAACTTTAGCCATTAGGCATGTCATGGTCTTAGTGGGTTGCTCCGAAAAGTTAATCACAAAAAGAACATTCTCGACATGCCCAAAAAAGGCTACATTAAGAGTCTTGCTCCACAAGAGGGCCACGGTATCAATATCAAAGAAAGTGGCAAAGCCCATAAGTGCAAGTTGACAAACGGAAAGTAAGTTGTACGTGAGGGACTCAACAAGCACGACTTTCTCGATCGTGAGATCATGAGAAATGACAACCGTGCAAAGACCCAATACCTTAGAAGATGAAGCATCACCCAATTGGACATTGGTGGGCATAGATGAAACTTTATGCATGTCCACCACCAAGTCCTTGCCTCCGGTCATATGATTTGTGGCTCCATTATCGAGCAACCATGATCCCCCACCGGAAGCAAACACCTACAAGAGATAAATGCTTGGTTTTAGGTACCCATTTTGTAATGGGTCCTTTGATGTTAGCAACAACAGTCTAAGGAACCCAAATAGACCATTCAATATACTCATAAGAAGAACCAATAAATTTGGCATAAACATGCCCATCACTAGCACGGCATAACACATAAGAAGGGTTAAAATCGCCGACTTTATTGGAAGGAGTGGCATTGCCCTTCTTAACACCGCCACCCTTCGTGTTGTTGTTCTTCTCCTTAGGAGTACCCTCTCTCTCCTTCACAAAAGTTTGCTTGAGAGGAGGAGGTTGTTTGGTCTTGTCATTCTTCTTCTTCTTCTTGGGTGCAAACCCAATCCCCTCCTTGGCCACAACTTCCTTTTGATTGCTCAAACGTTCGTTGAGGTTCTTCTCTCCTTGTATGCATGACACAAGGCCTTTCTCAAGTTGCTCCTTCAACTGGCATTCTCCCCCACAAGATGCACATGATCACAACATGGGTTAGTGGCATTTGCATTATCAATTAAAACCATATGAGGAAATGTGGCTTTCTCCTTGGTTAGCTTCACTTAGAGTTGATCATGAGACTCTTTGAGGCTTGCATGAGCACTCTTCAAGGCCTTGTGAGCCTTGTCAAGTATATCAAACTCCTCCTTGAGTCTAGCATGGTCAATCCCAAGTTTAGCCTTCTCGGAATTGAGAACACGAGATACAACAAGAGCATGATCAAGATCTTTCTTTAATTTAGCATGATCATCGTTGTGTGACTCCTCAACAGCCAACAATCACCACGCTCTTCCTTAAGAGCATTAGAGAGATCCCATATCTCATGGGCATAATCACGATTATTCTCTTCCATCTTAGAGATGGTTTCTTCGTGAGCCTCGATCATGTCATTGGCTTCACCAAGTTGTTCCAAGAGAGCAATGAAGTGCTTCTTGGATTTACCCTTGAGCTTACTCATAAAAGACTCAAATTCATTTTCTTCCTCCTTCGACCCCTCACTTTCATCAATGCAACCCGTCAAGGAAGGATTAGAAGTGATGGTGGTTTTGATGTTGGGGGTTACCTTGTTGGTGGCTTTAGCCATGAGGCACTTGGCGGTGATGTTCTCGTTGGGTGAGTCGAAGAGGGACACCCATGGAGTTGTTGCAATGGCAATGGAGGTCATGGTAACCGTCTCACCATCTTCATCATCATCATCCTCATTGTACTCTTCTTGTCCCACCAACCCCTTGGGAGGAGTCTTCTTGGTGAAGTTGTTCTTGTTGGGGAAGTACTTGGCCTTGTCTTTTCAGATACGCTTGCCCCATTGTCTTCCCTCTTCTCGTACGGGCATTCAGCAACAAAGTGGCTCACATTGCCACAATTATAGCATTTCCTCACATGTTGCTTGCCCTTGGTGCCACTTGAGTTGTTCTTGTTGAAGTTGGGCCTTGTGTTCTTCTTGCTCCAAAATTGCCATGACGCGAGAGCCATGTGCTCATGATAAGCATACTTAGTATCTTCGGGGCAACATTCCTCTTCTTCCTCTTCACTCTCTTCTTCCACACTATCCTAGGCCTCCAAAGCAAGATTGGGCTTATTTGATCGTTGAGCATGCAACACCGCATTGCTGGCTGTCTTGTCCAAGATCCTCATAGCAACAAACTCATCCAACACTTCGCTTGAGGACAAGGCGTGAGAGTACGACCTTTGGCGGATGACGGAGGACATAGCCTTGTGGTAGGGCATAATGGCCTTGAGAAACTTGCACTTGATCCAATTGTCATCTGTATCCTTGATCCCATGATCTCGGAGTGAGACCGCGAGCATGGTTAATCTCAGGTAAAGCTCACGAGGTTCTTCATGTTCATTCATCGCAAACTCATCGGCTTCATCTTGTACCACTTCAAAGTTGGAGCGTTGGATGCTTGCGCTTCCCTTGTAAATGGAAACAACATGTTGCCATGCTTCCTTCGCCACGGTGAAGGGTCGGAGGTGTGCAATATCTTTGGGAGGAATTTCTTCTTGGAGAATGAAGAGAGCGGACTCGTTGAATTGATGGTTCGCAACTTCTCTAGGAGTGAAGTTGCTTGGGTCGTGCGAGTAGAAACCTTGCTCAATAATTCTCCAAAGATTAGTAGAGCTATAATTTAAATGACGTTTAAAGCGATACACCCAAGAAGCAAAATCCTCATTTTTCACAAGCTTAGAGGAGGACCAACATGATTCATGTGCGTGGAGGGAACCGGTCCTCCATAAGTAAGTGGAGGTTCAACATGGGCAAAGATGCCACGTCACCTCCTACCACTAGGCAAAGGAACTTGCTCACTACTAGCTTCCCTCTTTTTGGAGTTGGCATCCGACACCTTGTTAGCGGGTCAACCATTTCCAACGGTTCGTTGGATAATTTAAGCCCCAAGAAGCCACTAGGGCCACCGTATTCTCCTCACGCCCTCACACAATGTGAGATGCCGTGATTCCACTATTGGTGCCCTTGAAGGCGGCGACCGAACCTTTACAAACAAGGTTGGTGCTATCTCCACAACTTAATTGGAGGCTCCCAACAACACCATGAAGCTTTACCACAATGGAATATGGCTCCATGGTGACCTCAACCATCTAGGGTGCTCAAATACCCAAGAGTAACAAGATCTGCAAGGGATTAGTGGGGGGAATCAAATTTCTCTTGGTGGAAGTGTAGATCAGTGCCTTCTCAACCAATCCATAGAAAATCAATAAGTTTTATTGTGACACCCCAAAATTTTAACCTTTTTTTGTTAATTAAAATTTTGCCAGGAAATTAAAAATTTTACTTTCTGGGCTTCCTTTTGATTTTTGGACCATTTTTCTCTCTTGTTATTATGGAGTTTTCCCCAAAAAGAAAACTTTTCAAATAGGTTATTGGACTTGTTTAACCTCTCAAGAAAAACATTTGTTTTATTAATAGAACTAATTACATAATTAATTTGCTTGATCTTTATTTTCTTGAAAAATGGTTTTCCAAGTTTATATGGCCATATTTGAACTACAACCATTTGATAAAATTCCAACCAAAATTTGGAGATGTCAGGTGATGTTTTTAAATCACTTTTATGCAAAAATATCTTTTATTCATGAAATATTTTGAGCTCTACATCCAATTTTCTTCTCTGGTCTAGTGGGTAATTTTGCACTACAACTCATTTAAATATTTCTTTCTAGCTTCCACCAAAATTATGGGATGTTAGTAGCAGCATATGATTCAATTTTATGCAAAAACCCAGTGATGTTCTTTGAAAAATTTGAGTGAATCAACCTCTTTTCCATACTGGTCCAACTTGAGGATTTGTACAGCAACTACTTCTTAAGTTGCTCCTTTACCCATGAGCTTTCTCCTACTTGTAGTCCTCCATGCTAAACCCCTAAGTCCAGGAGCATGCACCCATTGGATCATTTTTGGTTCATGAAATGATGCCATTCACCTCCTGTCTAGAATTGAAGTTCTACAAAAATTGCACTAGCAAGTTTGTGCTTTTCACAAACTAACCTCACCACCCTCTCTTCCATCTAAAGAGACCCCACTCTAGAAGATCTGGCCACTCCAAGAAATGCCTAGGTGCCTGTGGCATTTTGTCAAACACCTTGAAAGCATGAACTGATTTGGCATGAGTTTTGTTTGCATTATGAACTTGGTCTCCTCACCAAACCACCTTGTCCCTTGATCTTCCCTCTATCACTAATCTAGTTCTGTTTCTTGCCAACCTCACCGAGACCCCTAGCATGCCCCGGCATTTCATTGAACACGTCCCGGGCGTGCTCTGGGCGCGAGCAGAGCACGCGTATTGCATGTGCCGCGCCCGAGCTAACGCGTGGTGCCCCTGGTTCTTGCCGCTCTATAGCACCACGCCATGCGCTCCCCTTCTCCCCGCAACGCGCCAAGCCGCCCTGGCAGCCTACAGCACCGCCGTCAGAGCTCTTGGCGGCACGCCAGCGTCCGCAGCGCGTCTCGGCCAGGTTGGTGCCGCCCAAGCCGCCAGCGCTTGCCACCTGCCTCCTGGAGCAGTGCGAGCTCATCCGCAAGCGTGTCCCCTAGCGCTCGTCGCCGCCACGTCGCCCAAGCTACAGAAAGACGGTCGCCGGTGACCTTATTGGCGGCCGCCGCTGAACTGCCTCGACTCGCCTATATAATGAGCCTCGAGCTCATCCCGCATGCAGGCAGTCCCAAGCCATCTCCGTAGGACCCCCATTGGCAGCCAAACAACTCGGGGAGGTCTCCTTCCCCATCTCCGGCAACCGCAGCCGCCGCCACTGCCCCGGCCATTCCGGCGCCACCAGGGCCTCCCCCTCCCCACTCTCTCCACCAGAAGCTTTCTCTTCCTCCCGTGAACCCTTCCCCCTGCTCGATTTTGATCGGGAACCACCATAGCCCCAAGACCACTTTACTCCCGACGCCGCCGGCCGCCGCGAAGCTCGTCGCCGATGACTCCCTCCATCCCCATCACTCCCTCGACCACCGGAAGAACCTCCTCGGTCTTGCGGATCCATCCCGAGCCTCTGGAGCCCACGGGGAGCCGCCGTTCACCAGCGTTGATCGTCGTTGCCCCGCCTCTGTTCGGCCAGAGGAAGAGGAGGGAGGGCGACTGGTCAAACCTGACCAGCGGGCCAGGCGGGCCCACTGTCAGTGACACGCGCACCGTCCACACTGAAGTAAGTGGAAGCGTAAATCCAAAATACGCAGTCGACGTGTACGTGTATTTTCAAATCGTTTTCTTTTCTGTTTTATTTAAAAACCAGATTTTTGACTAAACTTTGACCGAGCTTAAGTTTTTAAATACAACTCCAAATGAATTGATTCTTTTTCCTACCTCTCTCAAATTTAACCTAGTTTATTTTAAGATTTATTTGAAAAAAATTCAAACAACTTTTTGTGCTGTTTTTGAATTTGTGTGTTAATTCAAATTTATTTAAAATAGGACTTTGGAGAGAGAGAAGAAAACTTTCAAAAGTTTTGGACTGCACCCTGCCTTTCCACACCTTGAAGGCAAGCATTCTGAACCCCGGCATAATATTTTTGGTGTGTTCGTTAACACGTTTATAACACCACCTCATTTCAGAGAACTTGTTATTTCATGTGATATGATCATATGCATGAATGCATATTAGTAATTTCCATGCTGTTGGAAATGAACACACTTGTGATCATAATCATCCTCATGTGCCTTGCATGCATACTGGAAGGAATCCGGGAAAACCTCTGCCTTGGGTAGGCATGAGTTTGTCGCCGGTCTCCGTCGGGACGGTTATGTCCGGTATGGCATAGTGAGGTATAGTGAGCGGTGATTTTGTTGGTTGAAATATTTTCATTATACATGTCATGCAGGGAAATTTATAAACCTCCTGAGTCTACCGTAGATCGAGTCTTGTTCCAGTAACCCCCATACTTGTTTCGTACTACCACTCGTCTCTACAACAAGTAGAGTACGGTTCAGTAATTTGTCAACCCCTTTCTAGCACACACCGTACAGAGGGGCCGGGATGAGGGTACCACAACCATGGATTAAAGCCAGTCATCCGGTCAGGGGGCATGGGTGTTTCGGTTGTAGCCGAGGGGGTAGATTCCCTAGTTTTGCGCGCGTTATAAATTTTGTGATCCCATGCTAATCGAGGTTGTAGCCTCCCCACTTAAAGTTTTGCTTAACGAGTGTCGTGGGTGATTCCAGACACCAGTGAGTTAAGCTGGTGTGTGCAAGTCAGGTGCGTTTTCATTTAAAAGACCGTAGACGGAATTAGTCCCGGTGGACTATAGGAATCCGTTACTCGTGGGTAAAGAGTACACCCTCTGCAGAGATTAAACCTATTCGAATAGCCATGTCCATGGTTAAGGACTACTGCCTGGGATGGGTCAAGTGTCGGTCTTAGTGTCGGTCTTCGAAGGTGAAACTGTTAAACCAGAACTGGAATCACGACTTGTGACTTGTGATAATTATGATTATTATTTTCGTTGTGAACTAACCCGTGAAAATTTTGGTATTATCGAATATCCCTGGGATGGTTGTATCTCCGAGATATTCACTATGATTGATTCTTTTAAAGCCCTGTATGTGGTGTCGCTAAGACGCCCGCCTGTGGCATTTCTTTTAAAGCCCTGTATGTGGTGTCGCTAAGACGCCCGACTGTGGCATTTCTTTTAAAGCCCTTTATGTGGTGTCGCTAAGACGCCCGACTGTGGCATTTCTTTTAAAGCCCTTTATGTGGTGTCGCTGAGACGCCCGACTGCGGCATTTCTTTCAAAGCCCTTTATGTGGTGTCGCTAAGACGCCCGACTATGGCATGCTTGTTATTTATTTCATAATTTTAATACTACTATGTTATTGCACATTCAAATAACATGCTTCTGTGCATTAGTATTTTTATTATCTTTTGTGTCTGACGTTGTGAGCACAAAATATTTCAGAACCATCGTTGTTATATTATACCCGTGTTCATAATGTTTGCGAGTACATTCAAAGTACTCACTGGCTTGTCCCTGGCTATTGTCTTGGCCAGATTTCTTGCGCGGAGAGGAACGACCGTGATGACAGCCCCGGAACCTAAGCAACGGTGATAGCAGCCGCGCGAAGATAGGAGTTAACCTGGTCAGTTGTTCCTGTGGAAAATGGAGTCCCATAGACAATGACGATTCACAACCCGCTTCCGCCATCAAACACTAGAAACCATTTATTGTACTCACAGGCCAGAATGGTCTTGTACTACATCTGTTGTATTTTGCTTTGGATTTCTGTATCAAGTTAGTGCCTCATCAGCTAACAGTTATCCTGGGGCTGGTGAGCACAACGGCCATTTTCTGGAATTTAATACCCGGAAATCCGGTCGTGACAAACTTGGTATCAGAGCTAGGCTGACCATTGGCTAATCCTATCTTAGCCAGGTCGAAAAACTTAGGCAAACCAACCCACCAGACCTTAACCAAAACCCAGCCAAGCTTCTCGTGCAAGATAGCCACACAGTGACCCCGACACTTTTGGCAGTCGGTGCCCAACCTATCAACCTAGCCTGTCGATCACACGCTAGTGACCAGCACCCAAGATGTCTCCTTCACAAGCGTGCGAAGGAAGACTCCGTCCCCTTTTTCTATAAAAAGGGCACGCTAGCCCCAACCCAGCACAGCACATTCTCTACCCCAAACAGAGCCATAATGCCAGGCCCCGTAGTGCACAACAAGACCACAGCAACCAACCTTGGAGGTTTTGTGACCATACTCGCAAACCTCACCCGTCGTGCCTATGCGTTAGAAGAGCCCCCAGAATATGTTGTGTACCAAGGACCCATGGGCGGTGAAAGCCGTCAATTCTGGGCCACTGTGCACATCTACGGTAGGGGTCTATCTCCAGAACGCCCCTACAGGTTCACCGGAAGGACAACTTCCTTCGAGCCACAAGCCATCCAGCTAGCTGCTCGAGAGGCTATAGTTGAACTCTGGCAGTTGTCGCCCAGAGTTAACTATCGCTCGTTCTACTACTACCCCAGACGCGAAGGGTATGGTAGACCACCCAAAGTTGCCAACGGAGATCACGAGACGGATCCTGCATTGTTGCACCTGGTGCGCTATGTAGGTGCACTAGAGGCACTATTCGATCAAATCACCGTTGATCTGATCGCAACTCGTGGAGAGCTGGTTTGTCGAGCCCCAGCGAGAGGAGAAGATGAGCCCGACGCCGACAACCCAGTCGTGCTGTTCGGGCACCCGATCGAGACCTTGAGATCAGCCCCAGCCATCAACCAAGATACTTTGATGACCCCAGAAGTGCTTCGTCGCCTTTTGGGAACACACTCCAACGGGATTGTGGCCAACAATCCTCGCAATGGTCATCATCTCTACCCCGACCCTGCAGTTCCTCCACCATCCCCGGCTAATTCCAACGGTGAGACCCGTGGGGAAACCTCGACATCCACAAGGCACGCCCGTTTGGATATAAACGGGGTAGACTAAGTCACCCGAGTAATGCCGAGTCTCAGTGTATCCTCACTTTGTAATCGTGTGACCTTGTAAGTTAACGCAGCCTGTTGTTATGCCTCTGTTTTAATAGTAGCCTTGCAGGAATATGTTAGCGCGCAGTTGCATATTGTTCCGAGCACAGCTACCAAGACCAACCCCGACAACCCCATAGTGATACGTCACTTTAGTGAGGTATGTATCTGTGGCTTTGACCTCGACCCTTGGAGCTAAGCTGGCAAATTTGTTACCTTACACCACGGTAAAAATGACCCAGCTTTAGTGCTATAAAAAGGCCACCTCGTGACCTTACCAAGCACCCCCACCCCTTGTGCACCACCCTCACAACCTTTTCTTGCCATGCCGAGCCCTGGCATATATCTGAGAACCCAAGATGCAACCCTAGGTAGCTTTGTCAAAATATTGTGGGACTTCACCTGCAGTACCATGGGTTCTACCCAGCCACCCCAGTACGAGCTGTTCAAATCGAGAATCACCCCTTCCACCTCGGAATATTGGGCAGCAGTACACATCCCTCCCGTAGACCCCAACCAAGATCCAACGGAGGTTTCCTTCATGGGGAAATCTATGCCAACCCCACGCCTGGCCATAGAAGCTGCTGCGAAGGAAGCGATTGCTCGTCTTAGATCCGCAGTACCCTATGCCCGCGAACGAGGATATTATTATTTTTCTGAGCCATGCAGCACCCGGAGGAGTAACATCTTTTCCCGATGGAGGGATTGAGAGAGACCCAGTTCTGGCCAACCTTATCCAGTATATCGTCGCTCAAGAGCACCTGAACTAGCGAGTAACGGACTATCTCCAGAGTCTCGCTGATTTGAATCCTCAAATTGCCATCGACAGACCACTGCGGCCCGACCCGGAGAGACACATACATCGACTGGTCAATCCACTCCCTCCGATAGAAGAGGAGTGTATCCCATTACCAGCGACATTTTCTCGGGAACCCGTCCAGTTACCTTTCTCATTTTAGACGTCACTGCGATATTTGTTATTGCGTTGTAACTTATGCATGGTGCCTCGAATATGTGCGACGACTCGAGTATTTAGTTCCTACTAATATGAGTAGTTTTCTTTGTGATAAAACATTGTAATCACGAAAAATCCTGGAGGGAGACTTCTTTTCCCTGAGTTGCTGCATCGTTTATCCTCTCACTATATGGATTGTTTTATTCACACAGCACCACGGCAGCAGACTCACAACCGCTCTAACACATACACTGCTTGCAAAAACCCGTAACCGCGGAGTATTTGTTTTTCACAATGGCTCTTAGCAAATCTCGATGACGAGACTTTTCTTAAGGGGGGTAGTGTTGTGACACCCCAAAATTTTAACCTTGTTTTGTTAATTAAAATTTTGCCAGGAAATTAAAAATTTATTTTCTGGGCTTCCTTTTGATTTTTGGACCATTTTTCTCTCTTGTTATTATGGAGTTTTCCCCCAAAAGAAAACTTTTCAAATATGTTATTGGACTTGTTTAACCTCTCAAGAAAAACATTTCTTTTATTAATAGAACTAATTACATAATTAATTTGCTTGATCTTTATTTTCTTGAAAAATGGTTTTCCAAGTTTATATGGCAATATTTGAACTACAACCATTTGATAAATTCACTTAAAATTCCAACCAAAATTTGGAGATGTCAGGTGATGTTTTTAAATCACTTTTATGCAAAAATATCTTTTATTCATGAAATATTTTGAGCTCTACACCCAATTTTCTTCTCTCCTCCAGTGGGCAATTTTGCACTGCAACTCATTTAAATATTTCTTTCTAGCTTCCAACAAAATTATGGGATGTTAGTAGCAGCATATGATTCAATTTTATGCAAAAACCTAGTGATGTTCTTTGAAAAATTTGAGTGAATCAACCTATTTTCCATACTGGTCCAACTTGAGGATTTGTACAGCAACTACTTCTTAAGTTGCTCCTTTACCCATGAGCTTTCTCCTACTTGTAGTCCTCCATGCTAAACCCCTAAGTCCAGGAGCATGCACCCATTGGATCATTTTTGGTTCATGAAATGATGCCATTCACCTCTTGTCCAGAATTGAAGTTCTGCAAAAAATTCACTAGCAAGTTTGTGCTTTTCACAAACTAACCTCACCACCCTCTCTTCCATCTAAAGAGACCCCACTCTAGAAGATCTAGCCACTCTAAGAAATGCCTAGGTGCCTGTGGCATTTTGTCAAACACCTTGAAAGCATGAACTGATTTGGCATGAGTTTTGTTTGCATTATGAACTTGGTCTCCTCACCAAACCACCTTGTCCCTTGATCTTCCCTCTATCACTAATCTAGTTCTGTTGCTTGCCAACCTCACCCGAGACCCCTAGCATGCCCCGGCATTTTGTTGAACACATCCCGGGCGTGCTCTGAGCGCGAGCAGAGCACGCGTATTGCACGTGCCGCGCCCGAGCTGACCCGTCGCGCCCCTGGTTCTTGCCCGCTCTATAGCACCATGCCACGCGCTCCCCTTCTCCCCGCAACGCGCCAAGACGCCCTGGCAGCCTATAGCGCCGCCGTCAGAGCTCTTGGCGGCACGCCAGCGTCTGCAGCGTGTCTCGGCCAGGTTGGTGCCGCCCAAGCCGCCAGCGCTTGCCACCTGCCTCCTGGAGCAGTGCGAGCTCATCCGCAAGCGTGTCCCCTAGCGCTCGTCGCCGCCACATCGCCCAAGCTACAGAAAGACGGTCGCCGGCGACCTTATCGGCGGCCGCCGCTGAACTGCCTCAACTCGCCTATATAATGAGCCCCGAGCTCATCCCCGCATGCAGGCAGTCCCAAGCCATCTCCCTAGGACCCCCATTGGCAGCCAATCAACTCGGGGAGGTCTCCTTCCCCATTTCCGGCAACTGCAGCCGCCACCACTGCCCCGGCCATTCCGGCGCCACCAGGGCCTCCCCCTCCCCACTCTCTCCACCAGAAGCTTTCTCTTCCTCCCGTGAACCCTTCCCCCTGCTCGATTTTGATCAGGAACCACCACAGCCCCAAGACCACTTTACTCCCGAAGCCGCCGGCTGCCGCGAAGCTCGTCGCCGATGACTCCCTCCATCCCCATCACTCCCTCGACCACCGGAAGAACCGCCCCGGTCTTGCGGATCCATCCTGAGCCTCTGGAGCCCGCGGGGAGCCGCCGTTCGCCGGCGTTGATCGCCGTTTCCCCGTCTCTGTTCGGCCAGAGGAAGAGGAGGGAGGGCGACTGGTCAAACCTGACCAGTGGGCCAGGCGGGCCCACTATCAGTGACACGCGCACCGTCCACACTGGAGTAAGTGGAAGTGTAAATCAAAAATACGCTTTCGACGTGTACATGTATTTTCAAATCGTTTTCTTTTCTGTTTTATTTAAAAACTAGATTTTTGACTAAACTTTGACCGAGCTTAAGTTTTTAAATACAACTCCAAATGAATTGATTCTTTTTCCTACCTCTCTCAAATTTAACCTAGTTTATTTTAAGATTTATTTGAAAAAAATTCAAACAACTTTTTGTGCTGTTTTTGAATTTGTGTGTTAATTCAAATTTATTTAAAATAGGACTTTGGAGAGAGAGAAGAAAACTTTCAAAAGTTTTGGAGTGCACCCTGCCTTTCCACACCTTGAAGGCAAGCATTCTGAACCCCGGCATAATATTTTTGGTATGTTCGTTAGCACGTTTATAACACCACCTCATTTCGGAGAACTTGTTATTTCATGTGATATGATCATATGCATGAATGCATATTAGTGATTTCCATGCTGTTGGAAATGAACACACTTGTGATGATAATCATCCTCATGTGCCTTGCATGCATGTCGGAAGGAATCCGGGAAAACCTCTGCCTTGGGTAGGCATGAGTTTGTCGCTGGTCTCCGTCGGGACGGCTATGTCCGGTATGGCATAGTGAGGTATAGTGAGCGGTGATTCTGTTGGTTGAAATATTTTCATTATACATGTCATGCAGGGAAATTTATAAACCTCCTGAGTCGACCGTAGATCGAGTCTTGTTCCAGTAACCCCCATACTTGTTTCGTACTACCACTCGTCTCTACAACAAGTAGAGTACGGTTCAGTAATTTGTCAACCCCTTTCTAGCACACACCGTACAGAGGGGCCGGGATGAGGGTACCATGGCCATGGATTAAAGCCAATCATCCGGTCAGGGGGCATGGGTGTTTCGGTTGTAGCCAAGGGGGTAGCTTCCCCAGTTTTGCACGCGGTATAAATTTTGTGGTCCCATGCTAATCGAGGTTGTAGCCTCCCCACTTAAAGTTTTGCTTAATGAGTGTCGTGGGTGATTCCAGACACCGGTGAGTTAAGCTGGTGTGTGCAAGTCAGGTGCGTTTTCATTCAAAAGACCGTAGACGGAATTAGTCCCGATGGACTAAAGGAATCCGTTACTCATGGGTAAAGAGTACCCTCTGCAGAGATTAAACCTATTCGAATAGCCATGTCCATGGTTAAGGACTACAGTTTGGGATGGGTCAAGTGTCGGTCTTAGTGTCGGTCTTCGGAGGTGAAACTGTTAAACCAGAACTGGAATCACGACTTGTGACTTGTGATAATTATGATTATTATTTTCGTTGTGAACTAACCCGTGAAAATTTTGGTATTATCGAATATCCCTGGGATGGTTCTACCTCCGGGATATTGACTATGATTGATTCTTTTAAAGCCCTGTATGTGGTGTCGCTAAGACGCCCGACTGTGGCATTTCTTTTAAAGCCCTGTATGTGGTGTCGCTAAGACGCCCGACTATGGCATTTCTTTTAAAGACCTTTATGTGGTGTTGCTAAGACGCCCGACTCTGGCATTTCTTTTAAAGCCCTTTATGTGGTGTCGCTAAGACGCCAGACTGTGGCATTTCTTTTAAAGCCCTTTAGGTGGGGTCGCTAAGACGCCCGACTGTGGCATTTCTTTTAAAGCCCTTTATGTGGTGTCGCTGAGACGCCCGACTGCGGCATTTCTTTCAAAGCCCTTTATGTGGTGTCGCTAAGACGCCCGACTGTGGCATGCTTGTTATTTATTTCATAATTTTAATACTACTATGTTATTGCACATTCAAATAACATGCTTGCGTGCATCAGTATTTTTATTATCTTTTGTGTCTGATGTCGTGAGCATAAAATATTTCATAACCATCGTTGTTATATTATACCCGTGTTCATAATGTTTGCGAGTACATTCAAAGTACTCACCGGCTTGTCCCTGGCTATTGTCTTGGCCAGATTTCTTGCGCAGAGAGGAACGACCATGATGACAGCCCCGGAACCTAAGTAACGGTGATAGCAGCCGCGCGAAGATAGGAGTTAACCTGGTCAGCGGTTCCTATGGAAAATGGAGTCCCATAGACACTAACGATTCACAACCCGCTTCCACCATCAAACACTAGAAACCATTTGTTGTACTCACAGGCCAGAATGGTCTTGTACTACATCTGTTGTATTTTGCTTTGGATTTCTGTATCAAGTTAGTGCCTCATCAGCTAACAGTTATCCTGGGGCTGGTGAGCACAACAGCCATTTTCTGGAATTTAATACCCGGAAAACCGGTCGTGACATTTATTGGCTAGGGAGAGAGATCGGGCAAAAATGGAGCTTGAGAAACAATGGAGCTTGGGGATGGAAGAGATAGTCTTCTTGGGGAAGAAGACCAGAGGAAAAATATCCAACCGTTACCCACTTACTCAGCCCGTGGGACGCGGTACTACCGCACACGCTCATAGTACTACTGCAAGGCGCTACGGTACTACTACATCTCATTGCGGTACTACCGCTTGTGCGGTAGAAGCCAGGTGAGGTCCTTTTGCACTAGGCAACGAGCGGTAGAACAACCGGAGCGGTACTATCGCGCGCCCCTGCGGTACTACCACAAGGCAGGGGCTCAACAGGGCTAGAAGAGGCACGGACTAAATAAATTACATCCGTGACTACTTCTGCTGAGATCGGGACATGCAAAAATCTGGCACGGTACTACCGCTCGCAGGGAGCAGCACTACCGCGTAGGAGGGAAGTAAAAAATTACTTTCCCGCCTACTTCCGTGCGTGACAGTGTTCTGGGCTGGAGGCAGCGGTACCACCGCTCGCGAGGAGCGGTACTACCACACAGCACGGTACTACCGCTTCCCTGAGCGATACTACCGCGGGCCCCTTCGGCATTACTGCTCCCTTGAGCAGTACTACCGCATGCCATAGAAACTATAGCACTTGAAAGCCTTCATCTTGCAGTGACAAGGATAAATGGATGGTGCTCTAATGAAGCGAAGGAAAGGTGGTGCAATGTAACAGATGCGAACGTGTTGATTCCACTCTAACCTTTCTGAAGCGGACCCCCTCTTAATAGTACGGCTTTCCTATGACTCAAATCCACCAAAAAGAAACGTAGAGAACCGCCGTCTTTGATAGGCTCTGAGGGGTAACGAACTGTCTTGTGGCTAGACATGAGATATCTCAAATGCTCAATGCACACGATTAGTCAACAAATGCACTGTCATCAATCAACAAAACCACATAGGGAGAAATATGCCCTTACACCTGCGCATTGCGTAAAGCCAATGGTGGTGGGGCCACTCTTGTACTAGTCGCTGAATGACTTTAATGCACGATGTAGAAACTGCAAATTCACTCTTCCCACCACGCCCTTATCCTTAGCCACGTATGCTGCATGCATCGCACGGGGTAGGTAAGGGAGGCGCGTGGCGTGGGAGGGTGTTATGTCGAGGGACCGGTCTTCTTGAATTGGCGGAGGAGGTGGTGGTTACCCGCCATGGAATCGCCCCCAGTCCCCTGCTCGCCTATAAAAGGAAGCGGGGCAGGAGTGGAGGCGTTCATCCATATCCCTCTTGTCCTCTGTCTTGCTTCGTCTTGAGTATGCTGGAAGGGAGAGCCCGGGGCCGAGCCCCAGGCCCGAGCTTAGAGCTGATGATGCCCAACAATGGAGTTGGCCCTCAGGGAGTGGTTCTGGTCCAAGTCCAAGGCGAAGGGCTCGGAATCGTTAGAAATCCCAGTACTGCCCCTTTCCTTGGAACTGGGGTTGATGTTGATGAGGAGGGTGTCTTCCTGCCCGCCAAGGTGAGGTGTGGCGCGCCTCGAGCCCCCTGGCCATCTTGGTGGCTCGCCATCTCTTCGAGAGGAGTGCCGAACCGCGAGGCCGGCGCTTCCCTGGAGAGGGGTTGATGAAGATAAAGCCAGGGAAGCTGGAGAAGGCAGGAGGCAGGCTGTCAGGTCAGAGTACAATCGCATCGACGCGTTCGTATCATACTGGCGACCTATTGCCTCGTCTTTCCGCTCTTCCCCTCCTCCCCAGCACTGTCATCACTGGCCTCTTGGTCACCGGGGAGGGGGCCGCTCTCTTGGTGCCTTCGCCTCCTCCAGCAGTCTTCCAGCTGAGCTTTGGTGGATGACTCCACTATCGCTCGAGCTGGGGCTTCTTGCTGGTCCTGGTGGTGGTAACCAGGGGAACACCGCTCTGCTCCCGTGCTCCTCCTTCGCAGCCTCACCACTCCTGGTCTTGTCAGGCCACTACAGGTAGGCCGTGATGGGACCGGGAAGGGCTCATGCTTGGGTGCCTTTCTCATTTTTTCCTCCTTCCACCGCAGTGCCTGGTGGAGGGAAAATGAAAAGAGGAGATTACGGGGCAATTATCTTTTTTCAATCTTAAATCTGTTGGCACTTGCCAAATTTTAATTCAAATAGTGTAATCTCTCGAGTCCATGTTTGTGTCCTATAAGGCTTCTATTTGTATAATTAGCATACCGATGAAAAAGATGAGCCTTGCCGGGAGCTCGTGCATGTGTATATCCATGCAGAGGTGGGATGCCTCTTTATAAATGAGTCTTCCCCGGCAGGCTATCCTGTCGGTACCCTTTTTTTTTTCTTGCCGGGTACCGGAGTCTACCGGGCAAAAAATAAAGGGACCAGCCCCCCGCCAACCCTTTTCAGCAGAGTCCACTCCGACCACTTAGGCTGAAGCAACGTTTGAGCCAAAAGTGGGAGCACCTAAGCTTCGAAGAGCGGTGCAGCTTTCTTATGCTCAAGTTTTAGCTTATAGAGCACTTATGGACAAGAGGTAGAACTTATTTATTTGGCTTGCCGAGGATCCCAGTGCTAGCCCATCTCCTCAACTCCTCGTAGAAGCCAAGTTCACGGTAGGAACCTCCAGCTTCATGCAAATGAGAATGATGCAGAATGCTGTCCTATCTATATGCAAATGCAAATGCTCTTGGAATGCTCATGCGTGCATGCAACTTGGTCGGGAGCCCCCCAGCGCTTCGTTTATTTCTCCGGTGCACAGGGTCATCGCCCTGGCTTTGTACAAGGGGTTACATGCAGCTGAGGCAAGGCCTGTACAAAGGGGTGGCTGCCGGGCAGGGCCTGACAATCGTGCCTTACGGGTAGAACTTGTGGAGATGCTCAATATTCCATGAGTTTTGCAATTGAATGGCATCTCCGTTCTCTAGATGGACTACGCTGGGTCTGGTGACTCGTACTACCTGGTAAGGGCCTTCCCACTTTGGCGTCAACTTGTTTGTACCCTTGGCCGACTGAACGCGCCTAAGGACAAGGTCACCTTCGTCAAAACACCGGGCATGAACCCTGCGGCTATGATAGCGACGTAGGGCTTGCTGGTAGCGTGCAGCACACATAGCAGCCCCGAGACAGTTCTCCTCAAGTAGCACATCATCGTTGCGCCGGTGCTGATCTTGCACTACTTCATCATAGGCAAGCACTCGAGGGGACCCGTAGATGAGTTCCGTGGGGATAACTGCTTCTGCCCCCTAGACCAAGGAGAAAGGAGTCTGCCTGGTACCTCGATTTGGTGTCGTTCTAAGGGAGCAAAGGACTACCGACAGCTCATCGATCCACCGCCTGTCGTGCTTCTGCAGCATATCAAAGGTTCTTGTCTTGAGGCGCCGCGGCACTTCAGCATTCGTCCTCTCAGCTTGTCCATTGCGTCTAGGATGTGCGGCAGAGTCAAATGAGACCTTGCTTCTAAGGGTATGGACATAATGCATGAAGGCGTGGCTCATGAAGTGGGTGCCGTTATCCGTAATGATCCTTGCCGGGACACCAAAATGACACACTAGTTCTTTCAAGAACTTGATAGCTGACTAAGCAGTCAGCTTTCTCACGGGAGTCACTTCCGGCCACTTTGTAAACTTGTTGATGGCAACGAACAAGAATTCAAAGCCCCCGATTGCTTGGGGGAAAGGGCCGAGGATATTGAGAACCCAGACCGAAAATGTCCATTATAAAGGGATTGCCTGAAGATCTTGGGCGGGCAAGTGGATGTTCTTGGAATGGAACTAGCAGGCTTCACATTTCAGGAGTAACTCAACCGCATCTATGAGGGCTGTGGGCCAATAGAATCCTGGTCGGAATGCTTTCCCAACTAAATCCCCTTGATACAATGTGGGAGCTGCAAATGCCTTTGTGTATCTAAGCCTGTAGTTCCTTTCCTTATTCCCAGCAGATGCACTTCAATTTCACACCATTGGGCATCCTTCTGTATAGAGTGTCATCGACAAACTGCTACATACTGGCCCTCCGGCCTACTCTTTCAGCCTCATCTTGGTCATTGGGGAGTTCTCCGGTTTGGAGAAAGTGGATTATGTGCCTTGCCTGAGTTGGAGCCTAGGGCTCGGCAACGAGGACTAGCGGCACCTCCTCAACTGCAAGGGCACACTCCTCGTCCGCGGGGACTGTGGTCTCGGTGGGAGGGTGCAGGCCGGCAAGTTGTGAGTTTCCGGCAGGGTCCCTTCCAGGAGCAGAAGGCTCTAGCGGGAGAGGCTTACCGAAGTCCATCTTTCTCCTTTTCCGGGCCATTGTTGCTGGGGATATGGAGGGCTGAGTAAGATGGAGAACAAAAGTCCCTTATTCCATAGGAAGCTTTTGCACAGCACACTTTGACAGATGATCAGCTATGCTGTTTTTCTGCACGGCGTACGTGCTTTGTTTGTAATCCGTCAAAGCGCTCCTCCAATATCCACTCTTCCTCAACGTATGCCTCCATCAATGGACTTTGGTAATCCTTGTTGACTTGTCTCACCACAAGCTATGAATCTCCTCAAATGATCAGCTTCTTGATTCCCAATTCTACGGCAATCCTGAGCCCGACAAGGAGCCCTTCATACTCTGTTGTATTGTTGGTTGCCTCTTCCCGAGCAAAGTGCATCTGGATGATGTACTTCAAGTGCTCCCCTGAGGGGGCAACAAGAAGCACGCCAGCCCCTGCACCTTGTAGGGAAAAGGCACCATCAAAATACATAATCCATTCTTGGGGCGCCTCCTTGTCGGGGATAACTGTTTCTGTCACTTCCTCATCAGGGGTTGGCATCCATTCTGCAATAAACTTTGCCAATGCCCTGCTCTGAATTGTTCATGTGCTCTCAAATTTCAGACCAAAACTAGACAACTCCAAAGCCCACTCCACTATTTTGCCAGTAGCCTCAGGGTTTTGGAGTATCCTTTGCAACGGGAAGTGAGTGACAACCGTGATCTCATGGGCTTGGAAGTAGTGGCGCAGTTTACTTGAGGCCATGATGAGGCCAAAGATCAACTTTGCATGCCAGCGTACCTTGATCAAGCCCCCTGCAATAAGGAGCTGACAAAGTACACTAGGCGTTGAACCACTGTCTTCCTTGTCGTGTCCTTGGGGTTGCTCTCGCTGTCGTGCTCACTTATGCCCTGATCCTTATCTGAATCTGACGGTTCTTGCTCCCTTTCTGCTTCGTCCACTTCCCGCTGCGCCACTAGGGCTGCGCTAACACTTGGTTGGTTGCCGGTAGGTATAGCAGCAACGACTCTTGTGGCTTGGGAGCAACCAAGATGGGCACAAAAGACAAGTAGGCCTTCATGGGTCCTGCCTTCTTCAAGGTTTTGAAGAACGGCAGGGCGCGCTCGGCGGACATGGGAATGAATCTACTTAGCGCGGCAACACATCATGATAGACACCTCACATCCTTGACTGTCCTTGGTGCTTGGATCTGCTCGATGGCTTTAATCTTGTCGGGGTTGGCTTCGATCCCCCAATGGGACACAAAGAAGCCAAGTTGCTTGCCGGAGGGAATGCCAAACACACACTTCTCCGGGTTGAGCTTCAAGTTGATCTTGCTCAGATTCACAAACGTCTCCTCCAAATCCTGGATAAGAGTTGCTCTGTCCTTGGTCTTGACTACGATGTCATCTATATAAGCTTCAATCTTTCTTTGTAGTTGTGGCTCGGAACCAATTTGGACTGCCCTTGCAAAAGTAGATCCAACACTCTTTAATCCAACTAGCATGCGGATAAAACAGTACATACCACATGGGGTGATGAACGCGGTCTTCTTTTCATCTTCCTTGGACATGAAGATCTGGTGATATCTAGAATATGCATCCAGGAAGGAAAGCAAATCGCAGCCTGAAGTGGAATCCACGATATGATCAATGAGCGGCAAGGGAAATGGGTCCTTCGGACAAGACTTGTTGAGATCTGTGAAATCTATGCAAAGCCTCCATTTCCCATTAGGCTTCCGGACCACCACTGGATTTGCTATCCAAGTGGGATGTAGCAGTCCTCTGACCAAACCAGCTACTTCAAGCTTCTTGATCTCCTCTGCAATAAACTGCTACCTCTTCAATGCCTGCTTCCGGACCTTCTACCTGATGGGTCGGGCATGTGGGCAGACAGCAAGGTGGTGCTATATTACCTCCCTAGGAACACTAGGGATATCATATGGTTGCCAGACAAACATATTGATATTCGTCCGTGGGAATGCAACGAACGTGCTTTCCTATTTGTCATCGAGGGTGGCGCTAATGGTGAAGCTACCATCAATGCCAGCCAGCCCTGCCGAGACCTTCTTCACTTGTGGAGCAGTAAGCTTGGTCCTTTTGCTGTTGGAACACTCAGGAAAATCATCATCAGGCGCAGTGCACTCCGAAGAGGTACGCTTCCCGGATTCTTTGCTAGTGTCCTTGCTATCCTTCTTCTTTCCCCTGCTTTCCTTGGCGGGAACTGCTGCTACCGCTGCCTCTGCCGCGACTGCGTCCCAGTACATCTTGTCCACGCAAATAATTGCGCCCTTCTCATCTGATGGGATGGAAATGATTCCAACTGGCCCATGCATATTCAAGATATTATAGGCATAGTGGGATGCCGCCATGAATTTGGCCAGGGCTGGTCGTCCAAGGATCCCATTGTACGGCAAGAGGAGTGAGGGCGTCCTGCATTAAGGGGTCCTCGGACAACCGGACTATATAGTTTGGCCGGAATGCTAGGCTATGAAGATACAAAGAAGACTTCTTCCCGTGTCCAGATGGGACTCTCCTTTGCATGGAAGGCAAGCTTGGCGATTCGGATATTTAGATTCCTTTCTCTGTAACCGACTTTGTGTAACCCTAGCCCCCTCCGGCGTCTATATAAACAGGAGGGTTTAG
The DNA here is from genome assembly GCF_002162155.2 of Triticum dicoccoides. NCBI lineage: Eukaryota > Viridiplantae > Streptophyta > Magnoliopsida > Poales > Poaceae > Triticum > Triticum dicoccoides. Next base: position 241,666,523 of record NC_041381.1, on the reverse strand, counting down.
TCCGTAGGACGAGAACAATCATAATCTCATAGGCTAGACTTCTAGGGTTTAGCCATTACGATCTTGTGGTAGATCAACCCTTGTAATACTCATATTCATCAAGATCAATCAAGCAGAAAGTAGGGTATTACCTCCATCAAGAGGGCCCGAATCTGGGTAAACATTGTGTCTCCCGCCTCATGTTACCATTAGCCTTAGACGCACAGTTCGGGACCCCCTACCCGAGATCCGCCGGTTTTAACACCGACATTGGTGCTTTCACTAAGAGTTCCGCTACGTCGTCACCAGAAGGATTGATGGCTCCATCAATCATCTACAACAACACAGTCCAGGGGGAGATCTTCCTCCCCAGTCAGATCTTCGTATTCGGCAGCTTCGCACTGTGGGCCAACTTGCTTGGCCATCTAGAGCAGATCGATAGCTATGCCCCTGGCCATCAGGTCAGATTTGGAAGCCTGAATTTTGTGACCGATATCCGTCGAAACTTGTGTTCGGCAGATTCGAGCCCATGACGGCTGTCCCCGGCCACCACGATGAACATGACCTAGATCTGTCATCTGGCCGCGCTTAGGAGATAGCACCTGCGACCGCTCTGGCCCTAGATCCGGAGAAGACTGCATCGTCCGAAGACGGGAAGCTCAACCCCGCCGCGGAAGCCGCAGACTCAGCAGTGCTCGAGCCGCGCACAGACCCAACATCGAGTTGGGCTTGTGTCACCGGAACCTCAGACTCATCTCCGGCTATGGGTTCCGGACCGCGTGCATCCGCGCCCATCGAACCTGATTGGGCGCTGATCTTGGAGTTCAGCTCCACGGACATCTTCCAGCACTCACCTCTAGGCGATGTGTTAAACTCATTCAAATTGCTCTCCCTGTTGGGAGACTCTCGACCAAACTATGTCCGGCTCAAATGGGAAGCAGGTGGCGAAGAACTTCGTTTCCCACCCACCACTCACTTCATTGCCACTGTCGAGGACTTAACCGACACGCTCGATTACGGCTTCGAGGACATCGACGGTATGGACGACGATGCCGAAGTGGAGCAGGCACAAAAACTACCTCCCTTGGGGCAGTGGACGGCTACATCCTCATACTATATATACATGGTGGACACGCCCAAGGAGAAGGAGGCCGACAACGATAACACCATGCCTATCGATGAACCTCCCAAGCGCCAGCGTTAGAAGCGTCGACCTCGATCCGGCCAAAAGAAAAATAGCAACATTGTCACGAATGACAATGATAATCTAAACCAAGCTGAGGACCCCGCGGACCCAGCATTGGAGCAGGGCATGCGAGAGGACGGCGAACACAGTCCGGAGATGTTGTTTGACCACAGCGATGCCGAAGATAGCAATTATCAACCTGTCTCTGAAGAGGAGATCAGCTTGGGCGATGACGAATTCGTAATCCCAGAAGAACCATTAGAACAAGAACGCCTCCATCAAAGGCTTATCACCACTGCAAGGAGCCTGAAGAAGCAGAAGCAGTGGCTTAAAGCCGCACAAGATACGCTCAATGACAGATGGAACAAAGTGCTAGACGCTGAGGAAAAATACGGCGGTAATCGCCAAACAAAGAGCTATCCCAAGCGTAAGCTGCTGCCCGAATTTGACGACGAGGCCATTGCGCCTATACCGCCAAAAAACAATACGGCCGACAAGCCAGACCGTCCACCTCGTGATCGAGACAGAGCGGCTAGCAATGCCGTACACAAGCCCGCACCCCCTCCCCATAAAGGAGGGAAGGTTGCGGCCCAGGACCAGAAACACGATCTACGTGAAGACCTGGACAAAAAAACTGGCAAAACCAGGTCTATCTATGGATCCAGGGAACGTGCTCCTACACGGGATCATGATTACCAGACAAAATATGCCGGCCATTTACCAGCTCGGAACCAATACCGAACATTACAACCATCGGACCCAATCCATGACACAACCAGATACAGGGGTGCCGCACCCCCTGTGCTTCAACGATGAGGTGTTGGAACACAATTTTCTAGAAGGGTTCAAACCCGTAAACATCGAGGCTTATGATGGAACGACAGACCCTGCGGTTTGGATAGAAGACTTTATTCTTCACATCCACATGGCTCGCGGAGATGATCTCCATGCCATCAAAAACTTACCCCTCAAGCTAAAAGGACTAGCTTGGCACTGGCTAAAAAGCCTCCTGAAAATTCCATCAGAAGCTGGGAGGAACTTGTGGACGCATTTCAAGCCAATTTCCAAGGGACCTATGTCCGGCCCCTGGATGCAGACGACCTAAGTCACATAATCCAACAACATGGAGAATCGTCGACTGTCCGGACGCCGAAGTCCTAGCGGCCTTCAAGCATAGTGTCTAGAACGAATGGGTAGCCAGGCACCTTGGCCAAGAAAAGCCAAGGACAATGGCAGCCTTAACTACACTAATGACCCGCTTTTGCCTGGGCGAGGACAGCTGGTTAGCCCATAGCAGCACCAGTGACCCGGCACATCCGAAGTCAGGGATGGCAATGGAAAAGCACGACACAACAAAAACAAATGTCGGAACAATGAAGAAAGCCTAGACAATACAATGTTAAACACTGGATTCAGGGGCTCCAGACCCGGTCAACAGAAGAAGCCATTTAAAGGCAACAAAGACGGTCCATCCAACCTAGATAAAATTCTAGATAAGCCCTGCCAGATCCATGACACTCCTGATAAACCAGCCTATCATACCAATAGAGAATGTTGGGTCTTCAAGCAGGCCGACAAACTCAACGCCGAACACAAAGGGAAGGGACCTCAGAGCGAAGACGAGGACGAACCTCGCAAGCCGAACACTAGGGGACAGAAGAAATTTGCACCAGAGATCAAAACAGTGAACATGATCTATGTCACTCATATCCCAAAGAGGGAGTGCAAACACGCACTCCGAGACATCTATGCTGTCGAGCCCGTCTCCCCCAAGTTCAACCCATGGTCGGCCTGTCTGATCACCTTTGATCGCAGGGATCATCCGACTAGTATCCGTCATGGTGGTTCGGCTGCCTTAGTGCTCGACCCAATAATCGACGGATACCACCTCAGTCGATTCCTTATGGACGGCGGCAGCAGTCTCAATCTGATATATCAGGACACTGTCCGCAAGATGGGGATAGACCCTCAAGAATCAAGCCAAGCAACACTACCTTCAAAGGAGTTATACCGGGTGTAGAACCCCACTACACGGGCTCTTTCACATTGGAAGTCGTATTCGGCTCCCCTCATAACTTTCGAAGTGAAGAGCTAATCCTCAACATAGCTCCATTCCGAAGCGGCTATGATGCACTACTCTGAAGAATGGCCTTCGCCCGTTTTAATGCAGTCCCCGCATTATTCTTATCTAAAACTCAAAATGCCTAGACCACATGGCGTCATCACGGTTAGCGGAAATACGGAGCTCTCTCTTCGTACAGAAGAATACACGGCGGCTCTAGCAGTCGAAACACAAAAATGGTCTATTCAAACCGAGCAGCTCATCATTCTTTAAGACCGCGGACACAGCTAAACGTATCTGGCGCACACCTCAGGGCGGCAGCTCAGATGAACCTGAGCTCGATTAGCAGCTACGCCCCCATCGACCGCCCCATAAGGAGACAGCACACGTGCCACGTATACATAAATATACAATCAAAAATCCTTGGGTGGCGACGAAGGCACACTGCACACAAAAAGTCCATAGTTCGGCTCGACCCTATTCGGACTCCAAAAGTTACATTTCACGGTTCATTAAAACGAACCAGGTTTACTTACAGCCACACCAGATTCTTTTACCTGGTTTTCCTCTTTTTTACAGATGGCCATCGCACTATACCCTTCAAGGACACCTCACAATGGAGAAAAAGGCGCAGACGTGCAGCAGGGCCCTGCATTAAGGTTTCTTTTTTAGATTAAGACCCTGTGTAAACCTTTTTTATCTCTCTTTGTTCTATACTTTCCTGGCATGTAAAATGTCCAAGAAAGATATTGGCATTACCTGTAAATATATGGCTCGCTATACTAAAGTGGATGTCATAGAAGCAACTTGTATCGTATTGTGTTTTGAGACTTATGCTCTCACCACCTGTGCTTTTTCCCCATGTTGGATTGCCACACGTGCCTGATACCAGGGTCTATCACCAGGGGCTGTATTCAACCCGGTGTATATTGTAAAGTTCGAACACCTATAGGGAGTGTTTGGCATCACGAGTTTGGCCTTATATGCATCAGCTCCGAATCATGTCTTTGGTCAATAGTTGGGTTACCCGGCTCCTGTGCTTACTACCTTACGTTTCGCTATATCGACTGGGGTAGTAAAGGGAGAACTACTATGATTGTGTCCTGGCTAGTCCGGATGAGCACCTCTGTAGAGAAAGCCATAAACTAACTATCATGATGCGGCGAGAGTTGGTCAACCACTCGATGACTCATCGAAATCTTCGCGATTCCCTCTGTATTAAATGAAGGGCCATTATCCTGGTCACATATGTAAATGCACCATATTTGGATAACCGCGGGCATACCAGGGGCTATATAGTAGCCCCACCGTCAAACTCCTATGGCTAAGTGAAAGTGTTAAAGCCCTATAGTCTGATTGCCTAGTTCGCCGCACTAACACCTCCTTAACAGACCAAGACGTTGGGTCAAGTGTGATCATGTGCTTTTCTGAACACCCCCGCGTTATACGCGAGGGGGCTAAAGCCGAGGACTGCAAACTTTCAGATTATATATATAAAAAAGGACGGCTACACAGGAGGCTCCAAAACTTTTCGGGCAAAAAGTATAAAAACATGGCCTTAAATATATCATAATATTGTTATTACAATTTTGATACACTTTACTCGAACATAATATTTTTTGAGCACTGACCCTCTATCCAGCAGGCACCCTCCAGGTCGGCCTCAAAATAATGCTCTGGCATATGATGGTCCTCGCCCTCGGGTGGACCTCACGCTGAAATATCGGTGGCCTTCAGCTTCACCCAATATGTCTTAACGCGGGTGATGACCCACAGTGTAGGGGATCAATCGTAGTCCTTTCGATAAGTAAGAGTGTCGAACCCAACGAGGAGCAGAAGGAAATGATAAGCGGTTTTCAGTAAGGTTTTCTCTGCAAGCACTGAAATTGTAGGTGATAGATAGTTTTGTGATAAGATAAATGGTAATGAGTAACAAGTAAATAAAGTGCAGCAAGGTGGCCCAATCCTTTATGTAGCAAAGGATAAGCCTGGGCAATTTCTAATAATGAGAAAGGAGCTCCCGAGGACACATGGGAGTTATCGTCAAGCTAGTTTTCATCACGTCCATATGATTCGCGTTCGGTACTTTGCTAATTTGATATGTGGGTGGACCGGTACTAGTGTACTGCCCTTACTTGGACATGCATCGCACTTATGATTAACCCCTATGGCAAGCGTCCGCAACTACAAAAGAAGTATTAAGGTAAACCTAACCACAGCATTAAACATATGGATCCAAATCTGCCCCTAACGAAGCAACGCATAAACTAGGGTTTAAGCTTCTATCACTCTAGCAACCCATCATCTACTTATTACTTCCCCATGCCTTCCTCTAGGCCCAAATAATAGTGAAGTGTCATGTAGTCGACGTTCACATAACACCACTAGAGGAGACAACATACATCTCATCAAAATATCGAACGAATACCAAATTCACACGACTACTAATAGCAAGACTTCACCCATGTCCTCAGGAACAAACGTAACTACTCACAAAGCATATTCATGTTCATAATCAGATTAGTAATAATATGCATAAAGGATCTGAACATATGATCTTCCACCAAGTAAACCAATTAGCACCAGCTACAAGGAGTAATCAACACTACTAGCAACCCACAGGTAACAATTTGTGGTTTTGATACAAGATTGGATACAAGAGATGAACTAGGGTTTTGAGAGGAGATGGTGCTGGTGAAGATGTTGATGGAGATTGACTCCCTCCCGATGAGTGGATCGTTGGTGATGACGTTGGTGATGATTTCCCCCTCCCGGATGGAAGTGTCCCCGGCAGAACAGCTCCGTCGGAGCCCTAGATTGATTCCGCCAAGGTTCCGCTTCGTGGCGGCGGAGTTTCGTCCCGTAAGCTTGCCCATGATTTTTTCCAGGGTAAAAGCGATGATATAGCAGAAGATGGACACCGGAGGCCCACCAGGGGGCCCAGGAGATAGGGGCATGCCCTATAGGGGGGCACCCCTGTCTCCTGGACAAGGTGTGGGCCCCCTGGCATATTTCTTTCGCTCGGAAATTCTTATTAATTCCAAAAAGTTGTTTTGTGGAGTTTCAGGACTTTTGGAGCTGTGCAGGATAGGTTTCCAACGTTTGCTCCTTTTCCAGCCAGAATTCCAACTGCCGGCATTCCCCCTCTTCATGGTAAACCTTGTAAAATAAGAGAGAATAGCCATAAGTATTGAGATATAATGTGTAATAACAGCCCATAATGCAATAAATATTGATATAAAAGCATGATGCAAAATGGACGTATCAGCGGGCAAGGGCCATCCGTGCACCTTCTATGCATGTTGACCGCTTCACGACGTCGATACGCGGCGCCTCATCCACAAGCCGCGTCCATTCGGAAGAGGCTCGGTCAGCCAGAGCCGGACTATGACATCCTTCATGGCAGTTCCGGACATCTTATGGAGCTCGGCCCATTGGGCCATCTATTCATTCAATAGTGGATGCTTTGGCGTGTCAAATTGCGACCAGAATAACTTTTCCGTCGCATGTCCTTCTTGCACGTGGAAAAACTGATTCACATCAGCAACACTCTTTGGCAGGTCCATAAAGGCGTCTGGAGAACTCCACAGTTGATTAAGCGGAGCATACTTTGGATCGCCAAACTTAGTTTGCAATAGAAAGGGATTACCAGCCGCGATCTCCCCAGCTTGTCAGATCTCCTCCCGAGATGCTCTAGACTCAGACCGGGCTTCCTTCGCCTCTTGTAAGGCCTTGTCAAGATCGGCCGCTTTGGCTTTGTTATCTTTTTCAAGAACTTGGCATAGGCTAGTGGCGTCCTTCAGCTCAAGTGCCATAGTAGATATTCTCTCCTCGCACTGACGCCGAGCAGTCTGCTCGGCCTTTAATTCGGCGGCTACCTTTTCAGCAGCCACATTACTCATCCTGACTTGCTCCTTGGCCTAGGCAAGTTAAGCACGAAGTATCTCAACTGCGACGGCACTATCTACAGTTATGCATATACAAATTTTCAGTATCACGCTCATTCCATAATACTAGCATGTATTGAGTGCCCCAAAGACATACCTTGCGCCTCTTTTTTAATTATTCAGATCATTTCTTGGGTATATATTTTTGATCCTCTGACCGCCTCCCTTTGGATGGCAATAAGAGTCTCGGGGGCTACTATCTATACACAGGTGCAATTTGCATTTATAACATAGATAAAATTACACGGCGTACTGTAATGCCCCGAGACCGATGGGCCAGTTGTCTTCCACACTACTAGGAAAAGGGCTATAGATAGGACTGATTCTAATGGCGCACCAGGCAAGTAGTGCGCCACTACTATATACTAATGGCGCACCGGTTGCTCGTGCGCCATTAGTGTGGAAGACACTAATGGTGCACCGTGCTCACAGTGCGCCACTACTATTGAATTTTTTTCCCAGTTTTCCATACAAACTAATGGCGCATGGACGACAAAGTGCGCCATTACTAGTTGGAACTAGTAATGGCGCACGACCAATACAGTGTGCCATTAGTATTTTTTTTTACTTTTTTGCAAACCTACTAATGGCGCACTATGCCAAAGTGCACCATTACTAGTTTAAACTAGTAATGGCGCACTTTTCCACAGTGCGCCATTAGTATACATATGTTTTCTTACTTTTCTGCAAAAAGTACTAATGGCGCACCACCTGCCGGTGCGCCATTAGTAACCAGGGTTACTAATGGCGCATTGTGTGGTGGTGCGCCATTAGTAACCTGGGACGAACAAGATATTTTGGACAGCCCACCTACCCACTCACTTTCCCCACTTCATTCTCTCCACCTCCTCCTCCAAGCTTGTCTCGGCTACCTCCTCCTCCTCACCTCATTTCCACCGTAGATTCATCAAAATTAAGTGGTGAAATCACCTTTTTTTGATAGGTAAGTAAGGGGAAAGCTATCTTCATGATGTAGATCTACTTTTTTTCTCCCTAGCTCGCTCCAACAACGTGCACATGCACTTTTTGTGTCCTAGCTAGATCTATGTATGTTTGTGGTGTTGCTTGTGTTTGTGGTGTTGCATATATGTTTGTGTTTGCCAATATTTTGCCGGAATGTTGATTCATTTCCGTTTCGGCGAGAATTTTGGCACTATGCATTCTTTTTGGTCCTATTTTTAGGGAAGGTCATGCCAAATTTTTTTCTTGGTTCTAAAATATCGTTTTTCTCTACCCCGCAGGCGACCATGGTCCGCACGATGACCGAAGGCATCGTGAATAGGTTTTTGAGCTCCGTGAAGGCCGAGATGCTTCAAAAGAACGAGACGGAGATAAGATGTCCGTGTCGAAGATGCAAGCTGAAGAGCCTTATTGCGGACCCGGATTCCGGGCAGGTGCGGGGCCACCTGCTCTTGCGTGGTTTCATGGATGGCTATCGGTGGCAAGGTGATGAAGATGACTATGAAGTCGTCGATGGGGTCGAGCAAGAAATGAGGAGGGCAACAAGACAACCACCGCGGCGAGGGCGGCGAGAAGACGAAGAATCTCCAGGACATGATCACGACGGTGATGATGTACACAATCATCATGTAGAAGATGTCGTACATGATGATGAGGAAGATCAAGATGAAGGGCATGATCATGAAGATGAAGATGCCGGAGCAGACGGCGATGGAGGCTGGGTGCAGGACCCTCATATTCAAGAGCTACTTCGCAAGCAGACGGATAACACAAGAGCTGCCGCCCGAGAGAAAGCCAAGCTGGATCAACTGGAGATAGACGTGGTTACTCCATTGTATGAAGGATGCAGGCCCGAGGATACCCGCCTGAAAGTAACGCTCATGGCTCTGGAGATGAAGGTAAAACACAAAATGACCGACACATGCTTCGACGAGAACATGTCATTCTGGCACGAACGTCTTCCCAAGGGGAACAAGTGCCCGACCAGTTTCGAGGGGCGAAGAAAATCGTGTGTCCTTTGGATTTACCGCACATGAAATACCATGTGTGCACGAACAATTGCATCATTTATCGGGACGAGCACGCGGAGTCTACCATATGTCCGGTGTGCGGCGTCACTCGATACAAGAAGTGGAAGAAAGCTCCTCGAAAATCGGTGTGGTACTTTCCGATCACTCCTCGTCTGCAGCGGTATTTTGCGGACCCTAAGGTAGCAAAGCTCCTGCGTTGGCACGCGGATAGGGAGGAGAAGAAGCGGGAAGATGACGGAAATGATCCGGAGATAAATAAAAAAGACAAGATGCTGAGTCACCCTAAGGATGCGAGCCAGTGGCAAGCGTTGAACTTCGAATACCCAGAATTTGGGAAGGATCCAAGGAACATCGTGCTGGGCGCGAGCACCGATGGAGTCAATCCGTTTGGCAGCCAGAGAAGCACACATAGCACCTGGCCTGTGTTTGTGTGGATGTACAACCTTCCCCCCTGGTTGTGCATGAAGAGGAAGTACATTCACATGAGTATGCTAATTGAAGGGCCGAAACAACCAGGGAAGGGCATCAATCTGTATCTGGGGCTGCTGAAGGAGGAGCTAGACACGCTGTGGAAAACGCCAGCCAATACGTTGGACGCCGCAGAGAAAGAATATTTCCCTATGAGAGTCGCACTGCTCACGACGGTGCACGACTATCTTGGTTACGGATATCTCGCGGGGCAGGTAGTCCACGGATTTTCTGGATGCGTAAGGTGCATGGATGACACAACGTATCGCCAGCTAGATAGAGATCCCGGGTCTTCGAAAACCGTGTTCATGGGACATCGAAGGTGGCTTCGCGACGATGACCCATGGAGGAAACGCAAGGATCTGTTCGATGGTGAAACCGAACCCCGAAAATGCCTGTGTACAAGGAGCGGCGAGGAAATAGACGAGCTGTTGAAAAATTGGAAAGACTGCCCACTGCCAGGAAAGAAGCAAAAGGCGCCAGAGCCGAGAAAGAACCGAAAGGCGCCAGAGCCGCTGCTGAAGGTATGGAAAACGAGGTCTGTTTTCTGGGACTTGCCGTACTGGAAGATCCACCGTGTGCCTCACAGCCTTGATGTCATGCATATCACGAAGAACGTGTGCGAGAGTCTGCTTGGTACCCTGCTCAACATGCCAGAGAGGACCAAAGATGGGCCGAAAGCAAGGGCAGACTTGAAATCAATGGGCGTCAGGCAGGAGCTTCACGCTAATGATGATGATGATGATGAGGCGAAGCAGGACACAGAAAGTCGTCGCAAAGGCAAAAAGGCCAAGAAGACCGAAAATGACTACCCTCCCGCGTGCTTCACTCTAAGTCAGGAGGAGATCGAGCAGTTTTTCACCTGCCTCCTAGGAGTAAAACTTCCTTACGGTTACGCGGGGAAGATAAGCAGATACCTAGACCCAGCGAAGCAGAAGTTCAGCGGGATGAAGTCTCACGACTGTCACGTGCCGATGACGCAGATACTTCCAGTTGCAATCCGTGGGATCATGGACGTGCACGTCCGTGAAACGCTATTTGGCCTTTGCAACTTTTTCAACGTCATCTCTCGGAAGTCGATTGCTGTGAGGCAACTCAGAAGGCTACAGGAAGAGATCGTGCTGATACTATGCGAGCTTGAGATGTACTTCCCGCCCGCATTCTTCGATGTTATGGTGCATCTGCTGGTCCATATCGTGGAGGATATCATCCAACTCGGGCCGACGTTCCTGCACAGCATGATGCCATTCGAAAGGATGAATGGTGTCATCAAAGGATACGTTTGGAACATGTCACGTCCAGAGGGAAGTATAGCCAGGGGCTTTCTGACCGAAGAGTGCATCTCCTACTGCACGAATTATCTAGGCATCGAGAACCCCGTTGGTCTGCCCGTCAACAGGCACCTCGGCAGGCTCGCTGGATGGGGTCACCGTGAGGGTCGCTGCGAAATGCATGTCGACTTCGAGGGTCGACTCGCCACTTTGAAAGAGCAAACCTAGTCGCGCTACAACACATAGACGTGGTCGATCCTTGGGTGGTAGAGCACAAAACCTTTATTGAGAAGACGTACAATGACCGAGGCCAATAGAGGACGGACGGAGATATACTCAAAGAGCACAACTCATGTTTCACGCGTTGGTTCAAGCAGAAGCTTCTGTCGTACCCTTTACATGAGGATTCTTCCGCGGAAGAACAACTCATATTCGCCTTGTCACAGGGCGCCGAGCACAACCTGATGACCTATGAGGCGTACGATATCAACGGCTACACATTCTACACCGAGGACACGGACATGAAGAGCGATGGTTATCAGAACTCCGGGGTAACGATGGAATCCTACACCGGTAAGGACAAGGACAGATACTACGGAAGGATCGAGGAGATCTGGGAGCTGAGCTACGCTGGAGAGAAGGTGCCGATGTTCCGTGTCAGATGGGCCAAGAGCGCCCTAAAAGAAGACCGATATTTCACCACCATGGTTATACCCGAAGCCAAATCCAAGACCGCGGGCGCAAACGTCACCGCGAAAAATGAGCCATGGGTACTGCCTTCCCAAGTGGACCAATGCTTCTTCATTACCGACCCGCCAAAGCCCAGTCGTGTTGTCGTGAGGAGAGGCAAAAGGAAGATCATCGGAATGGATGGAGTAGCCAATGAGCAAGACTTCGACAAGTACGGCGACCCGAAGATCGAATATGATGACGACGATGAAGTAGCAGCACACACCACAAGAAGAAGCAGGACCACCCTACCTAAAGGACGTCCGTTCCACAGAAGAACTCCATTTGCGAAAAAGAAGGGCAAGAAGATTGTGAACAGATAACTAGCTAAGATCGATTGTATTTAAATCGTAGTCTTCATTTCTCGATTGTATTTCATGGGCACTTTTTGATATCATGAATATTTTTAAATTTCATGGACACTTTTTGAAATCATGAGGACACTTAAATTTCATGGGCACTTTTTAAATTATTACTGTTTTTATAAAAAAATATTACTGTTATGATTTAAACAAGTTTGAACATATTTAAACACAAATAAATATAAAAAATAGCATTTAAAATGCATAAAAAAATATTGGGGAGCCTAGGAATCGAACCCAGGACCTCCTGGTGTGTGTGCTGTGTGCTGACCAATCGGACTAGTGGGTGGGTTCTGTTGTAGATAGGGCTAGGTTGTAGATAGGGCTAGTGGGCTAGATTAAAACAAAATTCTAATGGCGCACCGTGGGGTGGTGCTCCATTAGAATAGTCATACTTCTGGCGCACGAGGGGGTGGTGCGCCATTAGAAAGCTTCCCCCCATACTAAATCCCCAATCTCTCTAATCTCTCCCCTGCCTCATCGATCTCACCCGCTGCCCCCCGTGTTCGCCGCCCCCCTCGCCTCCTTCGCCATCCCCGAGCCCAGCGCCGCCTCCCTTGCCGCCTCCCTCGCCGTCCCCGAGCCGAGCGCCTCCTCCCTCGACTTCCTCCCGCCCAAGCGCCCCCTCCCCCCGCGGCCCCGCCTGCGCCCTCGACATGCTCGCCGTCCAACACCGCGCGGCCTGCCCAGGAGGACCGCCGCCGTCTTCCTCTTCGACTACGAGGACCCGTACGAGCTCGGACGCCCAGGAGGAACGCCACCGCTCGACGCCCTCGACCGTGCGGCCTGCCCAGGAGGAGCGCCACCGCTTGACGCCGAATTCGCGCCGCCTCGACTAGCTCCGCCTGCCCCGAGTCACCCTCAACCTCCCAAGTGAGCACCCGAGCCGCTTCCCCCTCTTCCCCCTCTTTATTTCCTTCTGATGTGTTCTAGGGTTGGGGGTTGGAGAAATTTGGACAAGGAAAAGGGGTTGGAGAATTAAGTAGCTAGGGTTTTCCAAATGTTCAAATCTCTGAGCTTGCATTTAGATGCATTTTAGAGGATACTTGGTCCATATTCATTTGGTCCATATTCATTTGCAGTGAACATACATTTTCACTGTTCTTATAATATTTGCTTGATGTCAGATTATGCTATGAGGATATTAGTCTAAGCCCAGTCTTGGATGCATTGTTTTATCCTGCGGTGGTTAAACCGGTTCTGAAAATTATCTAGTTTGACCTGTACTTGTCCAGCTATCATAATCTATTCTTTGACCATGGCAGTAGCTGGCATTTTGTTATGATAATTTCAGTATATATCTTACTATCCTTTGCTGATCTTGTTGTATTTTCAAGGCACAGGCAACTCTCCGATGAAGTCTCCTCCAGGTAATATATGTCTCATGCTTTCTAAAGAGTACTAGTATACTGACTAAACTATCCACTTGCTATGCTTAGATGCTCTGTTTTCTGAATCATGACACTTTGCCAGCTGAAACTTGCCTATCACACTGTCGCTGTATTGCTCAACTAAAAACACAAATATTTGTAGTTTTTGTCTGTCATAATGCAACTAAACATACTAGTCTCAACTAAGCATACTAGTTTTTTGTAGTGAGACAGTAAGATAGTGAGACAGTAAGAAGGAAACTTCCCAGATTATGTAGAAAGAAAATACTTGGTTTGACAGCAAGTACCATGACATGAATCACAAAACATATACGGTGGGAAAAATAAAATGGCAGAAACCTGGGAGGTTCTGGTTTGCTGTATCTCCACCAGTTTGGGTTGGTGAATGTGGATGATTTTTTTTATCCTATGAACTCATTGTACTGCTACCAGAATTTGGTATCATCATGGTGTAATTTTGTTAACATTCTGGTTTTGTTAGATAGTGGCTACACTAATCTAGAGTGATACAATTTTCCTTCCCATTTGGTATCATCATGTTCAGTGTATACAGTTATAACATCATATGGGTTTTTTAAGTCTATTTACAGCTCATATGGGTTTTAACATCATGTGGGTTGGTGAATGTGGATGATTTTTTTATCCTGTGAACTTGAATGTTGCAATGCTATTTTCTTCAGAGGCTATTGTCAAAAACTTGAGCTATTATCTTGCAAAGATGATGATCATCTTGCTAGTTTGCTGGGTTTTGTCTCCGACCATCGTGTCGTGATGAATTTGCAGGTACCCCGAGAGGCCCTTGAGTTTGCCGGAATGTTGATTAACTTCCGTTCCGGCAAATTCGGGTACTCCATATGTCCTATTTTCAGCAAAGGTCATGCTGAAATTTTAGCATGACTTTGCTAAAAATAGGACATATGGGGTACTTGCGACTAATGCATGGACCGGGGTATCTTAGTACTTAGTTAAGTAGGATCAAATGCCCCGCCATTCTTGCTGCATTAAACCATAGGTGGCAATAGAGCCAAGTGATTAGTGCCAAGTGATTACGCCCAACCTAGGGTGCCTCGGCTTAGGCTTTTAGGGTGCCTCGGCATCGACAAACCCTAAATGATGAAAGCTTAGGCTTTTAGGGTGCCTCGGTGTCGACAAACCCTAAATGATGAGACCATGATCTTGTTCCTTGACAATAACCAACTTTTTGACCAAACTTTTTTACTATTTAGAGCGAAACATGGCCCACAACGATGAGGCCGGTGGTTCGGGCGGCAAGCAATTCTGGGAGCTGTCCCAGGAGATGGAGGAACAACCTCAGCGCTATGAGGATGCCGCGGAAGACACCAATCCTGATTACACAACCCCTAGTGGCGTCGGGGATGACACCACTGATGGTGCCGCCGAGGATGCCACCACTGATGATGGCGGCGCACACACAGATGGCAGCCAACCAAAGAAGCAAAGGAAGGACCGGTGCCTGAATGTGCTCCGCACCCTCAAGGAGGAATTCACTCAAGTGGACTCCGACGGGAATCCAACGGAGCCCAAACATATAGTCAAGGGGTACTCGGTTCAGCTCGGGTGCATTCTCCGGAGCACCGTCTCGATCAACACCGAGAACCTTAGGCATAAGGACCGAGGGAATTTGCGCAACCTCCTCTTCACGAAGCTGCACGAACGATACAAGTTCCCCGCCGAATTTGAAAACACACGCCTCTCAGGGAATAAAGTGAATAGTGCCCCCTCACGAAGATGAGCACGGCCCTGTCTACTTGGAGAAGCGCGGCGAAGAGAATGATTGATGAAGGTGATAGTTATGAGAAGATCAAGGCAAAATATCCTTTGATGAGCGAAGATGACTACAAGGAGTTCAAGATAAAGTGCGAGAGCAGTGCAACCACCGAATCAAGTCAGTAGGGGAAAGAAATGCGGGAGTTGAACTTAGGGGAACACAAACTCGGTCCCGGCGGTTACAAAGTGGCGGAGCCTATATGGGACAAGGAGGACGCGGAGCGTGCCGAGCAAGGCCTACCGCCCTGCTTCGATAAATACAGCGGTAACAAGCAGACCAGGAACTATGTCAGGGCCCGGTACAAGGTGGACCCGATAACAAAGGAGCTTACCACGGATCCGAAGACCAGGGCGCTTGAGCTTGTTCTGGTAAGGAATACACCCCCGCGTAATTAGCTCCATATGGTTGCACTCTAACTAATCCCCAATATTTCTAAATGGTTCACGTTCCTTTCACAGGAAACTGAAAGCAGTAGCGCGGGGTCATCTCAGAGCTCCCCTTTCGACAGCCCTTTAAATAGGGCGTTGAACATAATGAAAAGCAAGGATAAGCTCACTAAGCCGACGTCAGCTGGTCGTGTGGCCGGCAAAGGCTTGTCCACAAAATGGGGGTCATACTATACCGCTGGTGTGCGCAAGGAGAAAAAGCCAGCTCGGAAAGCTAGACGCGCGAGGTTGAAGCACTCAAGGCACAAGTGGCGCGGATTCCGGAGCTTGTCCAAGAGCAAATGGAACAACAACTGGGAACGAAGCTCAACGCCATGGTGCCTACGTTGATTCATGGGCTGACGACGTGGATTGCGGGCGGCCAACAGGGGTCTCCCCCGGTTCCCAGCTTCATGTCCGGCAACTCGCACAATGCGCAGGCGGCGCCATTGGTGTCTCCAGTGGCGCCATTGGTGTCTCCGGCGGCAGCGCCATTGGTGTCTCCGGCGGAGGCGGTATTCGTATCTCCGGCGCCGGCACGGGCATTGGAGCTTAATGCACCCGGGTGTACGCCAGCCGGCACCTCGCCAGCAAGCTCCCCCTCTGTCAGTTGCATGCCCGCCGTTGGCGGTGCCTCGACATTAGCCGAGCTCGACGGCATCACGGTAACTAAGACTCTCGGCCGATGACTTCATCTCCTTGCCTTTGACTGGGCATCCCTGACGCCCTGTACATGTTTTCGCAGGGCACCGCCGATGTTCCTTGCACTCTTCTGCACTTCATGGGCGCCGAGTTGGTTGATGTCACCAAGGGCAGAATCATTCAACCGGGCAACCGCATGTTCCACGGTAATCCGATGCCACCCACAGTGTATAGGGTTGAAGTGGTTCGGGTGCTGCCAGGCTGCGACGAGCTGTTACCTCCGGTTCGACCCGCTGGGGCCGATGAAGAAGATGAGATGACCCTCAGCGCCTGCGTAAACTGGCCGCTGCTTTGGCCGAAGAGCCAGATTCGTTTGGGGGCGGGGGACACCACCCCACGGACAAGACCGCCAGTCGTGCCGGCGCCAAGCCATGGCAAGAACGCCGCAACGCTACCGGACCTGCCGGACATCCCTATGTCGGACATCCCTATGGCACAGGATCCGGACAGCCCTATGGCACAGGATCCGGACGATGACGACAACGACGACGGTACATTTACCAAAGTCGATAAGTACTTTGCCGAACATGGGTACGCTGACGAGTTCTGCGGGCCTCTTTCTCAAGAACCCAACCAAGACGACCGCAATCTAGCTGGTACGGCGGAGAAATCCAATTGCAATAGGCGTCGTCTGCCATTCAGTTCTCAGGAGACGCCTCCAGCTCCCGCCTTCACCGAGCCTCAGATAGCTGAGGTGCGAAATATTATCAGCCCCAACATGCTCAAGAAAGCGGTCTGTGAGCAGAACTCGGTCCCATTACAGGAGATCAAGAAGAAAGGACGGAAACGAAAGACTAACAAGGGCGCCGGTGCGAGCCAGCCGGCACCGAGTTTGATTCGTGCTCAGGATGGGCCACCTTCACCTAAGGATATCTCGAGGAGGGTGCATGTGGCGGGTAGGGCGATGCTACCGCCAAATATGCTGAATGCTGCAACCGGTGCTATGCGGAGTCTGCACGACAGTGTTCTTTCTTTGGAGAAGCGGCGTCTGAGAGAGAATGATGTGGCATACCCGATTTTCGTGGCCAAGGTGCCAGAGGGCAAGGGCTTCGCGGATGGCGACATCAGGGGTACGATCGTCCTGCGGTTTGATGACATCTTTGCTATGTTTAACCTTCATCCGCTGCACTACACCTTCGTTCGGCTGTTTTCGCTGAGTATGGAGATGCGGATCATTAGAGACAAGACCCCGGACATCGTGATAGTTGACCCCTTCTACATGCGTGCCAAGCACTGGAATAACGCTGGGGACCGCCAAGTTGCGAGTTCACACCTCGAAGGCGTCATTCTGGCAAACCCAGATAAGGATAACTTCCTTGTGGCTTACTTTCCCGAGTAAGTTATCCCTTAACCGCCCCGTAACATATGATTTCTTAGATTTTGATCGTTCTTTTTTTTCTAACATTCCGTGTTCTGTTCAGTGACACACATTGCACACTCATCCTCTTAAGCCTGAAATATTCCATGGCCATGTATTTCGACCCGAACCGTAACTCCAAGATAGACTACACAAATGTCAAGAAAGTTCTTGATGATGTTCTCCCCGGCTACGCCAAATCTGGAGGCACCTTCACCAGGGCAGTTCGTAAGTACGGCAAGCACATGTTCTCACACAATACAAAGTTCTGTTGTGTCAAGCAGCCGCCTGGCAGTCAGAAGGATGCCTACTACGCCCTCCATCACATGCGGGCGATCGTAAGGGACCATCATCAACTTCTGGTACCAGATAATCTCAAAGATTGGGTCGCGAGCTTATCGGCAGTCGAGGACACGGACCTCAGACAATAATTGTTTCGCATCCAGTCGGAGTTTGCGGACATCATCCATCAAGATGTCCTTCATACCTCGGGGCAGTTCTTCGTCAGATATCAACCGTCCAACAGTGAGATAGATGAAATGCTACAATTGCAGGGTGACAACGACCACGATTTCATGACCATCACGACAGACGGCGGCTTCATCCACGCTCCTGTCCGATGAGTCGAGTCGAAAGTAGTGATGTGTAGTTCTGAAACATTGATTAGCTCGTGTTGTAATTAAACTTTAATGAATTCTTATGTCTCTTTGGTTTGGACAGTCGTTCAACTTAGATGTAATCGATGCTATTTATTAGTAGGACCATGAATCATGCTATTAATGTCTTGCTTTTCTCTTTAGATCCTTTTGTTGCATACTTACATATTGCTTATGTATTGTCTATTGTTTGGCTTGTGCATAGAGATGTCGTCGTATGTCGTGTACAAGGGTAAGGTTCCCGGAGTCTACGACGACTGGGAGGAGTGTCGGAGACAGGTTCACCATTTCAGCGGTAACAGTTACAAAGGGTACACCACTAGGGCGGAGGCCGAATCTAGATATGCCCGCTATCTAGCGGGAGAGAGGAGGGAATGTTGGAGGAACCGGATGAGGACCAGTTTGATCGCGATGATGCTCATCATGATGACCACTACTCTCTTTTATGTGATGGTAGTTTAGATGATCGATATCGACTTGTAATGTGAAGACAAACTCTATACTCGCGGTCTTGAGACTTGTAATGTTTTATCTTTGTTTGGTCTTTTGAATTCGGAGACTAATATGATGAATTGTATTCGGAGACTAATCTTCTATTGTATTCGATGAATCTGATGTTGCTGTGTGCTGCTGTCTATATTCTGTCCAATAATATATTTTGTAACCTATGCAAAAATCAGAAAAGCAAAAAAAAACAAATATTCATACTAATGGCGCATCAAGGTAGAGTGCGCTATTAGTATGCGAAAGGATACTAATGGCGCATCATGGCAGAGTGCGCCATTAGTGTGACAAAGCACATGGTTACATATGGCCCCCCGGGAGGCATACTAATGGCGCATGGTGTTACATACTAGTGGCGCACTGGCAGGTGCGCCATTAGTATACCAAATACTAATGGCGCACCAGTGGTGCGCCATTAGTAAAAAATTCTAATGGCGTGCTAGTAATGGCGCACCGGTAGTGCGCCATTAGTAGGCAAAACCAGTGCGCCATTAGTAGGCCTTTTCCTAGTAGTGCTAGTTATTCGCCATCGTTGCCATGTCATTTGCTTGTGTGTTGCATTTTGCCATGTCATCATATGCATTTCATCTGCATGTTTTTCAAAACTTGCATCCCTTCGGGTTCCCCCGGTTGTCTACGTTGTCCGTTCCGAGCCCAAACACACTCGCATGCACCCGTCGCCCCTCTCCGACCTTGTTTTGTGAGCCGCGAAAAAATGTTCTCAGACTGGGCCAAGATTTCCGAGTGGTCTTGGTATATCACCGGTAGACTTCCCGTCAAATTTCGTTCCATTTGGAGGTCGTTTGATGCCCCAACGGTTAACCGAGTTAACCGAAACCCCTCTCTCTTTGCAGCCCAGCACCCCTTCACCACAGCCCGTTCGCCCATCCAACCCTCCTCCATGCTCTCCGCCATTGGATCACGATCGTGTGGGCGAAAACTGCACCTCATTTGGACTCTCCTAGCTCCCTCTACCTAAAAATTGGCCCTCCCTTTTCGCGGATGAATCCTACCCCTAACCCTAGCTCCCCTCCTCTTCGCGCCGCCAGACAAGTCCGCCCGCGCCGGATGCGTCCACCGCCACCTCCCGCACCAACCCCATCACTCCACCTGTCCACCGCTGCCGCCAACCACCGCAGGCCCGTGAGGCCCAGACGCGGCCCGCCCGAGCCACCCCGGGCCTGTTCCCCGCGCCCCGCGCCTCCTCATCGCCGCCGCCAGCCTCCACTGCCGCCGGCACGCCTCGCCTCGCCGGTGATAGCCGCCGCCGGTGAACCTCGCCTCGCCTCCGTCCGCTCCCGCCACCGGGCCGAGCACCGCCTTCTGCCGCCTGCGCGCCTCGCGCCACCGCCCTTCGCCGCCCGACTCGCTGCGCCACCCCGCCACCTCTACGCATCCGCCATCAGCTGCTCGCCAGCCTCACCCCTGCCTCGCCGTCCTCCGCCGCCACCGTGAGCCGCAACGCCACCTCGCCGATGTGCCACGCCCCCGCTTCACCGGATGGGTGCCGGAGCCGCGCCGCCGTCCACCTCTGTGTCCCGCTCCTCCCCGTCGTCGCGGGAGCTCACTAGAGCCGCCCCGCCACTCGCCGGAGTCCACTCCGGCCAGATCCGCTGCAGGTGGACGAGATCCACCACCAATAACAACCAAACAAGCGCCCCCGCCCCGGATCCCTTCGTCCCGATCCGTCCCGTCCCACTTCGGCACTGCGGCAGGCCCTACTACAACAACCGACCCCAACAACGCTGGCGTTCCTCCATCAACTTGATATTCTTCAGGGGCGTTAGTCCTCAATTTCAATCCTTTTGGTCATTTGATGACAAAGGGGGAGAAATCTGAGTTAGTCTTCAAGCGGGTTTATATTAAGGGCATTTTTTTTAAGTTACAACTCTCGTTCTTCTAAAACTTCTATTTGGATCGAGTTGTAATCTTAAACCCGATGGTGCCCTGATACTTTTGTTGCATTATGCTTTGCATGCTTATTCCTCGTTAATGACATTGCACGCATGCTGAATCACATCAGGCACCATATTTCATCATGCATTTCAAATTCTTCATATTATATATCAAATGCGTGTATGAATTACAAGATATAGGGGGAGATCTCCATGATTCAACTCTTCAAATGTGCATTGCCTCAAAAGAAAATTCCTCACTATGCACATCTTCAGGGGGAGTTCTACTATTTCTTGTAATCAAATTCCTCAATATCAGTGTATACACTTCATATGTTTATCCCCGTTGAAAACTTAATCTATGTTGTCATCAATCACCAAAAAGGGGGAGATTGTAAGTGCATCTAGTGCCCCTTAGTGATTTTGGTGTATTGAAGACTTATAGGTTAAGGGACTAATGCGTTTGTGAGTGTACACAGGTCTATAAGTCTATGAGGATTTTGATATTTACAGAGAAAGTCGACCCCTAAAAATGAAGTTCTTCAACTGAAGACTTTGATATTCTGAAGACTTTCTGAAGACTTTGAAAGTGAAGAAATTGGTGTGACCTTGAAGACTTGGTATTCATTTGTGGAGCATGAAGCGTGAAGACTTTTGTTTTCGTAGTTTCATTTTCTCTTTGTTGAGTCATAGGAAACACCGTACTGTTAAAGGGGGTCGAGGAAATACTAAGGAAAAATTTCCATGTGATGCTCAACTCAAAATCCTACACCTACCAATCCCTTCGAGTGAAGCCTTTGGAAATCTCATACAGTTCAGTCACTTTCTTCAGAGATAGAGACGAAGTTCTTCTGGTCACTGATGAATTTGTTCTGACTGAGGAGTTAGGAATTCGTCAGTGCGAATTACCTACACAGTGAGGAACATGATAGCCCTGAGGAATTTGAGAGTCAAATTTCCGACCGTTGCTGTGCTGCGCGCCAGCTGTCCCAAAATATCTTATCCACCTAACGGTCATATCATTGAGGGGCATTTATGTCTTATCATGTCGGGCTGCTCCCTAGGCTATAAATAGCTGCCCCCTACAACCACTAGCTGGTTGGCTGCTCCGAGAGAACTTTACACTTGTCATTTGAGAGCAACCCATCCTCCGAGGACTTTGAGCAAAAATCATCGAGTGAGGAAAACCCAAAACCAAACCCCTACAAACCCAAAGTGATTGAGCATCACTGAAGAAATTGATCCTGCGTGGATCCGACGCTTGTTACCTTTGAAGACTGTGCTTCTTCCAGACGGTTAGCCGTCAAGGTCTAGCGCATCCAAGAGGAATTGTGGATCGCCGAGTGACCAAGTCTGTGAAGGTTTGGAAGTCGCCTGAAAACTTACCACGAGTGATTGGACAAGATCTGCGTGATCTTAGTTCAAGGAGAATATGGTGAGGACTAGGTGTCCTGAGCTACGTGCTCAGCAACTGGGTGTCCGGGACTATGTGTCCTCGAGTTTAAATACTCAGCTGCTCCAACCAGACGTACAACTGAGACAGCATTTGGAACTGGTCTACCAAATCATTGTCTTCATCAACTTACTGGTTCTATTTCCTAAACCCTTTCATTTCCTCATTACTGTGTTGAGTGTTTGTTCATATCTGTGTTTGAAGACTTTGACTGAAGATTTTCTCAATTTCCTCAGTTCAATTTCTTCAGTCTGTTTGTCTTCATCTTGTGTTATCCTGTGATTACGCTTTCTGTACTCTGTGCTAGTCTTCATTTCATCATGATGACCATGCTTGTATTCTGTTATGCTTACTTCTGAGTACTTATTCCGCTGCTAATAGTTCTTTGCTAAGGAATTTCCTCACCGGCAAATTCCTCAGTGAAGAATTCATAAAAATCGCCTATTCACCCCCCTCTAGTCGACATAACGCACTTTCAATTGGTATCAGAGCAAGGTACTCCCTTGTTCTGTGTGATTTTGGTTTAACCGCCTGGAGTTTTAGTTATGTCGACCGCAGGTATGAAGAAAGTGGCATGCCCTATCTTTGACGGTCATGATTATCCCAAGTGGAAGGCCATGATGAGGAAACGCCTCATGGCAAGGGACAGCGAGCTGTGGACCGTCACTGAGATTGGTCTTACTGATCTATGCAAGTCGGCGAACGCAGATGATATTCGCAAATACACTCGACTTGACTTCATGGCGAAGGATATCATCTGTTCCTTCCTATCCAGAGATCAATTCAGGCACATTATGCATCTTGCAATACAAAGATTATCTGGGACCGAATCTCCGACGTCTATGAAGGTCATCGAACCCGTCATGATCCTTGGTTTGAGGACTTCAAGGAATCTCTCAAAACGATGACTTTTGAACCAGAATCATCATCTTCTGCATCATGTCTCATGGCAAAGGGTGTCGAGGTAACCGAATGTTCCTCATCTGAATTTAGTGACTGTGAATCTGATGATGATGAATCTGATGATGATATTGAACCTAGCTATCCAAACTTGTTTGCATTGCCACCAAACAGCAACATGCCTTGGAAAAGGTTCAAAACATGCTAGACAAAAGTGATGATATGTTGGGTGAAGAAATGGATCGCACTAAAGCCCTGACTGAAAATCTTCAGAGACTTCAGTCTAGGTTTGATAACCTTCAAAGTCATCATAACACTCTCTTATCTGATCATGAGAAACTTTCTTATGAATTTCTTCAAAGAAAGCAAGATCTTGAGAAGCTAAGAGTGAGTTATGAAGATCTTCGGAAGGAGCGTGATTCATTACTTGCTCAACAAATCAGCACTTCTCAGGAAGAATTTGTTCCTCCATGCTTAAAGTGCATTGAACGTGAATCTGCTAATTCTTCACCTGAATGTTCAAATGCTTCAACTGTTACAAATTCTTCACCTGCCTCTGCTGTCACAAATTCCTCATCTGAGGACATTGCTAGTATCACTGACGATGCAGGGCTGAAGGAATTGTACATGACAGGCATGTACAAAAGCCTCAAAGGGCATCAGATTCTTTGTGATGTGCTCAAAAAGCAGATTCTCAACAGAAACCCTAGGAAAGAGGGTATTGCCTTTGAGAGGAAACTTAATGCTGATGGAACATATTGGAAGCCTGAGCAGTACCCCAAAACCTCATGGGTTGCTGCAAAGGGACCTCCAGTTGATCCATCCAAGTTATGTGGCTTTACATGTGAATCTCCTCATTCTTCTGATGAGTCATTTGACTCCAACTATAAACTGTTCAAAAATCAGAATGGTGAAGTATTTGCTAGATATGTTGGGACTAACTGCAGGAACGATTCCCCTATGAAGAAAATCTGGGTTCCCAAAAGTTATGTTGAAAGTCTTCAGGTGAATGTCCTCATGACACCACCTGTGAAGAATAGGAACCCCAGAACAAACTCTTCATATGGACCTAATTCTTCATATGGATCCAAGTCCTCATATGGACCAAATTCCTCATGTGGATCAAATTCCTCAAATGGATCAAAGTCCGAATATGATTATCATCGTGCTAACAACTCTGTTTCGCAGGGTAGAGCTAAGGGCTACGAATATGCACATTATTCTTCAAATCATTATGTTCATAAGTCCTCGAAGAATTTCTCTGCTTATTCATATGCTTACCCTAACCCCTCTTATGTGAAACGAAATGGTTTGGCTTCTATGCCACCATTCTCGTATGGTGCTCGCAGAGTGATGAACTCTTTGCCACCCCTTCAGATGTGGGTGGTGAAGAAAAAGAACTAATCTCTTATGCAGGGTCAGGTCTCCAGACGTGCCTTAACGTCTGAAGAATTTGCTGGGGACCTGACAAAATTGCCTGAAAGGACGCAGGCGAATCATGATGAAATAAACTTTCACACGTCCTCCTACTGCTATATCTGTTTACTGCTTGATGAAATTCATCTGATGAACTTGATATCATATTCTTCATTGATGAAGCATATGAGATTGTAAGTTACACCAATTCATCTGCAGGATGATCAACCCAAAACCACTGAATGGGTCCTCGATAGTGGATGTACAAATCACATGACTGGTGACAAGAATCTTTTGATGGATGCTCCCTTATCACCGTCACATCTGAAGCATATCATCTTTGCTGACAAAGGCAAAAGTCAGGTATTGGGTCTTGGTAAGGTTGCGATCTCTAAGGATAAACACATGGACAAAGTCATGCTTGTTGAGTCCTTAGGATACAACCTCATGTCGGTCTCAATGCTTTGTGATCTTGATATGGTTGTTGTTTTTGGCAAGTATCGCTGTGTTGTGATTATGGAAGCTGACAATTCCAAAGTCTTTGAAGGCTTTAGGAGAGGAGATTTGTATATTGTTGATTTCTCTACAGGACCACAACCAGCCGTGTGTCTAGTTGCAAAAGCTTCAGAAGGCTAGCTATGGCATCAACGACTTGGTCACGCAGGCATGAGGAATTTGCACACGCTTGCGAAGAAGAAGCATGTCATTGGCATTGAGAATGTCAAATTCCTCAAGGATCACTTATGCGGAGCCTGTGAAGCTGGAAAAATGACCAAGGCCAAGCATCTAGCGAAGACTATCATGACCACTACTCGTCCATTCGAATTGCTTCACATGGACCTCTTCGGACCTAATCATTACTCAGCAGTCTCTAATGCTGCATCACTATATGGTTTTGTCATTGTTGATGATTACTCTCGATATACATGGGTACACATTGTTACTTACAAACATGAAGTGCAGGAAGTCTTCAAACGATTTTCCTCGAGGGCTTCAACCAACTTTGGTGTGAAGATCAAGCACATCAGAAGTGACAATGGAACTGAGTTCAAGAATTCCGGTCTTGATGACTATCTTGATGAACTTGGTATTACTCATGAGTTATCTGCTCCTTATACTCCTCAGCAAAATGGCGCTGTGGAGCGCAAGAACAGAACTCTTGTTGAGATGGCTCGCACTATGCTTGATGAATACAAAACACCTCATCATTTTTGGATTGATGCAATTGATACTGCGTGCCACATCATCAACAGAGTATATCTTCACAAATTCTTCAAGAAGACGGCCTATGAACTCCTCACTGACAAAAAACCCAATGTGAGTTATTTCAAAGTCTTCGGTGCTAAATGTTGGATTAGAGATCCTCACCACAATTCTAAATTTGCACCGAAAGCACATGAAGGTTTTATGCTTGGTTACGGAAAGGACTCGCACACCTACAGAGTCTTCAACATCGCTCTTCACAAGATTGTTGAAACTGTAGATTTGCGCTTTGATGAAACTAATGGCTCACAAAGAGAGCACCTACCTTCTGTGTTAGATGAACCAGCACCTGAGGATTCTATCAAGTTCAAGGCAACTGAGGATGTCATTCCTACTGAAGAATTTGCTGAAGAATTCATTCCAGTACGCGAAGAACGTCGAGCTGATGCACCTGAAGATAATGCTGAAGACAATGGTGCTGAGGAAAATGATCAAATACCTCGATGACAACAAGCTCATCCTCGCGTTGCAAAAGAAGTACAAGTTGACAAGATCATCGATGACATTGAAGCGCCAGGTCCTCTCACACGCTCAAAAGCTTCACATTTATCTAACTTTTGTGGGCACTATGCTTTTGTCTCTATCACAGAGCCCACTAAGGTAGATGAAGCATTTTTGGAGCCGGAGTGGATTCAGGCTATGCAAGAAGAATTACATCAGTTCGAGCTCAACAATGTCTGGGAACTGGTCAAGCGTCCAGATCCTCGCAAGCATAATATCATTGGCACAAAGTGGATCTACCGCAGCAAGCAAGATGAAAATGGCCTTGTGGTAAGGAATAAGGCACGACTGGTAGCTCAAGGTTACACACAGGTTGAAGGAATTGATTTCGATGAAACTTTTGCACCTATTGCTAGACTTGAGGCTATTCGCATATTACTTGCTTATGCTAATCATCATGATATCATCTTATATCAAATGGATGTGAAAAGTGCATTCCTTAATGGTAAGCTTGAGGAAGAAGTATATGTTGCTCAACCCCCAGGTTTTGAAGATCCAAAGAATCCTGACAAAGTCTTCAGACTTAATAAGGCCCTCTATGGCCTCAAGCAAGCCCCTCGGGCGTGGTATGATACATTGAAGGAATTCTTCGTGAAGAATGGCTTCACACCCGGTTCACTCGACCCTACTCTCTTTACTAAATCTTATGATGGTGAACTGTTTGTGTGCCAAATATATGTTGATGATATTATCTTTGGCTGTACTGACCAACGTTATAGTCATGAATTTGCCTATATAATGAGTGAAGAATATCAAATGTCTATGATGGGAGAGTTGAAATTCTTCTTAGGTCTTCAAATTCGTCAACAGCGCAATGGCATATTCATATCTCAGGAGAAATACCTCAAAGATGTACTGAGGAAATTCGGTATGCAAGATTGCAAAGGCGTCAAAATTCCTATGCCCACAAATGGCCATCTATGCACTGATGAAAATGGTATTGACTTCGATCACAAGGTATACCGCTCCATGATTGGTTCCTTATTGTACTTATGTGCATCTAGGCCAGATATAATGCTTAGTGTTTGCATGTGTGCCCGATTTCAAGCTGCACCGAAGGAATCACACCATAAGGCTGTGAAGCATATTCTTCGATATCTAGCTCACACACCAACACTAGGATTATGGTACCCCAAGGGCTCTGCTCTTGATCTCATTGGATATTCTGACTCTGACTATGCTGGTGATCGTGTGGACCGCAAGTCAACTTCTGGCACTTGTCATTTCCTCGGACGATCATTGGTCTGTTGGTCCTCGAAGAAACAGAACTGCGTATCACTGTCTACTGCGGAAGATGAATACATTGCTGCTGGCTCTTGCTGTGCTCAACTGCTTTGGATGAAGCAAACACTCAAGGACTATGGCGTCAACGTGAAGAATGTGCCTCTCCTCTGCGACAATGAGAGTGCCATCAAGATTGCTCACAACCCAGTTCAGCACTCGAAGACAAAGCACATTCAGATTCGTCATCATTTTCTTTGTGATCATGTGTTGAAGGGCGACATCTCCATCGAGCACGTGAAGACTGAAGAACAGCTAGCTGATATCTTCACTAAGCCCTTGGATGAGAAGAGATTTAGCAAGTTGCGGTGTGAGCTAAATATCTTAGAATCTTCGAATGTTCTTTGAAAAGGACACACACATCCTAACACTTATGCAAAATTGATGACTTAGATGTGCAACACATGAAGAAACGTTTTTCTTCAATCAATGAAGAATAACACTCTAAGTGTGAAGAAATTAATGAAGAATTTGATTCTCAGAGCCCTACGACAATTGTACGCGGTGTCTGAAATCATCATTCTTATACGGTGGGTCACGCCACCACAAAAAGTTGAAAATCTTCAATTTGAGTTTTTCCTCAGTTTTGAAATTCTTTAGTTTTTCAAATTCTTCAACTTTGCAAAATCTTCACTATTTCCTTCGTTTTTCTTCATTGGCTATATATATATATATGAGTTTATGTCCTCTACAGCATTCACTTATAGCTATTTCTTCAAGTTGCTTTTTCTGCTAAGTGAATATGATCGGACCCTTCCCCCTCTATGCTATACTCAACCCAATCTATTCACAAATTCTTCATATGCGTTCTATTTGAAACTCGTTCAAAATCTTCACTATGTCCTGGTCAGCTGAAGAAATTGCGAACGAAATTTTAAAACAAATCTTATCCAAATTTTCGGTTTTGCCGCTCAAACTGTTCCGCATCCCACGATGCATTATTCTATTCACCCATGATTGTACACGATCTCCACTACACAGTACGTGGGGGACACATGTCGAGTGAAGGAGAAAGGGCAGGGGCACGTTCGTCCCAAAATCTTCGGGCGAACAGTTTTTCACCGTGTCTATAAATACCCCTCTCCCCTTCCTCACTTCATTTACTCCGCTCGATCGCTACTCTCTCACTCGGGCTCCTCAAACCCTAGCGCCGCCGCTACTCCATCATCGCCGGTGAGGAAGAGCTTCGCTGCCTCGACCTCTTCGCCGTCGTACTCACGCCGACCGCGGAAATCTTCACTCCGCCGCCGCCGTAGCTGTCTTCCTCCGCCAAGTTAGGGCAAGGAAGATCTAACCTGACGAACTTCCCATCTGTTCTTCTCAGTTCGTCGTGTTCTTCACTTCGGGTAATTAAAAGTTACTTTTATTACTCGCTTTGATTCTCAAGCTTTCCTGAAAATCTTCAAAGGTGTTTATTCTTCAAATCTTCACACATATGAACATCACTCACATCATATGATCTTGAACTGTTTCTCTAAGCAATCATTTTCTTCAAGATTGCCTAATTGTGTGGATCTTCGATCTATACAAGTCTGGAACCTAAGACAAGAACGCTTAGTGAAATTCCTCAAGGTTCATCTGGTCAAATTCCTCAAAACTTGTTCTTTTCGAAAAACCTTCTCAGAACGCATATGACCTCTCCGAATTCCTCACACCTGTACTCTGTTCATAGGTACTCATGTCTGCTGCTGAATCACTAGGTTCTCATCAACTTAACTCATTTGCAGCGTTCCTCGAAGAACAACTGCATACTTCTTCAGAGAACTCAATTGTTCAAATTCCTCAACTGAAGAATATGGCAGATGGTAAGAAGCCGCAGAAAGGAGGAAAGAAACCTGAGGTTATGACTGTGTTTGAAATCCCTGAGGAAATTTATGCTGACTATTGCACACCTGATGAAGCAAAATTTGGCAAAGAAAACAAAAATCAGCGCAAGGTGCGCATTCAGAGGATTGAACGGAGATGGGCAAGGAAATGGAGGGAATACAGATATGTGACTCCAAAGTACATGAAGAAATTCGCCCTCAATCCTCCATGCCCAAGAGCTCCATTGGCACTTGGCCAAGTAGCTGACCCCACAAGCATCAAACGTGGTGAGGACTTTCCTGAAGAATGGGCTAAGCGCCAAGCTAAATTGGCAAGACAAGCCAAGGAGGCAGTGAAGAAATTCAATGAGGATTCTGCCACTGCTACTGCTACTGAGGCCTCGGTCAAACCGAGGAAATCCATGCCAAAGAAGCCTGCTCGTAAGCCAAGTGCTTCACCAACAGCGCCCTCACGGCCAAGTTCCTCAGCAGCGCCCTCACGGCAAATTCCTCACACTGCTACTGCTCCATCAAAGTCCTCAGCTCCTGTGCATCTGGCTACATGTCAAAGGACTGCTGGTTTCTCGATTGCCTCCGGTGTTTCAGCAAGTTCCTCAGCTGCACCAAAGTCATCATCTGGCCCGACTCTGCTGAAGACCAAAGCAACAGCTGGACGAGGTCCTCGGCCAAGTCCAAAGAAGAAACAGGTCGCATTCCATGTGCCTTCTGATGATGAAGCTTCTGATGATGAACTTGTAGAAATCATCAGAGACAGACAGGTGAAGGCCGCTAGAGCCAAAGGCACATCTGTGCCACTGCTGTTGGATCCGAGGAAAATCCTTGATTATATTGATCTCTGGCACAAGGATCCAAACACCCCAATGCCTGATTTTCATCTGACCCCTGGACAAAGTCATATGTTTACCCATTTCATCACTGAAGAGAAATGGAAGTTTGAAAAGGCAAGAGAGATTAAGAAAGCTCAATGCAGAAAGGAGAAGCTCCTGAAGAAAAACGTTGTCAGAATGACACCTGAGGAACTTCTCCAGGCTCAGTCTGAAATTCAAGCCCTCAGCAATGAATTTGATGCCTACTATGCTGATTGGCAAGGAGCCAAAGTCGGATTCGTCAACCTGACGAAGAAATTCACCAATGTTGTTTCCCCAACGCAACATGAAATTCCTCAGGCTGGAGTCTCAGCTCAGCCGACTGAAGAACATGCCAGCACCGCTGATGAAGTTCAGGCTGCTGATGAAAATGCCAGTTCCAGGGCTGATGATCCCATTCCAGCCGCTGAAGAAACTGCCAGGGCATCCACTAGTGGTGCGCCTGAAGAAACTGAAGAAGTCAGGGCAACTGCATCAGTTGCGCCTGAAGAAAATCAACCAGATTCCTCAGCTCCATCTGCACCTACACCAACTCCAATTCTTCCATGTGCATTCGATGTGAAGAAGACCAAGGCTGCAGAGCGAGCTGCAGTGAAGAAAAGGAAGGCATCATCTGCGTCAAACTCTTCGGCTGCGAAGAAAACGAAGCCAACGACCAGCTCAATCGAAAATCCAATTGATGTTGTTCCGATTTCCTCCATGCCATCAAAGGACCTTGTTCCTTTTGGAGAAGACTATGAGATCCCAAGCGGATCTGATGAAGAAAATCATTCTGCTGCTTCGTCAGAGCAGATTGATGAAGAAATTGAAGTGGAAGCAATCCCTTCAACCCCAATCATTTCCTCGCCTATGCCTCAGTTCACAGCTGAAGAGGCCCGTGTTGAGGAACTTGAAGAAGATGTGGATATTGGAAGCACAACGCCAGTGATGAACGATGACTTTTGGGAAAGTCAACATCCAAATTCTCCACTCTTCACCCCACTCCAACAGATACCTCAGTCCCCTGCACCAACTGTTCAAATGGGCTCTGAAGAAACTCATCCCACTTCATCTGTCCATGAAGAAATTCCAGCCACTAGTGCTGATGAACCTGCTGCTGCTGATCCTCAGACTGCACCTGTTGAGGAACAAGAAATTCCTCAGCCTGAAGAGCCTGAGCTCGCGATTCCTGAGGTGATGATGCAACTCACTGACACCCCTCTGCCAAAGCAAAAGAATCTGTTCTCAAGAAAACAGAAGTTCAAGGCTGAAGATTTCTTTGCCGAGCATGTATTCTTCACTGATTATAATCCATATGATTCTGCTCGCATAAGGAAGAGGCGTTTCTGGACTGCCAGCCAAGCCAATTTCTATTCCTTAGTGCTCTTCAACAAAGACAAAGTCTTCGATCATGCACATATTCCTCATGTGGACATGGAGTCTCTGCCCAGCTTTGAGCCAGTCCTCAGTGTTCTTCACGACGCAGGACTTCTGAATTTCTGCATTGATATCTGTGACTGGAATGAAGAACTCATTCTTCAATTCTATGCAACTCTGCACATCACCGGAGACGCTGAAGACGTGAACTCATGGGTATTAGACTGGATGTCTAAAAATACTCACTACAAGGCACCAGCAACTGAATTGCTTCGTGCTCTACCACTCAGTCCTCCACTTGATGGTGCTCGTTGTATCTACAACGAACCAAAACTTTCAAATCACTATATGCAAGTGCTGATGAAGCCTTTGAAGCCAAGGCAGGCCCCAAGAACCAAATTCCTCGTCAAGGAATTATTGTATGTGCCTCGGACTGTCTATCAAATTCTGACGAAGACAATGAGTCCTATCAAAGGCCACGACTCAAATGATGAAGAAGTCGTTGGCATCATGAAGAATATGCTTTTCAACATCATTCATGGCGTTCCCGTCAACTTCCATGATTTCTTCATGAGGACTCTGGCCAATATTGCTATGTCACCATTCGAGCTGAAGCCCTATGCTCCTTGGATTATGATATTCATCAGGGCAAGATCTTCAATGAATTACAAAGCTGACACTCTGAACCACGGTAGCTACTTGCCTCCCATTGAAGTCCTCAAACGGACAGTTTCATCAGCTGATGATAAAGGCAAGGCCGCTGCTGTGATCGATGAAGGAGTTCGTCCATTGGATGGTCAATTCCGCAAGGCTGCATCTTACTCTACCAATGACGATTCTGCCACACATGACTCTGCCGCAAATACCTCAGCCAAGCAAAATCCTAAAGCCACGGCACCCAGGGTGATGACTGACCGTGAGTTACTCCTCAGTTTTCATCAGAAGGTTGATCGCAATCATAAATGGGTCAAGCGTCAGTTTGGTTCGATTCTTCACAACATGACCTCAACACGCAATGCAGTGAAGAAAAACCAATACTACCTCCATGAAACCTTCAACCGTACC
This sequence comes from Triticum dicoccoides, assembly GCF_002162155.2. NCBI lineage: Eukaryota > Viridiplantae > Streptophyta > Magnoliopsida > Poales > Poaceae > Triticum > Triticum dicoccoides. Next base: position 241,633,882 of record NC_041381.1, on the reverse strand, counting down.
TGGGCTGTTCTCTCTCATGTCTACAGCGCTGCAGATCTGAAGAATATGGGTCTCAAGGAAGAATTTGACTGGTCTGCGCCTCCACCGAAGAAATTCAAGAAGGTCAAAGTTCCTTCTTTGGTGGCCAGCTCTTATTCTTCATCCTGTGACACTGATGAGTATGAAGATTTGGACGACACTGCGGCAGGCCCTACTACAACAACCGACCCCAACAACGCTGGCGCTCCTCCATCAACTTGATATTCTTCAGGGGCGTTAGTCCTTAGTTTCAATCCTTTTGGTCATTTGATGACAAAGGGGGAGAAATCTGAGTTAGTCTTCAAGCGGGTTTATATTAAGGGCATTTTTTTAAGTTACAACTCTTGTTCTTCTGAAACTTCTATTTGGATCGAGTTGTAATCTTAAACCCGATGGTGCGTTGATACTTTTGTTGCATTATGCTTTGCATGCTTATTCCTCGTTAATGACATTGCACGCATGCTGAATCACATCAGGCACCATATTTCATCATGCATTTCAAATTCTTCATATTATATATCAAATGCGTGTATGAATTACAAGATATAGGGGGAGATCTCCATGATTTAACTCCTCAAATGTGCATTGCCTCAAAAGCAAATTCCTCACTATGCACATCTTCAGGGGGAGTTCTACTATATCTTGTAATCAAATTCCTCAATATCAGTGTATACACTTCATATGTTTATCCCCGTTGAAAACTTAACCTATGTTGTCATCAATCACCAAAAAGGGGGAGATTGTAAGTGCATCTAGTGCCCCTTAGTGATTTTGGTGTATTGAAGACTTATAGGTTAAGGGACTAATGCGTTTGTGAGTGTACACAGGTCTATAAGTCTATGAGGAGTTTGATATTTACAGAGAAAGTCGACCCCTAAAAATGAAGTTCTTCAACTGAAGACTTTGATATTCTGAAGACTTTCTGAAGACTTTGAAAGTGAAGAAATTGGTGTGACCTTGAAGACTTGGTATTCATTTGTGGAACATGAAGCGTGAAGACTTTTGTTTTCGTAGTTTCATTTTCTCTTTCTTGAGTCATAGGAAACATCGTACTGTTAAAGGGGGTCGAGGAAATACTAAGGAAAAATTTCCATGTGATGCTCAACTCAAAATCCTACACCTACCAATCCCTTCGAGTGAAGCCTTTGGAAATCTCATACAGTTCAGTCACTTTCTTCAGTGACATAGACGAAGTTCTTCTGGTCACTAATGAATTTGTTCTGACTGAGGAGTTAGGAATTCGTCAGTGCGAATTACCTACACAGTGAGGAACATGATAGACCTGAGGAATTTGAGAGTCAAATTTCCGACCGTTGCTGTGCTGCGTGCCAGCTGTCCCAAAATATCTTATCCACCTAACGGTAATATCATTGAGGGGCATTTATGTCTTATCATGTCGGGCTGCTCCCTAGGCTATAAATAGCCGCCCCCTACAACCACTAGCTAGTTAGCTGCTCCGAGAGAACTTGACACTTGTCATTTCAGAGCAACCCATCCTCCGAGGACTTTGAGCGAAAATCATCGAGTGAGGAAAACCCAAAACCAAACCCCTACAAACCCAAAGTGATTGAGCATCACTGAAGAAATTGATCCTGCGTGGATCTGACGCTTGTTACCTTTGAAGACTGTGCTTCTTCCAGACGGTTAGGCGTCAAGGTCTAGCGCATCCAAGAGGAATTGTGGCTCACCGAGTGACCAAATCTGTGAAGGTTTGGAAGTCGCCTGAAGACTTACCACGAGTGATTGGACAAGATCTGTGTGATCTTAGTTCAAGGAGAATACGGTGAGGACTGGGTGTCCTGAGCTGCGTGCTCAATGACTGGGTGTCCGGGACTGTGTGTCCTCGAGTTTAAATACTCAGCCGCTCCAACCAGACGTACAACTGAGACAGCAGTTGGAACTGGTCTACCAAATCATTGTCTTCATCAACCTACTGGTTCTATTTCCTCAACCCTTTCATTTCCTCATTACTGTGTTGAGTGTTTGTTCATATCTGTGTTTGAAGACTTTGACTGAAGACTTTCTCAATTTCCTCAGTTCAATTTCTTCAGTCTGTTTGTCTTCATCTTGTGTTATCCTGTGATTAGGCTTTCTGTACTCTGTGCTAGTCTTCATTTCATCATGATGACCATGCTTGTATTCTGTTATGCTTACTTCTGAGTACTTATTCCGCTGCTAATAGTTCTTCGCTAAGGAATTTCCTCACCGGCAAATTCCTCAGTGAAGAATTCATGAAAATCGCCTATTCACCCCCGTCTAGTCGGCATAATGCACTTTCACATGCCCCTGGTTGCTATATAAACTTGATGTAGCTTGTCTCTTTCTTGCTCTCAAGTTGCTATCATATTAACTCTGCTCATGCATATGCTCCTGCGTTATAAAGTTTTGTATTGGTCATCTTGGTTTAATCTTGATGCCTATGAACCTGAACCATAATGATATTTGAAGTATGTTATCTATACATGAAGTGAATGTCAAGTTTGTGCTCATATGATTCCTGTAGCATGTTGTTTTGATGTTTGCAAAGTGCCTAGTTGCTATTTTGGGCAGATTGTTATATCTTGTTTGGAGTGTGTGTTGCACCGTTGCTCCGTTTTGAGCATGCTCTATATGAAACTTGCTTAGAATTGCATGTAATTTCATCATGTCATTTTTAATCCTTGTTTTGAGAGTGGTTTCTTGATGTTTGAATGCATTTTGCATCAATGTCATGTTTAACTTGTTTTGCTCATATCTTCTAGACCGTAGCTCCGAACTAAATGAACTTTATGTGTAACTTGAATAGAATTTCACGTAGATCGTCTTAGTGCATCTTAACTTGCTATTTAACTACTTGAACATAAGGTTTATTCAGTTCTGGACCAATTTTGAAATTTGCATATGAGGACTTACCGGATTTATTATATGTGGTTCCGGCCTCATTTAAACTTGCTTTGATGTGTTGTTCTTGTTTGCATCATCTCTTGCCATGAGAAGCATCATATAGCCTTTTTCATGCATCATTCTTGGTTGTGCATCATGTCATGTTTATGTGTTGTGTGTTTACCATGTTGTTTGCTTCTTTTCGGTTGTGCTTCTTCCCGATAGTTTCCTGTTTCGTTACGATCGTGAGGATTCATTCGTCTATGCTTGGTTCGTCTTTGCCCGTTCATCTTCTTCATGGACTCGTTCTTCTTCCTTGCGGGATTTCAGGCAAGATGACCATTACCCTGGATCTCACTACTATCATTGCTATGCTAGTTGCTTCATTCTATCGCTATGCTGCGCTACCTATCACTTGTTTATCAAGCCTCCCAAATTTGCCATGTCAGCCTCTAACCTTTTCACCCTTCCTAGCAAACTATTGTTTGGCTATGTTACCGCTTTTGCTCAGCCCCTCTTATAGCGTTGTTAGTTGCAGCTGAAGTTAAAGATTGCTCCATGTTGGAACAGAATTATTTTGGGATATCACAATATCTCTTATATAATTAATGCATCTATATACTTGGTAAAGGGTGGAAGGCTCGGCCTTATGCCTGGTGTTTTATTCCACTCTTGCCGCCTTAGTTTCCTTCATACCGGTGTTATGTTCCTTGATTTTGCGTTCCTTACGCGGCCGGGTGTATGGGAACCCCTTGATAGTTCACTTTGAATAAATCTCCTCCAGCAAGGCCCAACTTTGGTTTTACATTTTCCTAACAACCTATAACCTTTCCCTTGGGAGTAATTTACCCGAGGGTCATATTTATTTAACCCCCCCCCCCCCGTCGGCCCCTTGAGCCAGTGCTTCTCTAAGTGTGGTCCGAACCGAGCAGCCTGCGGGGCCACCTCAGGGAAACTCGAGGGCTAGTTTTACTCGTAGCTTGACTCATCCTTGGTGCCCTTAGAACGAGATACGTGTGGCTCCTATCGGGATTTGTCAGCACACTGGGAGGTCTTGCTGGTCTTGTTTTACCATTGCCGAAATATCTTTTAACCGGGATTCCGAGACTGATCGGGTCTTCCCGGGAGAAGGAATATCCTTTGTTGGTCGTGAGAGCTTATGATGGGCTAAGTTGGGACACCCCTGCAGGGTATAAACTTTCGAGAGCCGTGCCCGTGGTTATGCGGCAGATGGGAATTTGTTAATGTCCGATTGTAGAGAACTTGACACTTGACTTAATTAAAATGCATCAACTGCGTGTGTAGCCGTGATGGTCTCTTCTCGGCGGAGTCCGGGAAGTGAACATGGTTTGGGTTATGTTTGAACATAAGTAGTTCAGGGTCACTTCTTGATCATTACTAGTTTCGACCATTTGCGTAGCTTCTCATATTATCACTTCTTGATCATTACTAGTTTCGACCGTTTGCGTAGCTTCTCATATTATTCTTGTATTCGTAAGTTAGCCACCAATTGCAACCTCACCACTTATCCCTTCCATACCCATTAAGCTCTGCTAGTCTTGATACCCATGGTAATGGCATTGATGAGTCCTCGTGGCTCACAGATTACTACAAAAACAGTTGTGGTACAGGTAATGCGATGATCATGACGCGAGAGCGATGTTTACTTGTTTTGGAGTTCTTCTTCTGCTTCTTCTTTGATCAGGGGATAGGTTCCAGGTCGGAAGCCTGGGCTAGCAGGGTGGATGTCGTTTGAGTTTCTGTTTGTATTTCATCCATAGTCGGATGTTGCTCTTATGTATGATGATGTTGTATTTGTGTGGCATTGTATGCCTCTTGTATGTATCCCCAACTATTATGTAATGGTACGATGTAATGATATCCACCTTGCAAAAGCGTCTCCAATATGCGCTTCTATCCTTGGTGGGACCTTCGAGTTCCTTTAGGATAGGGTCGCATATTGGGCGTGACACGTACCTCGAAACCTCTTAATAGGCTCGTAAAAGCTTCATTCAATCCGCTTTTTGCGGACCGAACTCTTTCAACTACTATACCCATCAAGGTATGATGTTCCTCTAGGACGGACGCATGTTGCAGCATGTCCATCAATGTATCCCGCGCCTCCGGATCTGGAACAGGTTGCGTCGTCCCTTGGACAATGGATAGTCCGGAACTTTTGTTGTTCCCTATAGGGGCCACACACCCCGGCCCCTGGGCGGCCGAAGTGTTACCTTCGGCCCCGGTCTTCACTGCCCCTTGCTCCACTGTTGATCGGGAAAGATCCTCTGGGACGACACCTTGGCGTTGTCTGCCTTATCAAGCAGGGAGATCTGTGGAGGCGTCTCGCTCTCCATCATCTCCAGGAGAAGATCCCCTGAAGAGGAAGACTGTTGAGGAGGGCTGCACGCCGGACTGCAAAAATGTGTTTAAAATGTTACCCTTACAGCCAGGAAAGAACGGGATATGTTTAAAACACCCTTGTTCACTTATGATTCGGCTAAGGGCCTATCTTTACGGAGTGACTGCGTGTCAGCGTCATCCCCTGATTGTGATATATTCCCTCGCTTAGAAGCTTCTCTCTTCAAGTCTTCGGAGGCAATCCGCTTCTTCCCATGAGGAGAAGGAATGTCAGCTTGCCCTTCCCTTCCACCTTCGGAAGTGGAAGTTCCAATCTCCCAAGACAAATTGCATGGTGTGCCTCCAGAATGGAGGCCACCTTGGGCCTCTTCGCTCTCCTCCTTATCTTCCCCCACCGGCACTTGATATGGTGCCAGAGCCAGCATCCTTGTTAGCACCAGATCGGCAGAGTCTTCCAGAAGTGGAGCCGAACACCTAATTCTCTCTACCTTCTTTAGCCAGCCCTGGCCGAGGAAAGTTTTATCAGTACATTGTTATGAGGAATCTGACGAAACTGTGTTCAGGAATTAAGTGCTTACCGGCGTATCTGGATGATTGTAGTCAAGACCAATGTCTTCTGTAGTATCCTGCCCCTGTTTTCGTGCACCGAAGAACAATTTCCACATCTCTCTGAGCATTGTGCCAAAGAGGTGCTGAAGAGTCCGTGGACCTTCCGGATTGAACTCCCACATCCGGAGAGGGCGTCGCTGACAGGGTAGGATCCGGCAGACTGGCATTACTTGGATTACGTTGATAAGACTGGTGTCCTTCTCTATGAGGCTCCGAATGCGACATTGCAGCGTCCGCACTTCGTCAATAGATCCCCAGTCCATCCCTTTGTTAATCCATCTTGCGAGCTATGGCGGAGGGCCAGACCAAAACATGGGAGTGGCTGCCCACTTTTTTCCGCAGGGTTCGGTGATGTAAAACCACTCCTGTTGCCATAGGTCAGAAGATTCTACAAAGGGGCCCTTTGGCCAAGAAGAATTGATAAGCTTGCTTATTGAAGCACCTCCGCACTCCGCTTGTTTCCCGTCGATTACCTTCGGTTTCACGTTAAAGGTCTTAAGCCATAAGCCGAAGTGTGGGGAAATACGGAGGAAGGCCTCGCACGTGACGACGAACACCGAGATGTGAAGGAAGGAGTCCGGAGCTAGATCATGGAAATCTAGTCCATAATAAAACATGAGCCCTCGAACGAAAGGACGAAGAGCAAACCCAAGCCCTTGGAGGAAGTGAGAGATAAACATGACCCTCTCATTTGATCTAGGAGTAGGAATAACCTTCCCTTGAGCGGGAAGCCTGTGGGGGATTTCCGTAGTCAAGTATCTTGCCTTCCTGAGCTTCAAAATATCCTCCTCTATGACAGAAGAGGCCATCCACCAGCCTTGAAGGCTGGATCCGGACATGGCTGGAAGCTCGAAGCGACTGGGTTCACCCTTGGGTGATGGAGCTCGAGGTGTGAGGTAGAGAAAAGGACGAGCTTGGAAGGAAAAGGACATGCCTTAGCCCCTTTATAAAGGCAACGAATATCAAACGTCCCCTCCACGGCCTTAAAACATGCCTATTCCCAAGGAAACATGCCAACAGAATGGTTGGGTTACCCATGCCCATATTGATGAAAATCCCGCAATAAGGGGACACGATCTCTGCTTTGATAAGACGTGTCAATAAAAACCGCCTCTCGAAACATGGAGTGGAAGGCTAGAAAATGATTCAAAATAATGGCCGGGTGATGACGTAATATCGTGCTACCAAAATTGTCAGCGGATTGGACTCGTGAAATATTATACTCTCTACGATTGTGTGTGGAACTTGTTTTGCAGAGCCGGACACGATTCTTGTGTTTGAAATCTACTTTGGAGTATTCGGAGAAGGAACCCACCCTGCAATGCCAAAGACAATCTGCGCGCCGGACTCATCATCATTGAAGCCTGGTTCAGGGGCTACTGAGGGAGTCCTGGATTAAGGGGTCCTCGGATAGCCAGACTATATACTTTGGCTGGACTGTTAGGCTATGAAGATACAAAATGAAGACTTCTTCCCGTGTCCGGATGGGACTCTCCTTTGCGTGGAAGGAAAGCTTGGAGATTCGGATATGTGGATTCCTTTCTCTGTAACCGACTTTGTGTAACCCTAGTCCCCCTCCGGTGTCTATATAAATCGGAGGGTTTAGTCCGTAGGATGAGAACAATCATAATCTCATAGGCTGGACTTCTAGGGTTTAGCCATTACGATCTCGTGGTAGATCAACTCTTGTAATAGTCATATTCATCAAGATCAATCAAGCAGGAAGTAGGGTATTACATCCATCGAGAAGGCCCGAACCTGCGTAAACATTGTGTTCCCCGCCTCCTGTTACCATTAGCCTTAGACACACTGTTCGGGACCCCCTACCCGAGATCTGCCGGATCTGACATCGACAGGGAGGTCGACCACATCAAACACAATCTTTTCTGTCCGATAGTCTGACTCCCCTCCAAGTGTCACATGCAACGTGATCTTTCCCTTAGGATGGCTCCTGCCGGGATTAATTCCTTAAAACGTGCCGGTGACCTCTAACTCCTCTTCTGTTATCTGAAGTCTGCTGATAACCTTTGCGGAAATCAGATTCAACCCGGCCCCACCGTCCACCAGTATCTTAGTGACCTTGAGGTTGTGAATTGTCTGAGAGACCAACAATGGCAAACACCCTACCGTAGTGGTACGGTCAGGATGATCCTCTTCGACAAATATGATGGGCGTGCATGACCATTTGAGTGGTTTCCGGGCCTCTGTTGCTCGTTCCAAAGCATTGATCTCACGTGCCCACCATTTAAGTTGGCGGTGAGAGGCATACAAGGATGCACCACCGTCAATGCACACGGCATTAGTGGCCTTCTGAAACTCTTGCGCACTGGTTTCCTCTTCATCCCCTCCATCACTCTCATCATCATAGGCTTCCTTCACTTGACCTCTGGTGGGCTTTCCTTTGTTTCAAAAAAGGGTTTTCCAGGGCGATTTACTTCACCACCTTGACCCTTATCGCCAGTGATATTCTGACCCTTTTTCTTGTCACGCTTCTCGTACCCAGCTCTTTGCCTCTTGACAAGTTGCTCAACCCGATAACACTCTTGAAGGTCATGGCCCTTGGTCCGATGAATCTTGCACTACGGCCCATCGCCTTTCTCGGCCTTCTCGGCAGCCACGGCTTCCCGGTAGTCAGCGCACACGGCAGCTTCCTTGCCGGGGGCTTCGGCCTTGGCTGTCTTGCCGGTACTAGGTATACTCGATCCTTCAATAATCATCACTGTCTTATCCTTGCGCCTCTAATTGTGCTTCTTCCTCTTCTTGGTGGATTCATCACGAACCTTTGAGTCAACATTGATGCAGTCCTCCTCCCCAGGTAACTTCCTCCCCTCCTCCATCCGGGCACACTTATCCACTAAGGTGTAAAGCTCCTTCACAGTCTTGGGAAACCATACGCTCATCTTGGAAGGGATCTTGTGGTTGCGCACATTGGAATAGAACGCAGCTATCATAGCTGCTGGATGGATGTTCGGGATGTTCCTGTGGGCCCTGCTGAATCTCTGCAAACACTTCCGGAGAGTTTCTCCTTCTTTCTGCTGGAGAAGCTGCAAATCGCTGGGCTGCCCTGGTTCTTGGTGGCCACCAATAAAGGCGCCAATGAACTCATGGCGATGAAATGGAGTTCTCCGGCAGGTGCATCAGCCAGGACCTTGCATTGGAATTGAGAGCCAAAGGGAAGTAGTTGGCGAATACCTTCTCATCTCTTCCCCCGGCAGCTTGAATAGCGATGGTGTAAATGCTCAGAAACTCTGCCGGGTTTAGCCTCCCATCATACTTCTCAGGTATCTCTGGCTTGAATGTGCGGATGGATGGCCAACGGACTTGCCGCAACTCACGAGTAAAGGCAGGGTGATACGTCTCCAACGTATCTATAATTTTTTATTGTTCCATGCTATTATATTATCTGTTTTGGATGTTTAATGGGCTTTACTATGCACTTTTATATTATTTTTGGATCTAACTTATTAACCGGAGGCCCAGTCCAAATTGTTGTTTTTTTGCCTATTTCAGTGTTTTGCAGAAAAGGAATATCAAACGGAGTCCAAACAGAATGAAACCTTCGGGATAGTTATTTTTGGAACAAACACAATCCAGGAGACTTGGGGTGGACATCAAGGAAGCAACGAGGAAGCCACGAGGTAGGGAGGTGCGCCCAGGGGGTAGGCGCGCCCCCCACCCTCGTGGGCCCTTCGTGGCTCCCCTGGCCGACTTATTTCGCCTATATATACTCATATACCTTGAAAACAACCAGGAGCACCATGAAACCCTATTTCCACTGCCACAACCTTCTGTACCCGTGTGATCCCATCTTGGGGCCTTTTCTGGCGCTCCGCCAGAGGGGGAATCGATCGCGGAGGGCTTCTACATCAACACCATAGCCTCTCCGATGAAGTGTGAGTAGTTTACCTCAGACCTTCGGGTCCACAACTATCAGCTAGATGGCTTCTTCTTTCTCTTTGGATCTCAATACAAATTTCTCCTCGATCTTCTTAGAGATCTATTCGATGTAATTATTTTTGTGGTGTGTTTGTCGAGATCCGATGAATTGTGGGTTTATGAGCAAGATTATCTATGAACAATATTTGAATCTCCCCTGAATTCTTTTATGTATGATTTGTTATCTTTGCAAGTCTCTTCGAATTGTCAGTTTGGTTTGGCCAACTAGATTTATCTTTCTTGCAATAGGAGAAGTGCTTACCTTTGGGTTCAATCTTGCGGTGTCCTTTCCCAGTGACAGCAGGGGCAGCAAGGCACGTATTGTATTGTTGCCATCGAGGATAAAAATATGGGGTTTATATCATATTGCTTGAGTTTATCCCTCTACATCATGTCATCTTGCCTAATGCGTTACTTTTTTCTTATGAACTTAATATTCTAGATGCATGCTGGATAGCGGTCGATGTGTGGAGTAATAGTAGTAGATGCAGAATTGTTTCGATCTACTTGTCACGGACGTGATGCCTATATACATGATCATGCATGGGTATTCTCATAACATTGCATCAATTGCTCGACAGCAATTTGTTCACCCACCATAACACTTATGCTATCTTGAGAGAAGCCACTAGTGAACTATGGCCCCCGAGTCTATTCTCCATCATATAAGTTTCTGATCTATTTTATTTTGCAATCTTTACTTTCAATCTATATCATAAAAATACCAAAAATATTTATCTTATTATCTCTATCAGATCTCAATTTTGCAAGTGGCCATGAAGGGATTGACAACCCCTTTATCGCGTTGGTTGCAAGGTTCTTGATTGTTTGTGCAGGTACAAGGTATTTGAGTGTAGCCTCCTACTGGATTGATACCTTGGTTCTCAAAAACTGAGGGAAATACTTACGCTACTTTGCTGCATCACCCTTTCCTCTTCAAGGGAAAACCAACGCATGCTCAAGAGGTAGCAAGAAGGATTTCTGGCGCCGTTGTCGGGGAGTGTACGCACGAGTCAAGACATACCAAGTACCGATCACAAACACTTATCCCTCGCATTACATTATTTGCCATTTGCCTCTCGTTTTCCTCTCCCCCACTTCACCCTCGCTGTTTTATTCGCCCTCTTTTTCCTGATCGCCTCTTTTTCGCTTCCCTCTTGTGTGCTTGTGTGTAGGATTGTTTGTCACGATGGCTAAAGATAATACTAAACTGTGTGATTTTTCCAATATCAACAATAATGATTTTCTTAGCACTCCAATTGCTCCTCTTATCGATGCTGAACCTTGTGAAATTAATGCTGCTTTGTTGAATCTTGTCATGAAAGATCAATTCTCTGGCCTTGCTAGTGAAGATGCCGCTACTCATCTAAACAACTTTGTTGATTTGTGTGATATGCAAAAGAAGAAAGACGTGGATAATGATATTGTTAAATTGAAGCTATTTCCGTTTTCGCTTAGAGATCGTGCTAAAACTTGGTTTTTGTATTTGCCTAAAAATAGTATTGATTCATGGAATAAGTGCAAAGATGCTTGTATCTCTAAGTATTTTCCTCCTGCTAAGATCATCTCTCTTAGAAATGATGTTATGAATTTTCAGCAACTTGATCATGAACAATCTTGGGAGAGGATGAAATTAATGATTCACAATTTCCCTACACATGGATTAAATTTATGGATGATCATACAAAATTTTATGCCGGATTGAATTTTGCTTCTAGAAATCTTTTAGATTCGGCCACGGGAGGCACTTTTACGGAAATCACTTTAGGAGAAGCTACTAAACTCCTAGATAATATTATGGTTAATTATTCTCAATGGCACACTGAAAGATCTACTAGTAAAAACGATCATGTGATAGAAGAGATTAATGTTTTGAGTGGAAAGATGGATGAACTTATGAAATTGTTTGCTAATAAGAGTTCTCCTAATGATCCTAATTATATGCCCTTGTCTACTTTGATTGAGAATCATAATGAATCTATGGATGTGAATTTTATTGGTAGGAACAATTTTGGTAAGAATGCGTATAGAGGAAACTTTAATCCTAGGCCGTTTCCTAGTAATTCCTCTAATAATTATGGTAATTCCTACAACAACTCTTATGGAAATTTTAATAAGTTACCCTCTGATTTTGAGATTAGTATTAAGGAGTTTATGATTTCTCAAAAGAATTTCAATGCTTTGCTTGAAGAGATATTGCCTAAGATTGATGAGTTGGCTAGGAACGTGGATAGAATTTCTCTTGATGTTGATTGTTTGAAACTTAGATATATTCCACCTAAGCATGATATCAACCAGTCTCTCAAAGCCATGAGAATTTCCATTGATGAGTGCAAGGAAAGAACCGCTAGGATGCGTGCTAAGAAAGATTGCTTTGTAAAAGCGTGTTCTTCTAGATTTCATGATAATAGGGATGAAGATCTAAAGGTGATTGATGTGTCTCCTATTAAATCTTTGTTTTGCAATATGAATCTTGATAATGATCGGACTGGAGATGAGTCAACTTTAGTTAAAAGGCGTACCAATGATTCAGAGTTTTTAGACCTTGATGGAAAAATTGGTAAAAGTGGGATTGAAGAGGTCAAAACTTTACATAGCAATGAACCCACTATTTTGGATTTCAAGGAATTTAATTTTGATAATTGTTCTTTAATAGATTGTATTTCCTTGTTGCGATCCCTGTTAAATTCTCCTCATGCTTATAGTCAAAATAAAGCTTTTACTAAACATATCGTTGATGCTTTAATGCAATCTTATGAAGAAAAACTTGAATTAGAAGTTTCTATCCCTAGAAAACTTTATGATGAGTGGGAACCTACTATTAAAATTAAAATTAAAGATCATGAATTCTATGCTTTGTGTGATTTGGGTGCTATTGTTTCCACGATTCCAAAAACTTTGTGTGATGTGTTAGGTTTCCGTGAATTTGATGATTGCTCTTTAAACTTGCACCTTGCAGATTCCACCATTAAGAAAACTATGGGAAGGATTAATGATGTTCTTATTGTTGCAAATAGGAATTATGTGCCCATAGATTTTATTGTTCTTGATATATATTGCAATCATTCATGTCCTATTATTCTTGGTAGACCTTTCCTTAGAACGATTGGTGTAATTATTGATATGAAAGAAGGAAATATTAGATTCAAATTTACATTAAGGAAAGGCATGGAACACTTTCCTAGGAAGAAAATCAAATTACCTTATGAATCTATTATGAGAGCCACCTATGAATTGAATACCAAAGATGGCAATACTTAGATCTATTCTCGCTTTTATGCCTAGCTAGGGCGTTAAATGATAGCGCTTGTTGGGAGGCAACCCAATTTTATTTTTGTTCTTTGCTTTTTTTCCTGTTTAGTAATAAATAATTCATCTAACCACTGGTTAGATGTGGTTTTATGTTTTAGTTAGTGTTTGTGCCAAGTAGAACTTATAGGATCATCTTGGGTGATAGTTAATTTGATCTTGCTGAAAAACAGAAACTTTTGCGCGCACGAGAATAATTTTAATAAATCACAGAAACGTGCTTTTTAGTTGATTATTTTTGCAGAATATTAATATACAAATTTCCTAGGACTATCTATTTTGGTAGATGTTTTCGGGTTCCAGAAGTATTCGAGAGTTCCAGATTACTACAAACTGTTCTGTTTTTGACAGATTCTGTTTTTCGTGTGTTGTTTGCTTATTTTGATGAATCTACGGCTAGTATAGGGGGGGTGAACCATAGAGAAGTTGGAATACAGTAGGTTTAACACCCATATAAATAAAGAATGAGTTCATTACAGTACCTTAAAGTGGTGGTTTGTTTTATTTCGCTGACGGAGCTCATGAGATTTTCTGTTGAGTTTTGTGTTGTGAAGTTTTCAAGTTTTGGGTAAAGATTTGATGGATTATAGAATAAGGAGTGGCAAGAGCCTAAGCTTGGGGATGCCCAAGGTACCCCAAGGTAAATTTCAAGGACAACCAAAATCCTAAGCTTGGGTATGCCCCGGAAGGCATCCCCTCTTTCGTCTTCGTCCATCGGTAACTTTACTTGATGCTATATTTTTATTCACCACATGATATGTGTTTTGCTTGGAGCATCTTGTATGATATGAGTCTTTGCTTTTTAGTTTACCACAATCATCCTTGCTGTACACACCATTTGGAGAGACACACATGAATCGGAATTTATTAGAATACTCTATGTGCTTCACTTATATTTTTTGAGCTAGATAATTTTGCTCTAGTGCTTCACTTATATCTTTTTAGAGCACGGCGGTGGTTTTATTTTATAGAAATTATTGATCTCTCGTGCTTCACTTATATTATTTTGAGAGTCTTTTAGAACAGCATGGTAATCGCTTTGGTTAAAATTTTAGTCCTAAAATGATGAGCATCCAAGATAGGTATAATAAAAACTATCATATAAAGTGCATTAAATACTATGATAAATTTGATACTTGATAATTGTTTTGAGATATAAAGGTGGTAATATTAGAGTCATGCTAGTTGAGTAATTATGAAATTGAGAAATACTTGTGTTAAAGTTGGCAAGTCCCGTAGCATACACGTATGGTGAACGTTGCGTGACAAATTTGAAGCATGGGGTGTTCTTTGATTGCCTTCCTTATGAGTGGAGGTCGGGATCGCGCGATGATTAACTCCTACCAACCCTTCTCCTAGGAGCGCATGTAGTAGTACTTTGCTTCAAGGGCTAATAAACTTTTGCAATAAGTATATGAGTTCTTTATGACTAATGTGAGTCCATGGATTATATGCACTCTTACCCTTCCGCAATTTGCTAGCCTCTACGGTACCGTGCATTGCCCTTTCTCACCTTGAGAGTTGGTGCAAACTTTGCCGGTGCATCCAAACCCCATGATACGATACGCTCTATCACACATAAACCTCTTTATATCTTCCTCAAAATAGCCACCATACCTACCTATTATGGCATTTCCATAGCCATTCCAAGATATATTGCCATGCAACTTTCCACCGTTCCGTTTATTATGACATGCTCCATCATTGTCATATTGCTTTGCATAATCATGTAGTTGACATCATATTTGTGGCAAAGCCACCTTTATAATTCTTTCATACATGTCGCTCTTGATTCATTGCATGTCCCGGTACACCGCCGGAGGCATTCACATTAAGTCATATTTTGTCCTAAGTATTGAGTTGTAATTCTTAAGTTGTAAACAAATAGAAGTGTGATGATCTTCATTATTAGAGCATTGTCCCATGTGAGGAAAGGATGATGGAAGCAATGATTCCCCCACAAGTCGGGATGAGTCTCCGGACTTTATGAAAAATAAAAGAGGCCAAAGAAGCCCAAATAAAAAAACAGGCTAAAGAAGCCCACCAAAAAAAAGAGAAAAATATGAGAGAAAAAGAGAGAAGGGACAATGTTACTATCTTTTTCCACACTTGTGCTTCAAAGTAGCACCATGATCTTCATGATAGAGAGTCTCCTATGTTTTCACCTTCATATGCTAGTGCGAATTTTTCATTATAGAACTTAGCTTGTATATTCCAATTATGGGCTTCCTTAAAATGCCCTAGGTCTTCGTGAGCTTTGGGTTCAATCTTGCGGTGTCCTTCCCCAGTGACAGCAGGGGTAGCAAGGCACGTCTTGTATTGTTGCCATCGAGGACAAAAATATGGGGTTTATATCATATTGCTTGAGTTTATCCATCTACATCATGTCATCTTGCCTAATGCGTAACTCTGTTCTTATGAACTTAATACTATAGATGCATGCTGGATAGTGGTCCATGTGTGGAGTAATAGTAGTAGATGCAGAATCGTTGCAATCTACTTGTCGCGGACGTGATGCCTATATACATGATCATGCCTAGATATTCTCATAACTATGCACTTTTCTATCAATTGCTCGACAGTAATTTGTTCACCCTCCGTAATACTTATGCTATCTTGAGAGAAGCCACTAGTGAAACCTATGGCCCCCGTGTCTATTCTCCATCATATAAGTTTCCGATCTATTTTATTTTGCAATCTTTACTTTCAATCTATATCATAAAAATACCAAAAATATGTATCTTATTATCTCTATCAGATCTCACTATTGCAAGTGGCCGTGAAGGGATTGACAACCCCTTTGTCGCGTTGGTTGCAAGGTTCTTATTTGTTTGTGCAGGTACAAGGGATTTGAGTGTAGCCTCCTACTGGATTGATACCTTGGTTCTCGAAAACTTAGGGAAATACTTACGCTACTTTGTTGCATCACCCTTTCCTCTTCAAGGGAAAATCAACACATGCTCAAGAGGTAGCACAGGGCACCCAACCTCGAAAGGTAGGCACCCGCCAATATCGAGAGCAAGCTCGTCGGCGTCAGGACCACCGCACCCATCGGTCCGGCGGTGGTCATCGTGGTGTTTCTCAACGACAACGTGCGCGTCTTCCCTCCGCCTATCCTCTGGAGCTTGCCGCCGATCTGGACGCGCTCGAAGGTCAGAAGAGGCCATCGAGACGTCATCGGGTTCTTGATGCTGCTGGGATCGTGCTGGTTGCCGTGGCGGGGAATGTACTGTGGGGGTAGCCCCTTCTGTATGACCAGCAGAACGAGCCCTCATCGTTGCTTGGGGAGGCTGTGACGGGCCAGCTCGCTGTGAGCACCCAACCTTGGCGGAACCGAGTAGGCTCTAGATGGTGGCACGCCACTCGTCAATCTGCTGAGCTGCCGGCGGGAACCTGAGTAGCAGCTGAGCCTGCGCCATGGCCTGCGTAGCCGTGCTCGGCATGGGTGATGACGAAGCAGATCATACTGTCGCTCGGCTCCTGACGGTGCCAGTAGCGACAGTACCACGCCCCCGCTGTTGCGGGGCGGCCACCTGAATGGCATGGTGGCGCGGTGAAGGCGCTTGAGGGCCAGCAACTCCGTTTGGCGCAGCGACTTGGTCGACTCGCCCCGGGGGAGGCGCACGCGCTGCGGTCGCTCCCGTGATGGGGGCGGCTGGACGGCGGCGATTCGCCCCGGACATAGCGCCATCGCTGCGGCTATGCCCGTCGGCGAGAGGAAGGGGTGTGGACTGCTACCTCTTGAGCATGCGTGGTTTTCCCTTGAAGAGGAAAGGGTGATGCAGCAAAGTAGCGTAAGTATTTCCCTCAGTTTTTGAGAACCAAGGTATCAATCCAGTAGGAGGCTACACTCAAATCCCTCGTAACTGCACAAACAAATAAGAACCTTGCAACCAACGCGATTAAGGGGTTGTCAATCCCTTCACGTCCACTTGCAAAAGTGAGATCTCATAGAGATAATAAGATATTTATTTTTGGTATTTTTTATTATATAGATTGGAAAGTAAAGATTGCAAAATAAAATAGATCGGAAACTTATATGATGGAAAATAGACCCGGGGCGCATAGGTTTCACTAGTGGCTTCTCTCAAGATAGCATAAGTATTACGGTGGGTGAACAAATTATTGTCGAGCAATTGATAGAGAAGTGCATAGTTATGAAAATGTCTAGGCATGATCATGTATATAGGAATCACATCCGCGACAAGTAGATCGAAACGATTCTGCATCTACTACTATTAATCCACACATCGACCGCTATCCAGCATGCATCTAGAGTATTAAGTTCATCAGAACATAGTAACGCATTAGGCAAGATGACATGATGTAGAGGGATAAACTCAAGCAATATGATATAACCCCATGTTTTTATCCTCGATGGCAACTATACAATACGTGCCTTGCTGCCCCTGCTGTCACTGGGAAAGGACACCGCAAGATTGAACCCAAAGCTAAGCACTTCTCCCATTGCAAGAAAGATCAATCTAGTAGGCCAAACCAAACTGATAATTCGAAGAGACTTATAAAGATAACAAATCATACATAAAAAATTCAGAGGAGATTCAAATATTGTTCATAGATAGTCTTAATCATAAATCCACAATTCATCGGGTCTCGACAAACACACCGCAAAAATAATTACATCAAATAGATCTCCAAGAAGATCGAGGAGAACACTGTATTGAGATCCAAAGACTGAGAAGAAGCCATCTAGCTAATAACTATGGACCCAAAGGTCTGAGGTAAACTACTCACACTTCATCGGAGAGGCTATGGTGTTGATGTAGAAGCCCTCCGTGATCGATTCCCCCTCCAGCGGAGCGCCAGAAAAGGCCCCAAGATGGGATCTCATGGGTACAGAAGGTTGCGGCGGTGGAAATAGGGATTCGTGGTGCTCTCGGATGTTTTCAGGGTATATTAGTATATATAGGCGAAATAAGTCGGTCAGGGGAGCCATGATGGGCCCATGAGGGTGGGGCGCACGCCTGCCCCCCTGGGCGCTCCTCCCTGCCTCGTGGCCGCCTCGTTGCTTCCTTGACGTGCACTCCAAGTCTCCTGAATTGCATTTGTTCCAAAAACGACTCTCCCAAAGGTTTCATTCCGTTTGGACTCCGGTTGATATTCCTTTTCTGCAAAACACTGAAATAGGCAAAAAACAACAATTTGGACTGGGCCTCCGGTTAATAGGTTAGTCCCAAAAATAGTATAAAAGTATATAATAAAGCCCATTAAACATCCAAAACAGATAATATAATAGCATGGAACAATCAAAAATTATAGATACGTTGGAGACATATCAAGCATCCCCAAGCTTAATTCCTGCTCGTCCTCGAGTAGGTAAATGATAAAAACATAATTTTTGATGTGGATTGCTACCTAGCATAATTCTCAATGTAATTTTCTTTATTGTGGCATGAATGTTCAGATCCGAAAGATTCAAGACAAGAGTTTAATATTGACATAAGAGTAATAATACTTCAAGCATACTAACAAAGTAATCATGTCTTCTCAAAATAACATGGCCAAAGAAAGTTATCCCTACAAAATCATATATTCTGGGTATGCTCTATCTTCATCACACAAAATATTGAAATCATGCACAACCCCGGTTTTAGCCAAGCAATTGTTACATACTTTAGTGTTCTCAAACTTTTTCAATCTTCACTCAATACATGAGCATGAGCCATGGACATAGCACTATAGGTGGAATAGGATGGTGGTTGTGGAGAAGACAAAAAAGGAGAAGATAGTCTCACATCAACTAGGCGTATCAACGGGCTATGGAGATGCCCATTAATAGATATCAATGTGAGTGAGTAGGGATTGCCATGCAAAGGATGCACTAGAGCTATAAGTGTATGAAAGCTCATCAAAAGAAACTAAGTGGGTGTGCATCCAACTTGCTTGGTCACGAAGACCTAGGTCTATTTGAGGAAGCCCATCATTGGAATATACAAGCCAAGTTCTATAATGAAAAAATCCCACCAGCATATGAAGGTAACAACATAGGAGTCTCTCTATCATGAAGATCATGGTGCTACTTCGAAGCACAAGTGTGGTAAAAGGATAGTAACATTGTCCCTTCTCTCTTTTTCTGTCATTTTTTTGGTGGGCTTCTTTGGCCTCTTTTTTTTATTTGGGCTTCTTTGGCCTCTTTTATTTTTCATAAAGTCTGGAGACTCATCCGAACTTGTGAGGGAATCATTGCTTCCATCATCCTTTCCTCACATGGGACAATGCTCTAATAATGAAGATCATCACACTTTTATCTACTTACAACTCAAAAATCTTAGAACAAAATATGACTCTATGTGGATGCCTCCGGCGGTGTACCGGGATAATGAATCAAGAGTGACATGTATGAAAGAATTATGAATGGTGGCTTTGCCACAAATACGATGTCTACTACATGATCATCCAAAGCAATATGATAATGGTGGAGCGTGTTATAATAAACGTAACTGTGGAAAGTTGCATGGCAGTTGTCACATCCCTAGTTCTGGTAATTCCTAGTGCTAGCATGAAGTGTTGCATCATGTTTAAATTTTCAAATGAACTTGAAATGGGGGATGATCAAACCCTAGCACCAAATCAAATCAAACAGGTTCAACCTAAAAATATTTTTAGTGAACCCAAAAATGCCTTAATTAATGTTTGATAATTTTGGCAAGGGTTTTCCAAACCAAAAATATTGAACATTTTTAGGGAATTATTTGGGCTTTGATTTAATTCACTAATGTATTTGAGTTGGAGCAAATAAACCCTATAAATACTTTTATTGCTCCAATAATTCTGAAAACTTGTGAGTGGCTCTGGATATTCTGTATCAGGCCACATAATAATTTTCAGAAGCTACAACAATGATTTGGTTTAGGAACTAAATCAAAACAGAAAGAAATAAAATAGAAAACAGAAGAAAAATAGAATGGGAAGGCAACCTACCTAACTTGGAGCCACCTGGAGCCCAAGTGACCGGCCCAGCCCACCTGGCGACTTGCCAGTCATCTTCAACCTCTGCCAGTAGGCAGAGGGAGAGACTTCGCTCGCGGCCGAACGTGCCACCTCCTGCTTCGCACTGGCTAGCCTCCCCCGAGTCCACCTACACGCCCAGGAGATGAGGGCTCCCCCCTCTCACTTTCCCCTGCTTCCTCTGCCTCGCCCCCTTCCTCTGGCCTCTCTTCCTCACGCCGCCGAGCACACCTAAGACCGCCGCTCGCTGCTGCCGCGGCCATCGTGCACCCTCGCCCTTCCGCCGAGTCCAGAAGCACCACCGAAACCTCCTCTTCCTCCCAGTCGAGTTACGAGACGCTAGGAGGCCCTGCTTCATCATCATCGCGGTCATCTTCAACCTCGGGCACCTGAGCCCCTCACCGTCGATTCGCACCGTCAAGGACGTCCCCGAGCCCACTGACCTACTGCGCCGCCTCCTTGTGGGCTCCTGCTCCCAACCCCTCTCTCCCCATCGTCGAATCCCTCCTCTAGCCCCCCTAGCCACCGCGGTCGAAGATTGCTGCCGCCGCGAATGTCGCCGTTGTCATTGCGGAGGGCCAACGCCGCATCCGAGGACCTGGTCGAGCTCCTAGGGCCCCGTAGCTTCTGCTTGTGCTCTCCGTTTTCTTGGAATCGAGTTGCAGCCCCGTGCTCGCATCTAGCCGAGCTCCGGCCACCGCCATGGTTGCCGTGGCCATCGTCTCCGGCCACCCCGCAGCCTCCCGCGTGATCCCCTGGATGCGCGCGATGATGGGCATCCCTCTGGTGCCTCTAGCGCGTCAAGCCGACCCCTGTAGCGTCGTTCCGAGCAACTCCGGCGATCCTTTGCCGTTGGGTTTGGTCGCCGGCGTCCAACTCCGGTGGCTGGTGATGTGGCACCGTCATTAGCACCTAACTAACCCCCCCTAGAGTCACCGACAGTGGGACCTGCATGTTTAACTCAGTGAGCTAATTTTCCTGGTTAAGATTAGTTTATAACCCAGCGGGACCCACGTACCAGAGTTGACCGTGCTGACTTGGCAGTTGACCAACCCCACACGTCAGGTTTGACCCGGACTAGCGTCGTTGACCTGTTGACCTCATGGTTATGTCATGTTGACGCAGTAAATAATTTCTGTATTTAAAATAATTCAGAAATTCCAGAAATTGATATTATCTTCTAAAATTCATAGAAATTCAACCGTAGCTCCAAATGAAATAATTTATATATGAAAGATTATCAGAAAAATTCAATCTATCCATCTGTACTAGTTTCATGCATGACAAACCAACCTAAACCTGCTGTATAGATGAAAACACATAAAGGGCATTTGAAATGCTTAAGTTTGGAGTTGCATTTGAATCCTTCATTCAAATGAGCTCCATTGAACTTGTTGTTGTTTGCATTAGCACCAAACAACATCACATATACCTTCCATATTCATGCGTCATATTGTGCATTGCATTGATTGTGTTTATTCTCTATTTGTCGGTGTTGTTCCCCCTCGGTAGACGTTGTTCCGACACTGTGATTGTTGACATTGATGAAGACCCAATGCTATCTTCAGAAGTGCCAGGCAAGCAAAACCCCCTTTTTCATTCCGATAGAATCCCACTCTCTCGCTCCTGCTCTCTTTTACTGCATTAGGACAACAACGAATCAACTGTTACATGCTGCGGTAGTTGAACCCCTTTCCTTTGCATGACCTGTCATTGCCACAGTAAATAGATGAAACCCACTAGCATGAGTAGGAGTTGTTTGAGCCCTGATGTGCCTACTCATTCATGCTTGCTTGTCATGCCTGCTACTGCTTAGAGCTGAGTCAGGTCTGATTCATCGGGGATGAATTGGAATGTGGTGAACATGTCCTACTGTTGAGAGCTAAGTGTGTGAACACGATTTGGTAAAGGTAGCGGTGAGAGGCCGTGTAGGAGTACATGGTGGGTTGTCTCATTGAAACCGTCCTCAAGAACTGAGTTCTGTGTTTGTGATCCATGAATAGCTACTACCACACATTGGGTTCCGGTAACTCGGCCCCTCTCGGCTTATTAATCAACTTGATCTTTGTCCAGGAGTTGCAACTAGTTTCTGGTGTTTGTAGGTAGTGCTAGTAGTCTACCAAGTGGCACCCGGTACAGGTAGGCTTGGGACAGACTAGGCACAGTGGCACGGTGTACCAAGTGGCACCCGGATGGTTGGCTTGGGAACCCTGCTCACATCGTTTGGGGCCGTGAGTGACACCCCGGCCGGATCTCCTTGCGGATGGAACTTGTGTGGTTAGTCAGGTCGTGGCCGACACCCTCACTGGGCTTCCGCTTGAAGGTTGCCGAGTACATGTCGTGTAAACGGCGATAAGTGGTGAGAGCGTGTGTGAAGAAGTACACCCCTGCAGGGTTAACATCATTTATTCGAATAGCCATGTCCGCGGTAAAGGACTTCTGGGTTGCCTATACAGTTCATAGACAAGTGAAAGTGGATACTCTAAAATGCGCAAGATAAGCATGAGTGCTATGGATGGTGTTCTCGTAGGGAGACGGGAGCGGATCCATAGTGGTGTATTGATATGGTGAATATGTGGACTCGTGTGCGCCACCTCAAAAGAGTTACTTGCAGTCGTAGTTCAGGATAGCCACTGAGTCAAAGCTGGCTTTCTGCAATCAAACTCCACCCCCCCCTTTATTGATAATGATGCATATGTAGTTAGTTCTGATGTAAGTCTTGTTGGGTACATTTGTACTCATGTTTGCTTAATTTATGTTTTGCAGTGAGACTTCAGTCTCGCTAGTAGTTCCACGTGGACTTCGACATTTGTAGGACCTTGAGAAGAGGTGTCTAGAGGGGGGTGATTAGACACTAAGTATCAAAGTTGCAGTTTTTAACTTCTTTAAGTTTAAGTGGAGTTTAGGCACAAGTTTAACATTCACAATACATAACAAGCAAGCATGCAAAGAGTATATGAGCAGCGGAAAGTAAAGCATGCAACTTGCAAGAATGTAAATGGAAGGGTTTTGGAGGATTCAAACGCAATTGGAGACACGGATGTTTTTGTCGTGGTTCCGATAGGTGGTGCTATCGCACATCCACGTTGATGGAGACTTCAACCCACGAAGGGTAACGGTTGCGCGATTCCACGGAGGGCTCCACCCACGAAGGTTCCACGAAGAAGCAACCTTGTCTATCCCACCATGGTTGTCGCCCACGAAGGACTTGCCTCACTAGCGGTAGATCTTCACGAAGTAGGCGATCTCCTTGCCCTTACAAACTCCTTGGTTCAACTCCACAATCTTGTTGGAGGCTCCCAAGTGACACCTAGCCAATCTACGAGACACCACCCTCCAAGAAGTAACAAATGGTGCGTTGATGATGAACTCCTTACTCTTGTGCTTCAAATGATAGTCTCCCAACACTCAACTCTCTCTCATAGGATTTGGATCTGGTGGAAAGAAGATTTGAGTGGAAAGCAACTTGGGGAAGGCTCGAGATCAAGATTCATATGGTAGGAATGGAATATCTTGGCCTCAACACATGAGTAGGTAGTTCTCGCTCAAGAAAATGTATGCTGGAAGTGTAGGTTCGTTCTGATGGCTCTCTCCATGAATGAAGAGGAGGTGGAGGGGTATATTTGGCCTCCACACAATATCTAACCGTTACACACAACTTGCCAAACCCGGTGGGACCGAATTGATAAACTCGGTCAGACCGATTTACCAAATCTAGTGACCGTTAGGATTTTCGGTGGGACCGACATGCAACTCGGTAGGACCGATATGGTTAGGGTTAGGGCATAACGTAATCTTGGTGAGACCGATTACACAAACTCGGTGAGACCGATTTTGGTAATTAGCTAACTAGAGAGTTGGTCAGGCAAACTCGGTGGGACCGATTACTCAAACTCAGTGGGACCGATTTTGGTAATAAGTTAACCAGAGAGTTTGCATTGTAATCTCGGTAGTACTGATTGCTCAAACTCGGGAGACCGATTTTGGTAATGGACATACACAGAGAGATTACAATCCCATATCGGTGAGACGGAGATCCCTATCGGTGAGAGCGATTTGTCTAGGGTTTGTGGCAGTGGCTATGACATCTGAACTCGGTGGCGCCGGATAGAAAGAATCGGTATGGCCGAGTTTGACTTTAGGTTTAGGTCATATGTGTGGAAATGGGAAAGTAGTTTAGGGTTTTGGAGCATATCACTAAGCACTGTGGAGCAAGAAACTCATTAAGCAACACCTCATCCCTTCTTGATAGTATTGGCTTTTCCTATAGACTCAATGTGATCTTGGATCACTAAAATGTAAAATGAAGAGTCTTGAGCTTGAAGCTTGAGCCAATCCTTTGTCCTTAGCATCTTGAAGGAGTTCCCACATCCTTTAGTCCATGCCACTCCATTGTTGAACTTATCTGAAACATACTAGATAAAAGTGTTAGTCCAACAAGAGATATGTTGGCATTAATTACCAAAACCACCTAGGGAGCACTTGTGCTTTCAATCACCCCTTTTTGGTAATTGATTACAACATACATCAAAGTTTAGATAAAGATATAAAGAATAGCAAGTAAAGCTTTGTAAAGACATGTAACAAGCATAGGCTCCCCCTACATGTATGCAATCATGTGAATATGGAATATAGAAGCATGTGAGAGCATAACCATGATAGAGCAGGCAATGTGTTACATGTATCTTGGCCATATGCATCAGAGCAAAGAATATTAAAGAAAATACCTTCATGCCCATGAGTCCTTCTTGCAAACAGTATGTACATCAGCAAGAATTCCTCATACACATGATTGTGATGCATATACTTACCTTGTAGTCTTGAGTTGGCTTAGGATGGAATGAACCTGCGTAAACAAGGTTACATAACACAGGTACATCTACTAGCCAGAGAAAACAGAAGAAACCACAAGAATACCAAGACTGGGATGACATGTAGAGAGTGAGTACTAACTACCACATTGGATTAGACATGTCCCCAAGAGTAAAAATATGCAATGAATTTAAATGATTTCCTTCCCTTAGATGTCTTGCTCCCCCCGAATCTAGCATGGGATACTGGGAGAAGATAGGGAACAGAAAATCAGAGCTGAAAGATATAGATGAACAGAGCTAATGCAAATAAGCACATATGAACATGTCTTTCCCCTCAAGAAGACATGTGGCATCTCTCCTCTTGAACACCAAGCATCTGGGATCCTTGAGAAATACTTTCTACTTGAGTATTCTCTCCCCTTGGAGATCTCTTTCTCCCCCTGAGGAGGTGATATTCTCTCTCTCTCTCTCTGAAGTGATCTCTCTAAGTGATAAGCTTTGATGTGATCTCTCTCTCCCCCTTTGACATCAATTTCCAAGAAGGGTTTGATCCTTGAGACACAGTACAAAGCATTTATATAAATGTGATGCTTGTAGAGGACAAGATTCATTGAGTGGAGCTGGATCAGAAGAAACACAGAATAAGTGGCAAACTGTTTTTCCTGTTGTGAAATCGGTGGCACCGAGTGGTATGCTTTGGTTGTACCGAAAGGATTCGGTTGGACCAAAAACAAAAAATCGGTGAAACCGAGTTCATCGCAGAGAAAACACTTGTCACCTCAGCTCACTAGACTAGTAAGATCTCACAAAGATTTGCAAGGAATTTACTGAATGATATGCAATTAATTGGATGCAGAAAAATGCAGAGCAAACAGAAAGAAATCTAGATGAAGTTTTTTTTAAAGGGGAAACAAATATGCATGAGACAAATGCAAAAACACAGAAAAGAACACAAGAGAACTTCATCTAGAGATGGTCGGCGACAAAGTCACCTATGTTAGAGTATATTGACTTAGGAGTCAAGTGAGATCACTTGATCATAGGTCATACTCATCGTTTAAGCTCAAAATGGGGTTCCCATTTTTCGTTTAAGCATCTTGATGTATTCACATCTTGTCGAGTTGCTTTAGCTCATGACTTGGAGTAAAGCTTCTCTAAGATGGAATAACATACCTTGGTTGGTGGTGTTGAACATGTAGTTGAACTTGTGTGGGTTGCTCAAGGTTGATGTAGCTCATCAAGAGTTGGGAGCACCACTTGGAATTTGAGTCCATCTACCTACATGGGTTAGTTTTTGCAAGGAAGAGCACTTGTGTATCCAAAAATGACAATCATGAAGCTCAACATAGAATTTGTCAAAGGATATGTTTGAATGGTTCCGTGCTTCCTTGTCTTCAACCACCATAGTGTATAAACTTGGTGATGTAGAGATTGCTCAAGATGTGAGTAGATTGCAATCTCATGGAATTTGATTCAACCAAGTACCTACATGGGTTATATAACATGCAAGATGCAAATATATCCAAGACATAAGATTTTCATCATAAGAGAAATATCAAGGATTAGTCATAAGCTCATGTCTTGCATGTATCCAATGGAGTTTCTACTCCAAGTTTGAAGCATTAATGATGTTCAATTCTCCTCTTAACCTGCAAAACACTTTCTCATCAAGAGGTTTAGTGAATATATCCGCTAATTGCTTTTCAGTGCGAACATGCTTAAGATTAATGTCACCCTTAGCAACATGATCTCGAATGAAATGATGACGAACATCAATATGCTTAGTTCGAGAATGTTGTACGGGATTATGACCAATTTTGATAGCACTTTCATTGTCACAAAGCAATGGAACATGTTTCACATATATCCCATAATCTTTAAGAGTTTGGGTCATCCAAAGTAATTGAGCACAACATGAACCAGCGGCAATGTATTCCGCTTCGGCAGTGGATAAGGATACCGAGTTTTGTTTCTTGGAGGACCAAGACACAAGAGATCTACCAAGAAATTGACAAGTACCCGAAGTGGACTTTCTATCAACCTTGTCTCCGGCATAGTCCGAGTCGGAGTAGCCAACAAGATCGAAAGAGGCCCTCTTAGGATACCAAATGCCAAAATTTGGTGTATGGATTAAGTATCTCACTATCCTTTTCACGGCCTTAAGATGACATTCTTTAGGAGCAGCTTGATATCGTGCACACATGCACACACTTAGCATGATATCAGGACATGAAGCACATAGATATAACAATGAACCAATCATAGAGCGATAAACCTTTTGATCAACCGGTTCACCATCTTTGGTCAAGTCAAGATGTCCACTAGTAGGCAAGGGTGTAGTCATACCTTTGCATTCTTGCATATTGAACTTCTTGAATAGGTCCTTGGTGTACTTCGTTTGAGAGACAAAGGTACCTTCCTTAGTTTGCTTGATTTGCAAAGCAAGAAAGAATTTGAGTTCACTCATCATAGACATCTCAAACTTCTCCGACATTAGCTTCCCAAACTTTTCACTAAAATGAGGGTTAGTTGAACCAAATATAATATCATCAACATAGATTTAACACACAAATAGTTCTCCATTAACCCTTTTAGTAAAAAGTGTGGAATCAACTTTCCCAATTTCAAAGCCTTTTTCAATAAGGAACTTGGTCAAGCATTTATACCACGCTCTAGGAGCTTGTTTAAGACCATAAAGAGCTTTGTGAAGTTTGTAAACATGATTGGGTTTCTTAGGTTTGAAAAGCCGGGAGGTTGCTTAACATAAACTTCCTCCTCTATTTCACCATTTAGAAAAGCACTTTTAATGTCCATTTGGTACAAGATGATATCATGGTGATTGGCATAGGCAAGTAAGACGCGAATGGACTCAAGTCTAGCAACGGGAGCGGAAGTCTCACCATAGTCCATACCTTCGACTTGTGTGTAGCCTTGTGCGACGAGACGTGCTTTGTTGCGAACTACTTGTCCATCTTCATCTTGCTTGTTGCGAAACACCCATTTGGTACCGATGATGTTGTGGTTGTTGTCGGGCTTCTCAACCAATGTCCAAACTTGGTTCCTCTCAAAGTTGTGTAGCTCTTCATGCATAGCATTTATCCAATCCGGATCTTCCAATGCTTCTTCGACCTTCATAGGTTCAATGCTAGAGATGAAAGAATAGTTTTCACAAAAGTTAGCTAAACGAGTTTAGAGCGAGTGATTCTCCCGATTTGAATATCATTGTAGATTTGCTCGACGGGATGGTCTTTAGCAATTCTTGCTCGAACTCGTGAAAGCTTTTGCTTGGTTCTTGGTTGAACTTCTTCTTCATCTTGTTCTTCTACTTGGCCTTCTTCATTGTTGGCGTTGTCTTTCTCTTGTCGTGGTGGAGAAGGAGGTTGTTGACGTTCATCTTGGTGCACTTCCTCGTTTTCTTCATCTTGGTGTGTCCCACTTGTGGATGCTTCCACTTGGACGGACGAGGTACTCTCCTTCACCTCCATTGGACGGACCTTGCCAATAGACAAGTCTTGGATTGCTTCCGAAGGATCTTTGTCTCCTACATCAATTGGCAATTGCTCTACTTGCGAGCTGTTAGATTCATCAAACTTCACATCTACTGTCTCTTCAACCTTTCGGGTGAAATTGTTGTAGACACGGTAAGTGTGAGAGTTTGAGCCATAACCTAGTAGGAAACCTTCATGAGACTTTGGAGCAAATTTAGAACGACGATGCTTATCAAGAATGTAGCACTTTGAGCCGAATACTCGAAAGTATCGAACTTGGGCTTTGTTACCGGTGAGGATCTCGTATGTCGTCTTGCCGAGTAGCTTGTGAAGATACAAGCGATTTGTTGCATGACAAGCTATCTCAACCGCTTCTGCCCAAAAGTGCTTCAGCGTCTTGTACTCATCAAGCATCGTTCTCGCCATTTCGATGAGCGTCCGGTTCTTCCTCTCAACAACTCCATTTTGTTGAGGTGTGTACGTAGCCGAGAACTCGTGTGAAATCCCTTCATCGTCAAGAAAGGTGTCCACATGTGCGTTCTTGAACTCCAATCCATTGTCGCTGTGAACCTTCTTGATCTTCACTTCAAATTGATTTTGGGCCTTCCTAGCGAAGTTTTTGAAGATCTTTTGGACCTGCGATTTATCATCGAGAAAGAACACCCATGTAAATCTTGAAAAATCATCAACTATAACTAGACCAAAAGAATTTCCACCGAGACTCTTGTAGGCGTTGGGACCAAAGAGATCCATGTGAAGTAGCTCGAGTGGCCTCCTTGTGGTCATGATGTTCTTCACGGGATGCCCTCCTCCAACCTGTTTACCTGCCTGACAAGCGCTGCAAAGTCTATCCTTATCAAATATGACATCATTAACTCCAAGGATATGATTTCCTTTAATAAGCTTGTCAAGGTTTCGCATACCAACATGACCTAGTTGTCTATGCCATAACTAACCTTTTGAGGATTTAGCAATGAAGCAAGTTTTAGGTCGAGCCTTTTTAGTGAAATCAACAATGTATAGATCACCTCTACGCACACCGGTAAAGACCATTTTATGATTATCTCTACGAAACACTTGGCAATCTACTTCAGTAAATAGGACATTGAAACCGAAATCAGCAAGTCTAGATACTGAAAGTAAGTTGTATCCAAGAGATTCAACGAGCATGACATTTTGAATGGAGCTTTCATGTGATATGGCCACCTTACCGAGGCCAACCACCTTACCCTTTGAGTTGTCACCGAAAGTGACATACTTTCGAGGACCATCATTTTCAGCAAGCTCACGAAACATGTCTTTATCTCCGCTCATGTGATCGGTACATCCACTATCAAGAACCGATTCCTTTCCTCCTGACATATATCCCCGAAGATTTGCCATAAGACCAAAGTGTCTCATTGCATCATCAATATGGAAGTCACTATCATTATCCTCATCATAGTATCCATGTTCAACATCGTCATGTGGTGGATCAAATCCTAGAGAGGGTAATTCGTTAGAGTGAGTTTGACAATGATCTTGCTTATGAATTTTTATAGCTTCGGAAATAATATCACTAATAATCCCAACATCTCCTTTGGCACGCATAAGGTTTGTAAGTTCAAATAGACGATCACCAAACATAGGATCACTAGTATTCATCTTACTCAAGGCAATAGACTTATGGAGAATTTCATCAAGATTTTCAAGGAATAATTTGGAAAGCGTTCCACAAGAAATTTCCATATAGTGTAGGCACACTTAAGAGTAGGCAAACATCCTATCAAGTTTCTAGGCAAGCCTCTAGTGATAAGATTAACAGTTCTAAGATTCCTAATCATGTCAATTGACTCATCAAGAGTAGGATGCATAGGATCAACATGAGGTGCACAAGGGCTAGCAATGTACTTGTTCAAATGATATTGATTGAAAATTACAAGCATCTCATTTTTCCACTCATGAAAATACTCTCCATCAAGTATAGGCACTCTATGTCTAAGACTCCCCAAAGTAGACTCATCCATCTTCCTCCAATGGTGATTAAACCAAGGCAATGGAGACCAATGCTCTGATACCACTTGTAGGACCTTGAGAAGAGGTGTCTAGAGGGGGGGTGATTAGACACTAAGTATCAAAGTTGCAGTTTTTAACTTCTTTAAGTTTAAGTGGAGTTTAGGCACAATTTTAACATTCACAATACATTACAAGCAAGCATGCAAAGAGTATATGAGCAGCGGAAAGTAAAGCATGCAACTTGCAAGAATGTAAATGGAAGGGTTTTGGAGGATTCAAACGCAATTGGAGACATGGATGTTTTTGTCGTGGTTCCGATAGGTGGTGCTATCGCACATCCACGTTGATGGAGATTTCAACCCACAAAGGGTAACGGTTGAACGAGCCACGGAGGGCTCCACCCACGAAGGGTCCACGAAGAAGCAACCTTGTCTATCCCACCATGGCCATCGCCCACGAAGGACTTGCCTCACTAGCGGTAGATCTTCACGAAGTAGGCGATCTCCTTGCCCTTACAAACTCCTTGTTCAACTCCACAATCTTGTTGGAGGCTCCCAAGTGACACCTAGCCAATCTAGGAGACACCACTCTCCAAGAAGTAACAAATGGTGCGTTGAGGATGAACTCCTAGCTCTTGTGCTTCAGATGATAGTCTCCCCAACACTCAACTCTCTCATAGGATTTGGATCTGGTGGAAAGAAGATTTGAGTGGAAAGCAACTTGGGGAAGGATAGAGATCAAGATTCATATGGTAGGAATGGAATATCTTGGCCTCAACACATGAGTAGGTAGTTCTCTCTCAGAAAATGTATGTTGTAAGTGTAGGTTTGTTCTGATGGCTCTCTCCACGAATGAAGAGGAGGTGGAGGGGTATATATAGCCTCCACACAAAATCTAACTGTTACACACAACTTGCCAAACTCGGTGGGACCGAATTGATAAACTCGGTCGGACCGATTTACCAAATCTAGTGACCGTTAGGATTTTTGGTGGGACCGACATGCAACTCGGTAGGACCGATATGGTTAGGGTTAGGGCATAACATAATCTCGGTGAGACCGATTACACAAACTCGGTGAGACCGATTTTGGTAATTAGCTAACCAGAGATTTGGTCAGGCAAACTCGGTGGGACCGATTACTCAAACTCGGTGGGACCAATTTTGGTAATAAGTTAACCAGAGAGTTTGCATTGTAATCTCGGTAGTACCGATTTCTCAAACTCGGTGAGACCGATTTTGGTAATGGACATACACAGAGAGATTACAATCCCATCTCGGTGAGACCGAGATCCCTATCGGTGAGACCGATTTGTCTAGGGTTTGTGGCAGTGGCTATGACATCTGAACTCGGTGGCGCCGGATAGAAAGAATCGGTATGGCCGAGTTTGACTTTAGGTTTAGGTCATATGTGTGGAAATGGGAAAGTAGTTGAGGGTTTTGGAGCATATCACTAAGCACTGTGGAGCAAGAAACTCATTAAGCAACACCTCATCCCTTCTTGATAGTATTGGCTTTTCCTATAGACTCAATGTGATCTTGGATCACTAAAATGTAAAATGAAGAGTCTTGAGCTTGAATCTTGAGCCAATCCTTTGTCCTTAGCATCTTGAAGGAGTTCCCACATCCTTTAGTCCATGACACTCCATTGTTGAACTTATCTGAAACATACTAGATAAAAGTGTTAGTCCAACAAGAGATATGTTGACGTTAATTACCAAAACCACCTAGGGAGCACTTGTGCTTTCAACATTTAGCTTGTTACCTTAGCTACGATCTTGTGCCCTCTGCAGGATCGGGTAGATAGTCAGGCTTCTCAGCCCTTTTCATTTGTAGATGTCTGTACTCAGACATGTTAGGCTTCCGCTTGTGCTTTGACTTGTATGCTCTGAATGTTGGGTCATGAGACCCATGATTGTAATATCTTGCTCCTCGGAGCCTATTGAATAAAATACTTGAGTCGTAGAGTCATGTTGTGATGCCATCTTGTATTTGCACATATCGAGCATATTCTGTGTATGTTATTTAAATGCTTGGTATGTGTGGGATCTGACAACCTAGTTGTTTATCCTTGGTAGCCTCTCTTACCGGGAAATGTCTCCTAGTGCTTCCACTGAGCCATGGTAGCTTGCTACTGCTCTTGAACACTTAGGCTGGCCGGCATGTGTCCTTCTTCGTTCCTGTGTCTGTTCCTTCGGGGAAATGTCACGCGGTGTCTACCGGAGTCCTGTTAGCCTGCTACAGCCTAGATTCTCTGGAGTCCTGCTAGCCCAGCTGCAACAGCCTAGATTCACTCGTTGTTGACCGACACGTTCGTTGTTGGGTCATGTATGCATGTCCCTGTAAGTTAGCGCCACTTTGGGTTCACGACTAGTCGTGTCAGCCCGGATTCTTTGTCATGTGGATGCTAGCGACACTATCATATACGTGAGCCAAAAGGCGCAGACGGTCCCGGGCCTGGTAAGGCGGCACCCGTGGGAATACCGTGCGTGAGGCCGCAAAGTGATATGAGGTGTTACATGCTAGATCGGTGTGACATTGGATCGGGGTCCTGTCAGCAGTATATCTCGGAATGGCTAGAAATGCCATAATAGGTAGGTATGGTGGCTTTTTGAAGGAAGGTATATGGTGGGTGTATGATACCGGCGAAAGTTGCACGGCACAAGAGAGGCTAGCAATGGTGGAAGGGTGCGAATGCATATAATCCATGGACTCAACATTAGTCATGAAGAACTCACATACTTATTGCAAAAGTCTACAAGTTATTAAAACAAAGTACTACACACATGCTCCTAGGGTAAGGGTTGGTAGGAGTTAACCATCGCGCGATCCCGACCTCCACACATAAGGAAGACAATCAATAAATAAATCATGCTCCAACTTCATCACATAACAGTTCACCATACGTGCATGCTACGGGATCACAAACTTTTAACACAAGTATTCCTAAAATTCACAACTACTCACTAGCATGACCCTAATATTACCATCCTCATATCTCAAAACAATCATCAAGTATCAAACTTCTCATAGTATTCAATGCACTTTATATGATAGTTTTTATTATACCTATCTTGGATGCTCATCATATTAGGACTAAAATTTTAACCAAAGCAATTACCATGCTGTTATAAAGGACTCTCAAAATAATATAAGTGAAGCATGAATGATCAATAATTTCTATAAAATAAAACCACCGCCATGCTCTAAAAAGATATAAGTGATGTACTAGAGCAAAACTATCAGATATAAGTGAAGCACATAGAGT
This sequence comes from Triticum dicoccoides, assembly GCF_002162155.2. Lineage (NCBI taxonomy): Eukaryota > Viridiplantae > Streptophyta > Magnoliopsida > Poales > Poaceae > Triticum > Triticum dicoccoides. The sequence goes on along the minus strand of NC_041381.1, from coordinate 241,600,258 downwards.
ATTCTAATATATTCCGATTCATGTGTGTGTCTCCCAAAAGGTGTGTACAGCAAGGATGATTGTGGTAAACTAAAAATCAAAGACTCAAATCATACAAGACGCTCCAAGCAAAACACATATCATGTGGTGAATAAAAATATAGCATCAAGTGAAGTTACAGATGGACGAAGACGAAAGAGGGGATGCCTTCCGGGGCATCCCCAAGCTTAGGCTTTTGGTTGTCCTTGAATTTTACCTTGGGGTGCATTGGTAATCCCCAAGCTTAGGCTCTTTCCACTCCTTATACCATAATCCATCAAATGTTTACCCAAAAACTTGAAAACTTCACAACACAAAACTTAACAGAAAATCTCATGAGCTTCGTTAGCGAAATAAAACAAACCACCACTTTAAGGTACTGTAATGTACTAATTCTTTATTTATATTGGTGTTAAACCTACTGTATTCCAACTTCTCTATGGTTCATACCCCCCGATACTAGCCATAGATCAATCAAAATAAGCAAACAACACACGTAAAACAAAATCTGTCAAAAACAGAACAGTCTGTAGCAATCTGTAACTTTCGAATACTTCTGGAACCCCAAACATTATACCAAAATAGGAAGTCCTAGATAATTTTTTTATTAATCTTCTGTAAAAATAATCAACTAAAAAGCACGTTTATGTGATTTATGAAAATTATTCTCGTGCACGCAAAAGTTTCTGTTTTTCAGCAAGATCAAATTAACTATCACCCAAGAAGATCCTATAGGTTTAACTTGGCACAAATACTAATTAAAACATAAAACCACATCTAACCAGAGGCAAGATGAATTATTTATTACTAAACAGGAACAGAAAGCAAAGAACAAAAATAAAATTGGGTTGCCTCCCAACAAGCGCTATCGTTTAACGCCCCTAGCTAGGCATAAAAGCGAGAATAGATCTAAGTATTGCCATCTTTGGTATTCAATTCATAGGTGGCTCTCATAATAGATTTATAAGGTAATTTGATTTTCTTCCTAGGAAAGTGTTCCATGCCTTTCCTTAGTGGAAATTGGAATCTAATATTTCCTTCTTCCATATCAATAATTGCACCAATCGTTCTAAGGAAAGGTTTACCGAGAATAATTGGACATGAAGGATTGCAATCTATATCAAGAACAGTAAAATCTACGGGCACATAATTCCTATTTGCAACAATAAGAACATCATTAATCCTTACCATAGGTTCCTTAATGGTGGAATCCGCAAGGTGCAGGTTTAAAGAGCAATCATCAAATTCACGGAAACCTAACACATCACACAAAGTTTTTGGAATCGTGGAAACACTAGCACCCAAATCACACAAAGCATATCTTTCATGATCTTTAATTTTAATTTTAATAGTAGATTCCCACTCATCATAGAGTTTACTACGGATAGAAACTTCTAATTCAAGTTTTTCTTCATAAGATTGCATTAAAGCATCAACGATATGTTTAGTAAAAGCTTTATTTTGACTATAAGAACGAGGAGAATTTAACATGGATTGCAAAAAGCAAATACAATCTATTAAAAAATAATTATCATAATTACATTCCTTGAAATCCAAATAGTGGGTTCATTGCTATGTAAAGTTTTGACCTCTTCAATCCCACTTTTACCAACTTTTGCATCAAGATCTAAAAACTCCGAATCATTGGGATGCCTTTTAACTAAAGTTGACTCATCTCTAGTCCCAACATTATCAAGATTCATATTGCAAAACAAAGATTTAATAGGAGACACATCAATCACCTTTGATCTTCATCCCTATTATCATGAAAACTAGAAGAACACGCTTTTACAAAGCAATCTTTCTTAGCAGGCATCCTAGCGGTTCTTTCCTTGCACTCATTAATGGAAATTCTCATGGCTTTGAGAGACTCATTGATATCATGCTTAGGTGGAATAGATCTAAGTTTCAAATAATCAATATCAAGAGAAATTCTATCCACATTCCTAGCCAACTCATCAATCTTAGGCAATTTTTCTTCAAGCAAAGCATTGATATTCTTTTGAGAAATCATAAACTCCTTAACACTAATCTCAAAATTAGAGGGCAACTTACTAAAATCTCCATAAGAGTTGTTGTAGGAATTACCATAATTATTAGAGGCATTACTAGGAAACGGCCTAGGATTAAAGTTTCCTCTATACGCGTTGTTACCAAAATTGTTCCTACCAGCAAAATTCACATCCATAGGTTCATTATGATTCTCAATCAAACTAGACAAGGGCATATCATTAGGATCAATAGGAGCACTCTTATTAGCAAACAATTTCATAAGTTCATCCATCTTTCCACTCAAAACATTAATCTCTTCTATCGCATGAACCTTTTTACTAGTAAATCTTTCGGTGTGCCATTGAGAATAATTAATCATAACATTATCTAGGAGTTTAGTAGCTTCTCCTAAAGTGATTTACCTAAATGTGCCTCTCGCGGCTGAATCTAAAAGATTTCTAGAAGCAAAATTCAATCCGGCATAAAATTTTTGTATAATCATCCATAAATTCAAACCATGTGTAGGGCAATTACATATCATTAATTTCATTCTCTCCCAAGCTTGTGCAAGATGTTCATGATCAAGTTTCTTAAAATTCATAATATCGTTTCTGATAGAGATGATCTTAGCGGGAGGAAAATACTTAGAGATAAAAGCATCTTTGCACTTATTCCATGAATCAATACTATTTTTAGGCAAAGACGAAAACCAAGTTTTAGCATGATCTCTAAGTGAAAACGGAAATAGCTTCAATTTAATAATATCATTATCCACATCTCTCTTCTTTTGCATATCGCACAAATCAACAAAGTTGTTTAGACGTGTAGCGGCATCTTCACTAGGAAGGCCAGAGAATTGATCTTTCATGACAAGATTCAACAAAGCAGCATTAATTTCGCAAGATTTAGCATCGGTAATAGGAGCAATCGGAGTGCTAATAAAATCATTATTGTTGGTATTGGAAAAATCACACAATTTAGTATTATCTTGAGCCATCGTGACAAACAATCCAACACACAGGCACACAAAAGGCAAGCAAAAAAGAGGCGAACGAGAAAAAGAGGGCGAATAAAATGACAAGGGTGAAGTGGGGGAGAGGAAAACGAGAGGCAAATGGAAAATAATGTAACGCGAGGGATAAGAGTTTGTGATGGGTACTTGGTATGTCTTGACTTGTGCGTAGACTCCTCGGCAACGGCACCAGAAATCCTTCTTGCTACCTCTTGAGCATGCGTTGGTTTTCCCTTGAAGAGGAAAGGGTGATGCAGCAAAGTAGCGTAAATATTTCCCTCAGTTTTTGAGAACCAAGGTATCAATCCAGCAAGAGGCTACACTCAAATCCCTCGAACCTGCACAAACAAATAAGAACCTTGCAACCAACGCGATAAAGGGGTTGTCAATCCCTTGACGGCCACTTGCAAAAGTGAGATCTGATAGAGATAATAAGATATATATTTTTGCTATTTTTACAATATAGATTGGAAAGTAAAGATTGCAAAATAAAATAGATCGGAAACTTATATGATGGATAATAGACCTGGGGGCCATAGGCTTCACTAGTGGCTTCTCTCAAGATAGCATAACTATTACGGTGGGTGAACAAATTACTATCGAGCAATTGATAGAAAAGTGCATAGTTATGAGAATATCTAGGCGTGATCATGTATATAGGCATCACGTCCGCGACAAGTAGATCGAAACGATTCTGCATCTACTACTATTACTCCACACATCGACCGATATCCATCATGCATCTAGAGTATTAAGTTCATAAGAACAGAGTAACGCATTAGGCAAGATGACATGATGTAGAGGGATAAACTCAAGCAATATGATATAAACCCCATCTTTTTATCCTCGATGGCAACAATACAATACGTGCCTTGCTGCCCCTGCAATCACTGGGAAAGGACACTAGAAGATTGAACCCAAAGCTAAGCACTTCTCCCATTGCAAGAAAGATCAATCTAGTAGGCCAAACCAAATTGATAATTTGAAGAGACTTGCAAAGATAACAAATCATACATAAAAGAATTCAGAGGAGATTCAAATATTGTTCATAGATAGTCTTAATCATAAACCCACAATTCATCGGATCTCGACAAACACACCGCAAAAAGAATTACATCGAATAGATATCCAAGAAGATCGAGCAAAACTTTGTATTGAGATCCAAAGAGAGAGAAGAAGACATCTAGCTAATAACGATGGACCCGAAGGTCTGAGGTAAACTATTCACACTTCATCGGAGAGGCTATGGTGTTGATGTAGAAGCCCTCCGTGATCGATTCCCCCTCCGGCGGAGCACCAAAAAAGGCCCCAAGATGGGATCTCACGGGTACAAAAGGCTGCGGTGGTGGAAATAGGGTTTCGTGGTGCTCCCGGATGTTTTAGGGTATATGAGTATATATAGGCGAAAGAAGTCGGTCAGGGGAGCCACGAGGGGCCCACGAGGGTGGGAGGAGTGCCTACCCCCTGGGCGTGCCTCCCTGCCTCGTGGACGCCTTGTTGCTTCCTTGACTTACACTCCAAGTCTCCTGGATTGCGTTTGTTCCAAAAACGACTCTCCCGAAGGTTTCATTCCGTTTGGACTCCGTTTGATATTCCTTTTCTGCAAAACATTGAAATAGGCAAAAAACAGCAATTTGGACTGGGCCTCCGGTTAATAGGTTAGTCCCAAAAATAGTATAAAAGTGTATAATAAAGCCGACTAAACATCCAAAACAGATAATATAATAGCATGGAACAATCAAAAATTATAGATACGTTGGAGGCATATCATGGACGGAGTAATCCCTTCACCCATACCTCATGGAGCGTGGCCGTCTACGTGATGCTAATGTCGCTCGCCTCCGGTGTCTCCTGCTCCTGCTTCGGCCGCGGGGGAAGTGGTGACGCTGCCGCCTGCTCTGACCACATCCCCAGTGGCATCCAATCCTCGCGCACTTCCGCATTGGTGGCTATGGGTGGTGGAGCCTTTTAGGTGGACGGGTGAGCCGAAACACCGGACTTCTTCTTGGGCGCCATGGTTGATGGCGCTGTCAAATATGAAGATGGCGATGAAGATGACGCGCTGCACACGCTTTGAGGATCGCGCAAGTGATCCCCCTACCTAGCGCGCCAAAGATATCGTAGGAAACCACAGCCACCTATGGGACCAAGGGTCCCTTGCTGGTTCGGCAAGGGGGGATGTCACGTTACACAAAGAGCAGAGGAGCATGGGGCAGCACGACAGAGATCACACGAGCAATTTTACCCAGATTCGGGCTGCCGCGAGGCATAAAACCCTACTCCTGCTTTGGTGGATTGATGGTGGAACAATGGTGGTGGATCATAGTACACTTGCCCGGCAGGGGCGGCAGTGGCTACGCGCGTATGAGTGTGTGGGTCTCCAACTTTCCAACCATTTCTAAGTTGCCACGGTTCTCCTTTTATAGGTTAAGGGCTCACCACAATGGCAAATTAGTCATTACGCACTGATAAGATAGCAAACAGTGCTATCATACCTAACTCTATAGGCTGTCAGGGCACATTAAATGCGCCTCTCAATGTCACATCATTGCTCGTCTGGCAAGCCTTGCCGGGCTATTTTGCCAGATTCATGTCTACTTGCTTGACACGTCGCAGGACGGGTGTCGTCTATAGGTTTTCCTGTGGAAAGAGGCTTCCATGTGGCAAATGGCTGCCAGTTGATCACTTTGAGGCTTGATAGCGCACTCATTGATGATGTGGGTCGTGGTGGAGTGGTTGGTGAGGTGTTTCATACTTCCGCGAGTCCCGGCAGGCCCTGCCGGGACATCTTGGATGTTCTCTTCCGAGGGTGGCTCTGCCTCACCAAGCCCATCTGCCCGGCAAGGGAGGTTTTCCTCCTGGTGGCATCTTGCTTCTCTGGCTTGATCTTGGTCCTCTTGATCTACATGTTGGTCCTTTGAAGATCTTGGTCTCTTGTACTCTGGCATGGCTTGCTTCCATAATCTTGTTCCCGTGCCTGTGCACAGTCAGGGCAACATACCCAGGGTCTTTTGCACTGACACATCTGTTCCTTGATTTGTTTCTCTTATCTATGTTTTTCTTCAAGATTCCTCAATTGGGTGGATTATTCAATCTATACAACTTTGGAACCTAAGTCAAGAACGCTTACTGAAATTCTTCAAGACACCCATGGTCAAATTCCTCAAACTTGATTCTTTTTAAAAAATTCTGAGAACCCATATGACCTCTCCAAATTCTTCGCACCTATACTCTGTTCACAGGTACAAATGTATGTTGTCAAATCACTAGGTTCTCGTCAACTTAACTCATCTGCAGCATTTCTCGAAGAAAAATTGCATACTTCCTCAAAAACATCAATTGTTCAAACTCCTCAAGTGAAGAAAATGGTTGAAGGTAAAAGACCTTAGAAGGGTGAAAAGAGAGCAGAATGCAACACTGCTTTTGAAATCCCTGAAGACATATATGCTAGGTACTTTACACCTGATGAAGCAATTCATGGCAAGAAAACAAGAATCAGCGCAAAGTGCGCATAGAGAGGATTGAAAGAAGATGGGCTAAGGAATGGAGGGAAATATCGTTATGTTACTCCAAAGTACATGAGGAAATTCGCGGTTAACCCTCCATGTCGAAGACCTCCATTGGCTCCAGGCCAAGAAGCTGATCCCTCAAGCATCAGGCGAGGTGAGGAATTTCCCAGAGAATGAGCCAAGCATCAAGCCACATTGGCCAAAGTTGCAAAAGAAGCAGTGAAGAAATTAAATGAAGATTCTGCTGTTGCTACTAAGGCCTCTGCTAGCAAGCCTAAGAAGGCCTTGCAAAAGAAATTAGTTGTGAAGCCGAGTTCTTCAATAGCAATGCCCTCACGACCAATTCCAAAGCCCTCATGGCAAATTCCTCAGGCAGCTTCCTCAAGGGAAGCTCTAATTCCCTCTGTTGCCACAAAATCCTCAACCGCCACTGCAAAGTCCTCAACACCTGTGCATCTTGCCACGTGTCAAAGGTCTGCAGGATTCTCAATTGCTTCAGGAGCATCCGATAGTTCCTCAGCTCCACCATCGTCCTCAACTAGTCCAATTCTATTGAAGAAAAAGGCCACTGCTGGACGTGGCTCGAGGCCAAGTCCTCACAAGAATCAAGTTGCATTCCAAGTTCCGTCTGATGACGATGAAGCTGATGATGAAGAACTTGCAGAAATCATCAAGAACAGGCAAGAAAGGGCCACTAGAGGTAAAGGAAGTGTTGTGCCTCTTCAGCTGGATCCGAAGAAGATCCTGGACTTCATTGATATCTGGCACAAGGATCCAAACACTCCTATGCCTGAGTTGAACCACACTCCTGGCCAAAGTCATATGTTGATAGCCTTCATCAATAAAGAAAAATGGAAGTTTGAGAAGGCCAGAAAACTCAAGAAGGCCCAGCATAGAAAAGGGAGATTTATTAAGAAAAATGTTCTGAATATGACTCTGAAGAACTTGTCAACTTGCAAAAGGAGATCAAGAAACTCAGTGACAAATTTGACACGTATCGTGTAGACTGGACAGGTGTCAAAGTCAGATTCATCAAGCTCTACAAGTCCCTCAAGATGAATGTTGTAGCTTCATCGCAACAACAAACTCCTCAGGGTGATGCTTCTGCTCAGTTTGTTCAAGAAACTTAAAGCGCAGCTGATGAAAATCAAGCTGCCAATGACACTGAAAATTCCAGGGCTGCTGAAGAGATT